>NC_052359.1:57132854-57168989 GCF_009727055.1 Benincasa hispida
TTGGCCAAGTGAGTTTTCATGAGATTGTTTGATAATCTTAACTTATTTTTCTCTCAAATCCTTAACATTTTCCTCTCCAAATTAGTCACTCACCGAATCCCACCATCCTGTTCTAAGGTTGGAGAATAGTCGAGAAGACTCTCGTGGTGGTCTACAAACCGTCTGTAAGGAGATTAGAACAGATTTTGAGAAGATTTGAGAGTACAAAGGTTGTATATCTTCTACCCTTTGTTCTTAATTTAATTGCATGCTTATTCTTTGAAATTAACCTAATTAGAGTACTTTAGATCCATTATTTCTTTTCCTACACATGTGTTCGTTCCATCAATTGGTATCAGAGTATGCTTAAAATACTTAAATTTAGTTAATTTTTGCATATGGTGAGTATTTATTCATGTAATGAATGTTTGTGTGCTAAAATGGATAATTTCAATTTTGGCATCCAAATTATCTCTTGGATTGTAATAGTTATTGTAATTACCCGATATTTTATGGGCTTTAATGTGTTGTGAAGGGTCTGTAAATTTGCTAGAGACATTAGAGTCATTTTTAAGCTGTAATTGCTCGGTTCCGATGAAGAGGACGACTTGTTTTTCGAAGAAAAAAGAACTCACAAACCCGAAAGATGCTCATAGACATGTTTTCCTGACTCAATGTACCAACCAGTGAAGTGAAGCCTAACACATGAAGCAGCTCTAGACTCGGCCACTACCTGCGACCCGACCCGATGCCTTTTTCAGCTGCTTTGCTCATTTCGCACGCGTCTTCAGCCGCTCCAGCCGACTCGTTGGTGACCCGGGTCTGTTTTGTCCAACCCGCATGTGGCTCAATCGGTCCAGATGGACTAGACCGGTCTGGTTCGACTAGTTTGACCAATTTTGACTGGTTTTGCAGTTTTGAAGGCCGATTCAAGTGTTTTTCAAGCGGTTCGAGCTGGTTCGAAGTGTCCAGAGGTGGTTCGAAGTTGTTTTCTGTTGATTATTGTATTTTTTTAACTTTTAGCTGGCTTAGAATGTCAAAACCTGTCCATTTTAGCGTGTTCATTTAATTATGCATTGTGAATGTATGGATTAAATAATTGATCTATTGTGTGCATATTGTATGCCATGTAGATTTAAAATCCCACCATAAGATAAGCATACAACATGCATTGCAAGTATATTATAATTGTTATAATGTATAGTATGTATGTGTAAGATTCCATGTTATATATATATATATATATATATATAAGTTATTATGTTAATGCATGGAATGGAATGTTTTTATAATTGTTATATAAAGCATGTTAGATACATGTTATAGGTTTATTGTCTATGTTATAAGTGTTATAAAAGGAGATAGACTGTAAAATCTATAACAAAGATAAAAATATGCTCACTTAGGGTTAACAGAATCCAAACAATCCTATTTTAATAGTTAAAATAGGTTGATATCTTGTAAAACTAATGGTTACAAGAATAACTCATCCGGTAAGATCCTGTCTAAGGTTGGAGGTATTTAAGTTGACGGTTTACAAAACATCTACTACCTGGGGATCAAGCGTATGAGTTAAGTTAACCTAGTTTTATAAGCACGTGTGAAAAATGTAAGGTTTTAAAACTAGTTTATCACCTAGACATTGTAGGTTAAATCCAGTATAAACGTTATACTCGGAAAAATCACCTAGATTTAGAGTATGTTTTATTAGCCGTAATATACCTAAGTAAACATTTACCCAAAACCGTTTAGAAAATTTTAGTGGGAGATTAATAGCATATACGATATGTTATTCTTAGCTCTTACGTCCCTAAGAGTTCACATCGTGAGATCCATACTCGGCTTCGTGTCGATTTTACTTCGACTACTCCATTCAGAAAGTATTTGCATGGAACAATATCAAGGTGAATAGGGGAAGTAGTTCATAGTAAGGGGGTGAAGGAAAGTGTGTCAACACATCTTATGGTCTCCTTCATTAATTTGGACTGTGAGATACCTATATCGCGTCTGCTCGTCGTTTTTAGGCGGCGTTAGCTAGTCGCCTTTTTAGCGACTATCCCCTCGGAGGGTTATAATGTGGGATTCAGAATAACTAAAACTCCATAAATTGATAGACTCTCTTAGGTCGATTCCCAACTTTGACTCTCCAATTTGGTAGCATTTTTAGGGCCAACCTGTGGATATGAAAATGGCGGGTCATACTTACAAGATTTACTAAGTGCTAGTATATTCTAGACTAAAGAAACGATAGTTAAAAAATCTATTGGAGTATGAGTTACTCTGGTAATATTGATTAGTTGAGAATGTCTCAATCTAAAGGAGGAGTAGCTGACTGCCCATTGGTAGATGTTGCTCTAAGCCTCTGAAGTATCGTTGCAATAAGAATAATGATGGGTACATTATTAATTTTGCTTAACTTGATTGGATACTAGCAATTCACTAATAGAATTTGTTTATATTTTCAGCATGACTAGCTCTTTAGTACAATTTTACTTGCTTTCGAAAATCTTAATGGAGACAATTATGCTATGTGGAAATCAAACTTGAACATAATATTGGTAATCGATGATCTTAGGTTTGTTTTAACTGAGGAGTATCCTCCAAACCCCGGCTCAAATGCAAACTAAACTATTCGAGATGTTTATGACAAGTGGACGAGAGCTAATAAAAAAGTCAGAGTCTACATTCTTGCCAGCATATCTGATGTTTTGGCTAAGAAACACGATGGTATGCGTATCGCTAAAGAAATTATGGAATCTCTGGGGGGATGTTTGGACAGCCATCCTTGTCCCTTAGACATAATGTCATCAAGTACATTTATAACTGCCGTATGAAAGAAGGAACCTATGTTAGATAACATGTCCTAGACATGATGGTCCATTTTAACGTGGAAGAAGTAAACGGAAGCTGTCATAAATGAGAAAAGTCAAGTCAGTTTTATTCTAGAGTTTCTTCTAAAGAGCTTCTTACATTTCGGCACAAATGCAATGATGAACATGATAGAATATAACTTGACTACTCTTCTCATTGAACTTCAGACTTATCAGTCACTCTTGAAATCTAAGGTACAGAAAGCGGAGGTAAATATTGTCATCATGAATAAAGTCAACAGAGGAGTGTCCTCTAGGACAAAGTCCGGCCCTTCTTCTTCTAAGAACATTAGTGTTTCGATAAGGGAAAAGGGAAGACTCCTACTGACCACAAAGGCAAGGTTAAAGTTATAGATAAAAGAAAATGTTTCTACTGCAACGAGGATGAGCATTGGAAAAGAAACTGCTCGAAGCACCTTGCGGAGAAGAAAGTCGAAAAAGCAAAACAAGGAAATTAGTTTATGAAGAATGCTTACGGAAGGCGAGATAACTCTCAGGGTTTTGAACTGGAGAGGTTATCTCAACAAAATCAATGAGAGTTTCTGAAGTTGTTATCTAGAGATAGATTCATTATATTAGATAATGTACTTTTTGTTCTGAAATAAAAAGAAATCTTATATCTATCTCTTGTTAGAACAGTTGTACAAAGTATCTTTTGACATAGATGAAGTGTTCATTAGCAAAAAAAGTATTTTTTTTTATTCTACTAGAAAATAACTTATATGTTAAAACCAACCAAAGCAAAGGCCATTTTAAATATTGCGGCTGAAATGCAAAACAAAATGCAAAAAGTTTGTTCAAGTAAATATCTCTTGCACTTAAGCCTTGGTCACATTAATCTCAATGAGATTGGGAGATTGGTTAAAAGTTGTCATCTAAACAAGTTAGAAGGCAACTTCTTACCTCTATGTGAGTCTTGTCTTAAGGGTTAAATAATTAAAAGATCTTTTACGAGAAAAAGTCTTAGAGGCAAAGAACCCTTAGAGCTTGTGCATTCAGACCTCTGTGGTTCGATGAATGTCAAAGCATAAGGAAGGTATGAATATTTCATCAGATGATTATTCAAGGTACGATTATGTTTACCTAAATTCATCATAAGTCTTAAGTACTTGAAACGTTCAAGGTGTATAAGACTTAAGTTGAATATTTGTTAGGTAAAACATTTAAAACACTTCGATCAAATCGAGGTGGAAAGTACATAAACCTTAGATTTCAGGACTATTTGATAGAACATGGGATCCAGTCACAATTCTCTGCACCTAGTGCTTCAGCAAAACAGTGTATTGGGGAGAAGAAACAGAACCCTGTTAGACATGGTTCGGTTGATAAATGAGCTATGCTCAGTTGCTTAATTTGTTTTGGGGATACGCAATAGAGACTCCTATATACTTTTTAAACATAGTTTCCAATAGAGGATTTCTGAAATTCCATATGGGTTATAGAGAGGTCATAAAAGTTGTTTATGACATGTAAAGGTTGTTTATGTTATTCAGAATTTGGGGTCGACCGACACGTGTGTTGATGTAAAACCCTAAGGAATTGGAATGTTGTTCAACAGTATGCCTATCTGTAGGCTACCCAAAAGATGAATACTTCTTCAACCCAAAAGAAAATAAAGTATTTGTATCTACAAATACTACTTTTCTTGAAGAAGATCACATAAGAGATCAGCAATCTTGTGATAAGCTAGTATTGAGTCAAAGTTTCCATAGAAGTAACAAAAAAATCAATAAGTGTTGTTGGTTTAGCTGGTCATATAGCAAGAGTTGTTAGAACTAGTCAGATGTATCTTTCTCAAGAGTTGAGAGTGTGTCAATGTAGTAGGAGGGTTGTGTGACAGCCAGACCATAACATGGGTTTACTAGAAACTCATGTCATCAGTTTTTTATGATGGCATTGATAATCACCTCAAGGAGTTGAGGATATAAGATGCATTATATATATATTTGAAGTTAGAAATCTATTATATGCTAATTAATTTACAAAGGTCCTCACGACTAAAGTGTTTGAGGGTTACCTAGTGAGTCTAGGACTATGAGTTGTATAATATAGGACAAGTGGGAGAAAAACCCATGGATATATGATGCCTAGTGAAGACAACCCATGTGTATGTGATGCCCTAGTGTATTGAATTTCTATCTAAAACTCAAACAACTCAACATTATGTGAATACACGTGTTACCATTAGAGTTTTAGTCCAAGTGGGAGTTTGTTGGATTTTATGTTCTAAAAATCGTGGTTTATAAATAATAAACTTATTCTGTTATCAATAAAGATGTTATTGAGGATTACTTAACAAAGTTGTTATTGAATGTATCAAATTGCTTATTTCGTTTTAGAAAGAACCTAAATCCAATAAACTAATACATGAATACTTGGACTTTATGTAGTGACATAAAAGTCGATCAAGTTCGAGTAGATAGTCAAAATGGTCTATTGTATACAGATAAGGTTAGGTACCTTATCTTGGGGACATTATCAGATGTGGCCCACTTTGTATTTAGTACAAACAATGTGATCCTGAATCGTTCATGTGGAGACATGCGAGTGGAGGCATCCTATATACAAAGAGTTTGTATAAGACCAGACCAAGAAATAAGTCACTCTTACTTTATAATATTGTTTACTGTTTAAGACTAACTATTTCAAAATGATGACCTAGGTAATTTGACTTTAATCCTGAGCTAATTATGAACTTCTATTTATTCGAGATTATCCTTAGATTTGCATGGGTGAGGGTTGGCTCAATAGCGCCGACTCAATAAGCCTCCCATTTTAGGGGTAAGAATGGGTAGATAGCTGGGGACATAGGGTATAAGACGGAATTCACTCATACCTGCCATTAGGGATAATAGAGAGGCCGTTCTCTTAAGTGTCGACTCTAGGTCTTGAACAGGGGCTCCACCCTCTCATTGGCTCGAGAAGGACCCGATTTAGTGATTGGATCACAAACCAATTATTCATTAGAGGATCAGTGGGACTTAAGGAGCACAATATAATCTTGGGGATAAAATAGTTTTTTGACCCAGTCGTTATTACGAACAACTTGTGAAGGGTTGACTTACTGATTATGGTTATATCGAGATGACAAAAATGTATCTACAGTGAGAGGAGTACAACTACTGGACTTTAGTAGAGTGATCCAATAGGTCAAAATTGCATCAAAAGTCAAATTGTTGACTAGGTTACAAAAAGCAACAAAAGTCAAAATGTTGACTTTTGACTGTCAAAATTGTTGACTTTGGACTTTGAGAGTCAAACTTTGACCTTTGACCAAGTTAGTGGAAAGATCCAACAATTTTGAGTGAGAAATTCCAACATTTGCATTGCTAGGTGTTGTTTTCAAGTGAAGACATTTGCCTCACTAATCCCACTTTGAGTTGGTGGATTTTTAGTGTCAAATTCTCATCAAACTCAAAGTTGCATGTTTTGCATGATATGGCCTATAAAAAGAAGAGTTCTTTGATCTCTTTTTTAGCCAAGTGGTTTTTCATGAGATTATTTGATAATCTTAACCTATTTTTTTTATTAAATCCTTTACCTTTTCCTCTCCAAATTAATAACTCAATGGATCCCACCATCCTGTTCTAAGGCCGGAGAATAGTCGGGAAGACTCTCGTGGTAGTTTACGAATCGTTCGTGAGGAGATTAGCGTGGATTTAGAGAGGATTTGAGACTACTAAGGTTGTATCTCTTCTACCCTTTGTTCTTAATTTAATTACATGCTTACTTTGAAATTAACCTAATTAGAGTCCTTTAGATCCATTATTTCTTCCGCTACGCATGTGTTCATTCCATCATTTGGATCAACTTCCAAAATAGTGAGAAATTTTCTAAGCCAAACGACTTCTTTAGCAGCTTCGCAGGCAGCTACATACTCAACCTCCATAGTAGAATCCACAATACAACCTTGCTTAGTGTTGCACAATGCTATAGCTCCTCAATTTAGAGTGAACACTGATCCTGATGTGGATTTCCTTGAATCTTTATCACTTTGAAAATCAGAGTCAGTGTATCTTGTAAGGATCAAATCCTTAGCCCCATACACGAGCATATAGTTTCTCGTTCTCCTAAGATACTTGAGAATAACTTTAACTGTTGTCCAGTGATCAAATCTTAGATTGGATTGATATCTACTGACTACTCCCATTACATGGCATATATTAGGTCTAGTACATAATATGACATACATCAGGCTACCAACTACAGATGCATAGGAAATCTATCTCATCTCCTCAACCTCTTGAGGTGTCTTAGGACACTGTTCCTTAGACAAGATAATTCCATGGCTGAAAGGTAACAAACCCTTCTTGGAATTTTGCATCGAAATATCTGACAATCACTTTGTCAATATAGAATGCTTGAGACAAGGCTAGTGTTTGTTCTTTCGATCCCTTATAATTTGGATCCTTAGAGCAAATTGTGCTTCACCCAAATCTTTCATTTAGAATTGAGCAACTAGCCATTCTTTTATGGTAGTCAGGTAACCTACATCATTCCCAATGAGTAGGATATCTTCCACATTCAACACAAGAAAAGTTACTGAACTGTTGATGATCTTCTTGTGAACACAAGACTCATCAACATTTTGATCAAAATCATGACTACAGTATCAATCCTTTTATTCTAAGATCGAGATGCTTGTTTCAATCCATAAATGAACCTATTAAGCTTACAAATTTTTTGCTCTTGACCTTGTTCAATGAATCCCTCTAGTTGGGTCATGTAGATGGTTTTGTCAAGATTACCATTTAAAAAGGCAGTCTTGACATCTATTTGCCATATCTTATAGTCGTAATATGTGGTCATATCTTATAGTTATAATATGTGGCAATAGATAAGACTCTTACCCACTGTAATTTAGGTTCCATTCTTATTGCCTCATTACCATCAACCATCCTTAACCCTTCAACCCCATTTTGAACTCTCCATATTGCAACCTCTGATGTTCTAGTAGCAACTATAAGCTTGCCGATTTGTTTATGAGAAATCTCATGTACAGAACAATACCAGTAGGGTAAATCCCATAAAAGCATTAGAAGACTGCCCCCAACAATTTCACTTCACTACTGATACTCCCTCTTTTATTTATTCATTTGTTATTTTAAGAAAACACAAACAACGGTGAGTATCATTTCTATTGCAATTTGCAGCATTGTGGGTTTTCAAGTAACTTCATGTGATATAGGAATTGAATAATAAAATTATTCAATGCTCACTACACATTTGATTTCTAATGAAAATTCTGCAATCTCATTCGTACTTAATACAGACTAAAAATCCATCCATCAACTACAATTCTTCTGCAAACAGTTAGATCCATAAGACTCGAAAGTTCTTAATTGTCGATTCGGATTAGTTTCGGATGAATTTGAACACTTTTAGAAAAGTTTCAAATCTACTTTGTTGAGTTTTAGTTAGGAACGTTTTGTTTCAGCTTTTTCACACTTAGTTAAAGTAATTTAGTTTATTCCATGACTCTTGAAAACTTTTGATTGTAGGTTCGGACTCTAGCAAAGACACAAAGTCTTAAAGGTAAGATTTAGGGGATAAAGTCTCCATTAGACCCCTTCAAACCTTTAGTAAGTTCTATAAATTAGTTTATGATTCTTGAAATTTATCATTTTGTAGTTGGAACCTGATTTAGAGTGCAAATTAAGAGTTGAGATTGTTTTTAAGGTAAAAATGATCTCTTGAATGTTTTTTCAATCTTGATTTAGAAATTTGAGTTGATTTCTCACTTTTTCCCGCTAGTGTTAAAATCTTTTTGGATAAGATTTAGTAAGTGAGAATGCTCTAAAATCCTTTCGAACTTAAATAAGGTCCCTGAATCAAGTATTAGAGGTTTATAAATGTGATGGGCAAGGAATATTGTATTGGGTGCAAATTTATATTTAAAACGGTCCGTTGATTATTTTTAAAACAGTCTGTTGATTATATTTAAAACGGTCCGTTAATTAATTTTTAAAATGGTACGTTGATTAATTTTAAAACGGTCCGTTTCGATGCTGAATGCCTATAAAAGGCAAGGCCTTCAGCCGTTCGTGGGATACATAATTCATTTTCTTAATTCCCCAATTCATTTTTCTCTCCTCCTCCATCTTAGCTTTTCGAGCAGTGAGTTTAGAAGGGGTGTACGTTCTCATCAGTAATGGTGCATTTTCGATTGGTTTTCATTTGGTTGTTTTATCCTGGGGACGACGTGGAAATTTTCAGACATGCTTGCACACTAGGGCAAAGCCACGAAACGTCTTAAAGAGAGCGAGCTCCGCGACTCAGTCTATAATGAGTTTCTGTTTTACAAGTTTTGCTCTTCGCTTGACCGCCGTACCTTAATGGTTTACAGTTCGTCGTTTTGAGGACCCTGCCGTTTTCAACATATTGAAATGGATATACATGGCTGTGCTTACATACAATGATAGAGAAGACATGACAAGCATGATGGTGAGTTGGGCTACTTCATTTGGGGCCAGTGTCTATTATTAACAATTGTTCTGAGTAATGTTTCAAAATTAATAATAGAGTTGTTGGGTTAACTTGATTCAACTACATCCAATTTGATTTCAACTTTCAGGATAACGAATTATGTATTGTTAAATTGCCTCTACGTAAGCAAACTAGAGTGTAGCTTAAGATAGAGCATACCTTGAGTATAGCTCAAGTGATACAACATTTATGTCTTCCTGGAAACTCTTATAGGTTGTGTTATTATTATTATTATTACTAATTTCAGTTCTAGATTGGGTTCTGGTGGGTCTAGCAGAAAGACAAGCTTTAAAAACAAAAGTCATATTGAAATGATGGTTGTGACTTTATTTTTTTCTTCTTTTTTGAAGATCAATTCATTCATGTCTTATGGATAACAAGCATGAGTGAGATCTTGATGAAGATTGGAGTAAGAAAGGAAACTTGGCTTGCATCCATTTCAAGGTATTTCTTCAACTTCCTTGTGGAAATGAACTTAATTTTATGTAATTTTTGTTGCTGAAAAATGTTGATGTAAGAACATTCTGTTTTGAGTAGTTTTAGCGGTAATTGTTAGCTTATTACTTGCAGTGATGTTTACTTTTTAATAACTAACTCTCTAGATCTTTAGACTTTAGAGCTTTATGCATATATTAGTCAATATAACTTATTGATAGGCTAATTAAACAATTTGTCACTTTCTTTGTTGTAAATTACTTAATTTTTGTTTATAGTTAAGTTGTATATATAATAGCAATTAAGATTTTATTTTGTGCATGTACAGATTAAAGAAAAATATTATTAATTTACACAAGCGTAAGCAAAAAAAAAAAGTGTATATGTATTTTTATTTTTTTAATGATGAAACCATGATAGACAATTAATAACGGACTATTATGGATAAAAAGTAGGTGAAAAACTGACATTAAAAATGAAGTTTAATGTCGGTTGAAAATTGACATTGAAGATAATTGGTATTAAAATTTTGGTCATCTATAATGTTGGTTTTAAATTGACATTAAAGACAACTGACATTGAAAAATTTTTATAACATGATCTCCAATGCCGGGTTTCACTCGACATTGTACCTCTGTAGTGTTAGTTTTAAATCGACAATAAAGTTTAGTTTTGTAGTGGTGATATGTTGGATATGATTCTCCATCAATGATTAAATATCTTCAACCCTTGACGGATGATATATTTATTGCACGATTTGCACGATTTGCTTATTGCCATTTTAGTGAGACAAATTTTCCAATATTATGGGAGAAGTTAAGAAGTTGGAAAAAGAAATTATATGAAATACATCATTATTGTCTCATTTAGATCCAACGTAAGCTTGAAGTTCAAAAAATAATTGATTTGCATTCATTTGCAAGATATAGCAATCAATTACTAGATGTATTTTATAGATGCTAAAAAAGTAATTAAATCACTTATATCAGTTGCAAATGTTCCATAAAAAATTGATATCCCTTACTTATAATGTTGTTCTTAATATTATATATGAAAATGAGGATCTTGACCTAAAATCTGTTGAAGAATATCGATATAGAAAAAATTGGCTTCAATGGAAAGAAGCAATTGAGATAGAATTAAATTCACTTTCACAACATCATGTTTTTTTACCAATAGTCTGAACACCATAAGATGTCAAACTTGTGGAATACAAATGGATATTTGTAAGAAAAAGAAATTAAAATTATGAGCTCGTAAGATATATCAAGACTAATTACACAAGTTTTTTATTTTTTACAAAGACCTGATATTGATTATAAGGAGACATACTCTCCATGGTGGATACAATTACACTAAGATTTTTAATTCACTTGATTGTAAGTCTGGATGGATGTTTTCATGACATATTTATATGAATTTCTTGATAATGGTATTTATATGAAAATCACAAAAGGATTTAAGATACCTGAAACATATAAATCAAGTTATCAAGAATTGTATTTAATAAAGTTACAGAGATCATTATATGGATTGAAACAATCAGGACAAATGTGGTACAATCGCATGAGTGGATATTTGTTAAAAGAAGGATATCAACACAATTCAATATGTCCATATGTTTTTATAAAGAAATCACAGTCAGGATTTACTATTATAACTATACTGGTTGATGATTTAAATATAATTGGAACTCTAGAAAAGCTTACAAAGACAATATAAAAAAGAATTTGAGATGAAAGATCTCGAAATTTTTTTTTTTTTTATCTTGGTTTGCAATTAAGTATTTAGCATGTGGGATATTTGTTCATCAATCAACCTATGCAGGAATAATCTTAAAAAGATTCTATATAGATAAAGCACATTCATTAAATATTCTAATGAAAATTCGTTCACTGGATGTGAAGAAAGATATATTTCGGCCGCGATATGATAATTAAGAACTTCTTGGTCTTGAAGTATCATATCTTAGTGTAATTGGTGTACTTATGTATCTTGCTAATAATACAAGATCAGAAATTCCATTTTCATTAAGTTTATTAGCTAGATAATTTTCTTTTCCAACAAAAAGATATTGGAATAAAATTAAGCATATACTCCGTATCTCCAGAGAATGATCGATATGAGTTTGTTCAAATAAATTGAATTTTGATTTAGTTGGTTATGCAGATTATAGATATTTATTTGATCCACACAAAGTTAGATCTCAAACATATTATCTATTCACGTGTGGAGGAACTACTATAGACCATAACGACTACTTCCCCAAATCAGGTTGAAATTCTTGCAATTTACGAGGCTAGTCGAGAGCGTGTATGGTTAAGATAGATGACTCGGCACATTTGTGGAATGTGTGACGTGTCTTCTAGTAAAAATCCTCCAACAATCTTATACGAAAACAATACAACTTGTATATCCAAAACCAAAGAAGAATATATTAAAGGAGATAGAACAAAACATATTTCACCAAAGTTTTTTCTACACTTATGATCTTGAAGAAAATTGTGGCATTATCATACAAAAAATTTGTTCGAAAGATAAACTGACAAACTTTTTATAAAATTTTTACTAACAACAACATTTGAAAATTTGGTGCACAACATTAGAATGCTGCAACTCAAAGATCTTAAGTGATGCTTCCATGAGGGGAGCAAACATATTGTATTCTTTTAGGAGTATAAATGGTATGAAACATGTACTTTTTTTCTTTCACTAGGATTCTTTTTTCCAATAAAATTTTGACGAGACATATTTTATATATATAATGTGCATCTAAAAGGGGATATTATAAAAACTATAATAAAAATAAATGCCCATTAATACCCAAGCTTAATGTCTTAAAAAACAACAAATGGCCTATTTCCCCATTGCCATGTGTCCAAAAAAGAACAAATGTTTCACCCCATTGTTCCATATGGCTTGGTGGCCTAGGGGTGTTCATGGGTTGGGTTAAAAGACTTTTTAGACTCAACTCAATTGTTCGGGTTGTAAATTTCTTCAACTCAAATAACCCTTATTAAAAAATTAATCCAACCAAGAAATATTTGAGTTGGGTTAGTTCGGGTTAATCAGTTCATTTATTTAAAATTTTATTCTAAAAAGAAGCAAAACATAAATATGTAAAAATCTAATTTAATTATTTTCATATATTTAATTAAGATTAACAACTCAATTTCAATTTATATAGTGAAAATTTTCTTTCTAAAGGGCAAAGAAACTATTTTAAGAGTTTTTGAAGAATAAATTATTCAAAAAATATTAGAATTAAATAAAATTAAAATCAATATATGTATAAATAATTGTATTATAAGTAATAAAAAAATATGTTTTAAAGTTAATAATAAAGTCGGATTGGTTCAGGTTGGTTTGGGTTATATTAGGTGACCCCATGAACAAACCCAACCCATAAAATTTTCATTTATTTGAACCCAACTCAATCTAAGTGAGTTGATAACCCAACCCAAATCGCACGGGTTGGGTTGGGTTGATCGGTTTTTTCGGGTCATCGAGTTTTTTGAACACACCTACTTGATACATTTTATCCATGTGTCTTGTAGTTACACATTATTAATTTCCAAATAAGCTCACCTACTACTAGCCAAATTGTTTATAAATAGTGGTATTTTATGGATGATAAGAGAACGCACATTGGTGAAAAATATTTGTGAAAAATTTTGCAGGAAAAATTAAAGAGAAAAAGAAATCATAAGTTTCTCAATTTCCATATTTTATACCTTTATTTCTACGCTTTTATTTATTATTTTGTTATTTTATTTTATTTATTACTATATTATATTTTTCTCCATATCCGTTGTGCTCCTCAATTTTACAATAGATTAGCCTTTTTAAATTTGTTGGTCTTTTTTATTTTATTAGTCCAAAAGGAAAAAGGAATGATGTTTATTTCATGTATCATATTTCTATGAATTTAGGTCGCTTTTAAGTCACTGGAATGAGAAATGGTGTAAATGTAATGGATTTTCATTGATGAATAAATTATAATGGATCTCAATTGTAAAGGTAATTAGATTTTTTTTTCAACACGTTTACTTAACTATTTTGTAAAAGTAATTTAATTTCTATTGATGTTGTTTACTTAACCGTTACTATTAGCGTAAACGTAATAGATTTTTTTTTTTGAAAATTTTTTATTGATATCGTTATCGAACAAACAACATCCCATAATTTTGGATTTTTTTAACGTATTTAAGAAAATCTTGGATTTCTTTTTAATCATTTTATCAAATAAATAACATCGTATAATTTTTGGATTCTTTTTACCGGTACGTTATCGAGGAAATAACATTCCAAAATTGATTTTTAAAATTTTTTTTTTTACCGATATGTTATCCGCAAATAACATCATAAAATTATGGGATTTTTTTCTTTTTTTAGATACCGACAAATAACATCCCAAAATTTTAGATTTTTTTGAATTTTATTTATCGATATTGTTATTGGGCAAATAACATCGATAAGCGAGGGTTTCTATTCTCCGCTTAACAAAAATTCTCTCTCCAATTTGGCTCATATTCTCTCACTCAACAAATTTAAAAGAAAAAAAAAACCATCCATTTGTTTTGCTTTGCACTTTACCCAGAAAGAAAGAAAGAAGAAAAAAGCAACACGATTCTAAAATTAACTGGTCTTACCGATATCGACGATATCCCAAAATTTTGGATTTGCTTCTTATTTTTTTATGGATACCGTCATTGACTAAATATATCAATAACATGATCTTATCGATAAAATTTAGCAATAACCCAAAACAAGATATTTGAGACCAAATTTGAAAATTGTTAAAAATATATTTTAAAAATAATTTTCAAAGGTAAAATGATTGATCACCTTTTAGTCCTCGATTACAATATTTGATTATAGATCTCATGGTAGGACCCACATTTTATTACGATTATAAAATACTAGTAAACATCAACAAATGTGATCAAATGAGATTCACTTTTTAAGTTACAATTGATAAATTATGTTACTAGTGCCGTAACGTGGCCTTAGTACGGATACCATTTTTTGTGTTTTTTAATTATTAATTTTAATCTATAAAATAAATTTATTAATTAGTTTTTAAACAATTTTTTTTTATAGTAATGAAGTTGTTTAATTACTTTAATTTAAAGTGATATTTATATAAAAACAATTAAACATGGCTATCGTTTTTAAGTGAATATATGTTATATAAATAAGTATGGTCAAATAGATTTTGAAATGTCTCAAAATTCTAGCTTTTAACTTATTTTAAAGGATTCCTTTGTAGTTTGTCGAAAGGAAAGTTGAAATTGATATGAATTTGATTTTTGACAAATTTAATTAGGTTTTTTTTTTTTGTTTGTTAATAGTTTTTTTTCCTTTAATTTACTTCTTAATCCGACATTTGTAAAGAAAAATCTCAATTCTAATATTTTTGGGTGCATAAACTAACCGACCAATAAAAAGAATTGAACTGATAAATTTTGATCAATTAAACATGTATTCAAATCGACAAAATTTTTGGATTTTTTTACCAGTATGTTATCGAGGAAATAACACACATTTAATTATATTTGAATTTCTTACTTTAAACAAAATTGTTTAAAGATGTATGTTGCTCCAAATTACCTTACTTGCTCATCAAGTCTACTTTAACTTCTTTTCTCATTTAAACTCCGTGCAAATTATTTTATTAAATTTAGATAGCTTTATTATGATGTTTAGTATTTGTAACTTCGTGCGAAATTTCAATCATCAGTTGTTTTCAGTATAATTATAATGTTAATAACATGTAAACTAATTTTGTAACAACTCAATGATTTAACACAATCATCTTTTTGAGAATAGTTAATTCCAAAGTTACAGACAATATGATTTTTAAGCTTGAAACACAATAAAATGTATTTGTTACATGTTTTGAGAACTCATTCAAACAAGGATAAGACGGGGTATAGTTGACATATTTGCAATTTTCCAAATATTAAATAGTTATAATACTCAATACATGTTGCTTTAATTATTGAAAATAAATTTGAACTTCTTTAATTCATCCTTCAATTATTTATATATGTTTCTACATTTCTTTTGAATTACCATAATATTGACCATTAGCTTTTTAAAACAACCCCCAAATTAGAATAATATTTTTCTTCAAAAGTATGTGGATGATCCATTTTGGGTGAGATAATAATATATTTTTAAAAAAGAAATAGAGAATTTTGTACTTATAAAACCAAATATAAATTATATGCTGGATTTTTATCTAATATATAACGCTATAAATTTGGGAATATTTGTTGCATATCTATGCCATAAAAAACACACAAGTAGTGAGACTGAAATATTTCATTGAAAAAGATGAAAACAAAAAAACGAATTGACTTACCATGAAAATTGACACTCATATTTGATATTATCCTAACCCAAATACAAGAATTCTTTTCGTTACGTTTACCGCATTCTCTTGTTCCACAAAAAATTACCCTCGATCACCAATAAAATGATGTATATGTATTTAAGTAGCAATTTATATCATGTCACTTATAATTGTTGTAATTAATTTGATTGTCTAGCAACTGTAGCTCCCATCTTCTAGCTCTCATCGATCGTGTTTAACCAAACACTTGATGACTTTGTGTTTGAGAATTGTTTTGAAAATGAAGATTTTAATGAAATATATATCAAATTGAATTGTCATCCTCAGTTTGTCTCTATATAAATCAATTTCTCTCTTCTTTTTTATTTTTATTTTTTTTTCTTTTTCTTTCTTCTTCTTCTTCTTTTTTTCTTTTCTTTTTTTTTTTTTTTTTTTTTTTTTTTTTTTTAACTATTTTCAATGGTCTCTACTTGTTATTTATATATGTTAAGATAAAGAAGGAGAAGAGGCTTTTGATTATTTTTTTATATATATATTTATCACAATTTTAAATTTGATCTTTAATTAACCGTTAGACATTAATTATATTTGAATTCCTTACTTTCTCTTTACTAACAATTATATTGAACACAATCATTTTTTTTCTTTGTGGCAATTTTAGTGGGTGAGAGTATTTTTTTTTTTTTTTTTTGAAAAAAGAGAAATCAAATGTAACAGAAAAAAGAAGTCTTAAGATTTTTTCCTTCAAAATCAATATAAATAGTTATGAAATAGCTATTTGTAATTTATTAAAGATCTAAAGGGTAAAATGATCTAAAAATATTTTTCAAACATTTCAAAATTTTAATATAATATAGACAAATAAAAGGTCTTCCTTTAGTAAAAAGAGTAACAAACAAAAAACAACCATATTAGTGACCAAGATTATTCTACAAATATATGCAGACAGGAGTGATAAGAGTGCCTTCAAATGTCAAACTTCTACCTAGGAAGTTGGCGTCTTATCATAGATAGCAGACTTGTTGTAAAATTGAGTAAAAAATGCGAGTAATTCTCGACTATCTTCATCTGATCGTTTTTTTCTTAGCCATAATTTTATTTTGTTACTCTATCGCTTATGATTAGTAATATAAACTCTTTATTTATGTAGTGGTTGGTCTGGTAGAAGCTTGACCAAAGTGATTAATCACTTCCCAAATGTCGATATGGTCTACTCTATGTGCCACAAAGCCTGATTCTAAGGACAATGATTCACCTTTAAATAAGATCCATGTTTCAATTAATTCTACTGTCGCATAGATATGACGTTACCAATGAGTTTATAAGAATTAGAGGTAAATTGCAATTGCTTGTCTCCCTGTGTTGGAATCAGAAAATCAACCTGATAGCTTGAAATTTAAGTTAGTTCAATTAATCTTACAACTACGTTTTCTTTTTTTTTTTTTTCCCCTTAAATAAATATCAAGCAAATATCAACATTAGGAAACTCATCATTCAACCGATTTATACTAATCCCATCAATTATAATAAGCAAAATGTTGTTAAATCAATTGTAGATAATTAATTTTTTAGGAGTGTAAATTGGTTTCTAGAAACTTTTAGCCAAACCCAAAATGATTGTTAAGAGTGCGTTCGACGTTTGCTGCTAGGAGAACTTTAATCTTTAAAACCATTTTTATGTTTGATAATAAAACATATTATACTTAGATTGGTTAAAAATCAAATTCGAAATACGTTCATCTAATTTCGATAACCAGTTAAATTCTCAAATAGATAATAAAGAAAAATCGACCAAAGCTATTCTAATTTAGAATAAACAATATATATCAACTACATAATTATATAAAATTATATATGGATCTAGTTTATATATTTTAGCTATTATAATGTTGAACTTGTAAATAAAACTTACTTCCTCCACACCACCGCCAAAACAATTGTTTTGAAAGCTACCCAAAAAAAAAAAACAAAACAAAACGAATAATTTAAAAACGAAGAAAACAAAAACCATAGAATTGAATTCCTTGTAGTGTGTTCCATAAAAACTTGCACTCAATTTTGGAAGTTCATAAGAGCCAGAAACTGCTTTGGATCAGTTCATAAAATGAGTAACTCAACCTTTTTTGAAGATCATTTATGATTTTATCAGAAACTGGCGGCAAGTACCGTCTGTAAGAAACATTAACATGCTAAGCATTAATGTAAACATCTTTCTTTTGTTACACAGTTCATCGGTAAAGCAGAACCAAAGGTCCAAAATAAGCAACAACTGTACGCTTCTAAAATATGAAGATCATTATTAAAGGAAAAAAGAACAAAAAGGTAAGTAAACAACAGCCGAAACAGTAGATAATCAACATACAAAATGTTCCCCTTAGAATTTTCATATCACATTCACATCTTTCCTTGACGATCCTTAGAGCGCACAGCTCCTTCCTCGTCCACTCGACCGACATCGTTGAACGTCTGCCCCGCCATGTCGTCTGCTTCCTTCAAAGTCGAGGCCAACGCCCCCGGCCGCGACTCCTCCAGCCCTACCACCACCGCTCCCTCACCGCCACTGCCTCTGGCGAGAGATCAGTTCAGACAAATTCAAACCGTCAAGAAATGCAACTAGAGATTCTAGAATTTTCTTTAAAGAAAGATCGAATTTTACCTTTCACGTTCGAGTCTGACTTTTGCTTCTTCTGTGCTGCCCCTCCTTCCTCCTCCCTGCAGACTTAGATCTTCCATCTTTCTTCTTGTGTCCTCCTCCGATTCCCCCATCTTTTCCTGCCATTCCTGTAATTAATTAGTTTAAGAATTTGTTTTTGACTGTTCCACTTTTACTCAACTTCTACGTTTGTCAAGAACACACCAAAGAACTTCAACTCAAGATAGTATCTTAGTTAACAGTACTCTTTAAGTACCGATAACTCATCTAACACAAATTAATTTGATTAAAATACGAGTTTAATCTCCAATGTTAGTTTTGTATTTTTCATAAATGGTAACTTTCTTTTTATGTATTAGGTTTTTTAGTTACCTTTGCGACATCTTTAGTCTCCTTTGCTTCCTCTTTCTTTCCAGAGAAATATTCCATTGCTCTCTTTGCTGCATCTGCTGCTGAATCTTTCAATTCCCCAAGTTTGCTCACCGTCGTGTCTTTTCCTTCTTTCGCCTTCTCCGCCGTGTAGTCCTTCGTCTCCCTCGCTTTCTCCGCTGCATAGTCTCCGTATTCCCCTGTTTTTCTTGCCGCCTCATCCTTCGTCTCCTTCGCCTTTTCCGCCGTATAGTCCTTATACTCCCCTGCCTTCTCTTTCGCTTGATTAGCCTTCTCTGCCGCGTAATCTTTATACTCACCGGCCTTACCCTTCGCCGCTTCCGTCGCTTCCCTCACCTTCTCCGCCGTGTAATCTCTGTATTCCTCTGCTTTTCTCGCTCCCGCGTCCTTTGCTTCCCTCGCCTTTTCAGCCGCATAATCCTTATACTCACCGGCCTTTCCTTTAGCGGATTCCGTAGCCTCCGTCGTCTTATCCGCCGTGTAATCTTTGTATTCCCCTGCCTTTCGCGCCGCTGCATCCTTCGTCTCCCTCGCCTTCTCCGCCGCATAATCCTTATATTCGCCGGTCTTATCTCTTGTTTTCCCTCCATATTCGCTCATTTTCCCCTTCGCCGACGCTGCTGTCTCTCCAGCTGCTTCCTTCGTCTCCCTTGCCTTTTCCGCCGCAGCACTTCCGTACTCGTCCATTTTCCTCCCAGCCTCCTCCGTCGTCTCTCTTGCCTTCTCCGCCGATGCGACCTTCACATCTCGGCCTCTCTCCTCCTCTTCGTGGCTCTTTCCGACCACCGCTTCCTTCGCATGTTCGTATGTGTCCTGCACCGCCTTCAGCACTGATCCAATCACGCCGGACCTCTGTTGCTGATCTTGCACCGTCGGCCGGTCCGCCTCCACGACCTCCACCGTTGCTTTTTTCTCAGTCTTTGGCACCGCCGCGTGCTGCTCCTCTGCTCTGCTAATGTCTCTCAGATCGGAAGCAGCAAGGCCCGCCGCCGCCTCTGCTCTCTCCTCCTTCATTTCCTTCGACGAAGCCATTGAAGTCTTCACCTGAATTTCCTCTTGATGCGATTTAATGGATTTTTGTCGGATTTTTTCTTTTTGCGTTGCTGTTTGGTGATTGCCGTTGGAGTTATATAGTCACCGATTGAGTAGTATTTGATACGAGCATTGTAGAGCCGACACGTCGTTTCGTGGTAGGCCACGTGTTCGTCGGAAACCAAACGACACGTAGTCGAGCTGCTCATGTCGCCGTGGCCGATGACACGTCCCGTTTAAAGGCGGAGGTCGGTGGTTTGATGCTTTGCGGTGATTGACTTCCACGTGTTGCTTATTTAGTCACGTGTCAAGCTAGGCCTGTCTTTGAAGTAGTTTATTTTGATATTTTTAATTTACTAATTTTAAATGTGTGCTAAATTTAATTAACTGAGTTGTTCATGGCTAATATATTTATTAATTTCATAAATTGTTAACGTATCCGATGGAAAAGTTCAAGCTGAATACATATTTGATGTGTTTATTACAAGTTCATGAATATAAATATTACGATAATAAATATCGGTTAGATGTTGATACTTAGTATTAGTATCATTGATCATATATCATGTTCTCATTTTTCAAAATATAGTCTATGTGTCTCAATATTATACATTGTTTACCTATAAATAGTGATATTTAGTGGGTTTTGAAAGATACATATTAGGCAAAATTCGTGAAAATTGGAGGAAATGGAGATTTTAGAGAATCCTTATTTTATATTTTGTTAATTTATTATATTTTATTTATCTATATAATATATCATGTTTTATTTATTTTAATATCTATTTATTTTATTATATATTATTATTAATTATATTTCTCCATATCTGTATTTTCGTTGTGGATCATTATGCTCATCAAATTTACAACAAGTTATCAGCACGAACTACTATCGTTTTCCTCGCTGAAAGTAGTCCTAAAGGTATGTTGGTTTTTCTCACTCTTCGATATAATTAATAAATTAAATGTTGTTTTACATATTTGATATATATTAAATTTCTAATATAAATATAATATTTTGTAATAGTGTTACTATGAAAAATATTACAAAATTTAGAATTTGTAGCATTTGATATTAATGGTAATAATTATTTGTCATGGATGTTTGATGCCGAAATCCACCTATATACTATGAATCTCGGAGAGACTATTAAAGAAGAAAAATATGACATCCAGTCAAAACAAAGCAAAAACTATGTTTTTCCTTCGTCATCATCTCCATGAGGAATTGAAAATAGAGTATCTTACCATAAAAGATCCCCATATGTTATGGAAAAATTTGAAAGAGAGGTAAGATCATAAAAAACAGTTATTATTCCTAAAGCTCACTATGAGTGGATGAACTTGAGGTTACAAGATTTCATATTAGTAAGTGATTACAATTCCGTATTATTTGAAATCAGTTCAAAATTGTTGTTATGTAGATAGAAAATTACTGATGTTGATATGTTAGAGAATACATTTTCTACATTTCATGTTTCAAATATGCTTTTGCAGCAACACTATCGAGAGAAGAGTTTTAAACAATATTCTAAACTAATTTCATGTCTTCTCGTGGCCGAACAAAATAACGAGTTATTGTTGAAAAATCATGAATCTCGACCAACTAGAACAACACCATTCACTGAAGTGAATGTTGTGAAGGTTAATAATTATGGTCAAGGTCATGATCGTTGCAGAGGAAGAAATAATAATTATTTTCGTGGTGATCATTCTAATCATTTAAATTTTAAAAGAACCACACAAAATGATGATCACAAAGGAAATACTCCACAAAATAAGAGTTCAAAAAGTGTTGAAAATAAATGCTTCTGATGCAGAATGACTGAGCATTGGTCATGTACCTGTCGTTCGTCAAAACACTTAGTTGATCTCTATCAAGCCTCCCTGAAGGAAAAAAAGAAAAATGTGAAAGAAAATTTTGCATACTAGGATAATGACATATTTAACCCATCCCAAATGACAAATTTGAATGTGGCGGACTTCTTTGAATCTCCTGAAGAGAAAAATGGAAAAATTGATGAAACATCAAGTGTTTCCTTTGACTTTGAAAATATCTAGATTTAATGTTTTTTTTTTATTCATCTCCATTTTTTTTCTTTTCTTAGTAGATGTTAACCTTTGTATATTCCAAATGTTGTTTTTCTTATTGTAATTATTTTCTTTTAGTGAAGAAACCTGGATCATTTTCATATGTTAGGTGACTAAAAAATGAGTAAAGAAGCTCTATGTCTGGCAGACAATACAACTACACATACAATACTTACAAATAGAAAATATTTTTCCAAACTGACAATACTGAAAGCAAAAGTCAATACGATATTAGGTTATGCAAACCTGGTTGAAGGTTTTGGAAAAATAAATATTATTTTGTCTAGAGGAACAAAATTTACAATTGACAATGCATTATTCTCTAGTCAATCAAAGAGAAATCTACTTAGTTTTAAAGATATACATTGCAATGGTTATTATATTGAGCTGATAGTAAGAATAATGTGGAATAGCTATATATCATATCTATTGTCTCAAATGAAAAATGTATATCGGAAGAGTTACCAGCTTTATCTTCTGGATTATATTATACTCATATACGAATAATTGAAACATATGCAATAATGAACTTGGAGTTCATGAATCCAGGCATATTTACAATTTGGCATGACAGATTAGGTCATCCAGAGTTTATAATGATGAGAAGAATTATTGAGAATTCAATTGGACATCCATTGAAAAACCAAAAGATTCTTCAATCTAATGAATTATCATGTGATGCTTGCTATCAAGTAAAATTGATAATTAGACCATTACCAGTTAAAGTGGATATTGAATCACCTGCATTTTTAGAATGAACTCATGGTGATATATGTGGACCTATTAACCCGTCAAGTGGACCATTTAGATATTTTATGGTATTAATAGACGCATCCAGCAGATGGTCACACATATGCTTATTATCAAGTCGAAATCTTGCATTTGCAAGATTACTTGCTCAAATAGTTAAGTTAAGAGCACAATTTCTTGATTATACAATTAAGACTATTCGTCTTAGTAATGTTGGTGAATTTACATCTCAAGATTTTGATAATTATTGTATGTCAATTAGGATAAGCGTTGAACATTTTGTAGCCCATGTTCATACATAAAATAGTTTAGTAGAATCATTCATAAAATATTTTCAGTTAATTGCTAGACCATTATTTATGAGAGCTAAGCTTCCTACATTTATATGGGGACATGCTATTTTGCATGCAGCGTCACTTGTATGCACTAGGCCAGTATCTTATTATAAGTACTCGCCATTACAAATAGCTTATGGCCATGAGCCAAATATTTCCCATCTGAGAATTTTTGGATGTGCAATATATGTTCCGATTGTTTCACCACAACGTACTAAGATGGGTTCTCAAAGGAGGTTAGGAATATATATTGGATATGATTCCCCATCAATTATCAAATATCTTGAACCCTTGATGGGTGATGGATTTACAACACAATTTGCTGATTGTCAATTATTTTCTAACACTAGGAGAGGAATTAAGAAGTTGGAAAAAGAAATTACATGGAATGCATCGTTATTGTCTCATTTAGATCTTCGTACAAGTCAATGTGAACTTGAAGTTCAGAAGATAATTCATTTGCAAAATATAGCAAATCAGTTACCATATGCATTTATAGATGCAAAGAAAGTAACTGTCTCAATTAGATCCTCATACAGGTCAATGTGAACTTGAAGTTTAGAAGATAATTCATTTTCAAAATATAGCAAATCAGTTACCAGATGCATTTATAGATGCAAAGAAAGTAACTGTCTCATTTATATCCTCGTACAGGTCAATGTGAACTTGAAGTTTAGAAGATAATTCATTTGCAAAATATAGCAAATTAGTTACCAGATGCATTTATAGATGCAAAGTAAGTAACAAAGTCACATATACCAGTTGCAAATGTCCCATCGAAAATTGATATCCCAACATAGCAAGTTGTCACTAATGAGTTTGGAACACTTTAGAAGCGTGGTAGACCAGTGGGTTCCAAAGATAAAATCCTCGAAAAAGAAAAATAATTAATAATCAAGAAGACTTGGTTGAGGATGTAAATACCCATGAAAAAAAATCCTTGACATGACTAGTGAGGAAGGTGAAATACCTAAAGATAATAATGAGATCTCAATAAACTATGTTATGATAGGAAAATGATGAAACCGAACTAATAAAGTTATTGACAACATTTTTGCGTGTAATGTTACTCTTGATATTATATCTGAAAATGAGGATTCTGAACGGAAATCTGTTGAAGAATGTCGACATAGAGAAGATTAACTTTAGTGGAAAGAAGCAATTGAGGTAGAATTAAACTCACTTTCAAAACATCAGGTTTTTGGACTCGTAGTCTGAACACTAAAAGGTGTCAAACCTGTGAGATACAAATTGGTATTTGTGAGGAAAAAAATGAAAATAATATGGTCATAAGATATAAAGCAAGACTAGTTGCACAAGGTTTTTCACAAAGACCTGGTATTGATTATGAAGAAATGTATTCTCCGGTGGTGGATGCAATTACATTGAGATATTTAATTGGTATGATTGTGTATGAAAATCTGGACATGTATCTTATAGATATAGTCACAACGTATTTATATGGATCTCATGATAATGATATTTATATGAGAATCCTAAAAGAATTTAAGGTATCTGAAACATATAAATCAAATTCCCAGAAATTGTATTTAATAAAGTTACAGAGATCGCTATATGGATTGAAACAATCAGGACGAATGTGGTATAATCGTCTGAGTGGATATTTGTTGAAAAAAGGATATCAAAACAATTTAATATGTCCAAGTGTTTTTATAAAGAAATCACAGTCAAGATTTGCTATTATAATTGTATATGTTGATGATTTAAATATACTTAGAACTCCTGAAGAGCTTTCAAAGGTAATAGAATATCTTAAGAAATAATTTGTTATGAAAGATCTCGGAAGAATAAAATTTTGTTTTGGCTTGCAAATTGAGCATTTAGTAGATGGGATATTTATTCATCAATCAACTTACACGGAAATTTTTTTGAAAAGGTTCTATATGGACAAAGCACGTCCATTGAACATTCCAATAGAAGTTCATTCACTAAATATGAAGAAAGATATATTTTGACCTCGAGATGATAATGAAGAACTTATTGATCCTGAAGTACCATATCTTAGTGCAATTGGTGTACTTATGTATCTTGCTAATAATACAAGACCAGATATTACATTTTCAATAAATTTATGAGTAAGAGGTCTTGTAAAAGACTATCTTTTCTATGTTAAAACCCTCAATTCTATCATATTTGTTTGCTTAAAATGTCTATTTTATAGGTAAAAGACAATCCCAACACTCTAGAAGCCATTTTGAGGAGTTTAGAGCATAATGGAGTCAAATTAACCAAAAGAGATCAAAGGAAGTCGAGAAAAGAAGGAAGACAATATGAAGATGTGCATATTTTTTACCGGTTGACATCTTTTGTGCGTCATTAAAAGCAAGATAGTAGCTGCAAAATAGGGCAGTATAGCGATGCTTCAGAGAATGACGGAAAATAAAAAAAATGAGCGCCGCACCTCTGCGCATGTTACAACCCGACTTCTTAGGACAACTAAAAAGGGGGATCGTTACTACATGCATGCATAAATGTTCACATTGAGAGAAAAATAAAATAATAGGATTTTGGACTGCTTAAGTGTATAAAGAAACTATTTTGACTTTAACTCAAGATTTCAAATTGTTTGACCGGAGTAACTCTTAACATGAAATAAATAAAAATAATAATAATACAAAAAAAACGGAGAAAATATTAGCTGGAGAGAAAAAAAATCTCACCTTGACCCAGTCAAGGAAAGTTTGTGAAAGGAGAACTATATTATATATATATATATATATATATATATATATACACGAGAAGACATAAAGGTTCAAACGCGGAAGTGTTCTTAGTTCCTTTAGCACTGTCACGAATTGCTCTTGTCAGTCGCCTGAGTATCCTTGCCCTTACCTGAAAAATATATAAGATAAAGGATGAGTATAAAAGACTCAGTAAGTGATACCATTACTAGGATCAGACTATGCATCCACAAGCAGAGAATATTGGGCCCGTGGCTCAAACAACTACAATTGTTTCAATAAAAAAAACCCAAAGGACGTACTGTCTTGCCTTGACTCGCATGTCTAGTGGCCTAATGGCACACCGTCAAACATGGAAAAAAAAGAAACATGAACATGAACCTGTCGATTCACCATGTCTAGCGGCTCGAAGGTACACCGTCAAATATGGAAAAGTAACATGAACATGAGCCTATCAATTCACGCATGTCTAGTGGCTTGATGGCACATTGTTAAATATATGGGAATATACATGAAAGCGAACCTGTTGGTTCACAAAATCGTAGCATGTAATTGAACTTGTCGGCTCACGCATGTCTAGTGGCCTAAAGTCACACCGTCAAAACATGAAACTAGACCCGTCGGTTCTCTGAAATAAAACATACATCAAGGTGAGACGGTAAACTACCCTATTGGTCTAATCATGCATCACAAACATAATTTCATGAGTAACCCCACAGCTCAGATCATAGCATAGTATGGAAGTTCAAATATGCCCATAATACTCATACCTGTCATGCAACAATTATATGACAAAGAAAAAATCATGCTTCTAAAGTCCATTAATTAACTTTATAAATCTAATCTAGGCCGCCTGGCACGAAGGCATCGGTAATAGTCCCACTTACCTCAAATTGGTCACAAAAGTCCACGCAAATAATTAAAGAAATCAATCACCAACAACAACTTGAATTAACGTTCCTAACACAAAAACACCGCCTTCAATTTCGACCCAAAACTTCCATTTTAAAACTTTTAGGCACAACTCCAAAATGTTCACAACCTATTCCATAATCCTAAAAAAAACTTACCCAAATTCATGCTTAAGGTGTTGGACAGCTTGCTTAAGTACTCAAAATCCTCGACTTAGAAGCCGAAACGTTAAGGTTAATGTTAGTTTGAAACCGAGAATTAACCACAAAACTTCGCCTACAAAACTAGACTGGCACAGACGAAGGGCAGTGTGACGCTGGCGACTGACCAAACAAGGAGCGACGCATAGCAGGGCTTCGTCCAATATGGCGACTCGCAAACAAAATCGATCGCTGGCAGCTTCGAGTCGGCGACACAGAATGGTAGCAGCGTTTGGCGAAAATCCAGACGACATGGTGTCAAGCAACCCAGCTAGAGGACGGTGATGTTGGCTGGCTCGCAGTGAGCCCAGACGGTGGCAACGAGATGAAGTGGCAGCTTCTTTTGCTTGAGTGTGAGCAGTGGCAGCGAGGAGGATCGAATGGACGAGAAACGAAAAAGGGTTTGGAAGGGGGGTCTATGCGTGGGTTGAAGAGAGAGAGAAATTCTAAATTTTTGTCTTCTTTTTTTCTTCTTTCTTTATCACTTATGTAAATATATATATCACTTAAAACCTCTTTCAACCTCTTTCCCTATTAAATTCCAAATTCCACATTCCTTTTCCAAAATAGTTTTTTTTTTTTTTTTTAAATCGTCCATCAAACAAATTGAATTATCTCCATAAATAATCAAATCTCCAATTGCAAACCAAATTAAAACTTAATTAATTCCAAATAATCAAATTCTATTTTAACTTAGCCAAATACATAAATTTAAAATTTTGATTTATCCAAGTAGTCCAACATAAATTAAAGCTTAATTACAAAATAAATTGGGGTGTTACATTCTACCCCCTTAAGAAACTTTCGTCCTCAAAATTCTTAATCCTCGCTCGGGATAAAACACCCTCACGTCGTCCTCGCTCTCCCAAGTTGCTTCCTCAAACCGATGATTCCGCCAAAGGACCTTCGCCAATGCTATCTCCTTGTTGCACAAAACTTTCACTTCCCTGGCCAGGATTTAAATAGACTTCTCTTCGTAACTCAGGTTCTCATTCAAATGCAAAGGCTCATAATCCACAACATGAGATGAGTCTGCTACGTACATCCTCAACATGGAAACATGAAAAATATTGTGGACTGCAAAAAGAGATGGTGGCAAGGCCAGTCGGTAAGCTACAAGACCATTCCGCTCTAGGATCTCAAATGGCCCGATGAACCAAAGGTTCAGTTTACCCTTCTTGCTAAATCTCAACACCTCCTTCATAGGTGCCACTTTCAGAAATACTTTATCACCTACCTCAAACTCTAGATCTTTATGCCCAACATCAGCGTAACTCTTCTGCCTACTTTGAGCCGTCAACATTCAGGTCCTAATCTTCTGTATCGCCTCATTCGTGGCTTGTACTAACTCAGGTCCTAGAAATTTCCGTTCACCAACCTCATCCCAGCATACAAGTGACCTACAACTCTTCCCATAAAGGGCCTCAAATGGTGACATGCCAATGGTTGCCTGATAACTATTATTATAGGCAAACTCTATCAAATGCAGGTGAGAGTTCTAACTCCCTAAAAACTCTAATGCACAAGTACGTAATATATCCTCCAGTCTCTAGTTTAATCGCTCTGTCTTGACCATCAGTTTGTGGGTGAAAAGCCGTACTGAAATCCAAACAAGTACTCAATGCTGCCTGAAGGCTCTTCTAAAAGCTGGAGGTAAATCGAGGGTTCCTATCAGATACGATGGACACCGACACCCCATGCAACCTCACTACCTCTTTCATATACAATTGTACCCACCTATTCACTGAATATGTGGGCTTCCCTAGAATAAAATGTGCTAGCTTGGTGAGTCTGTCCACTATAACCCAAATCACTGTAAAACCCTTTACAGTTCGCGACAATCCCACAATGAAGTCCATCGAGACATTCTCCCATTTCCATTCTGGTATGCTCAAAGGTTGCAACAAGCCTGCTGGCTTTTGTCTTGAGACCTTCACCTGCTGACATAGTAAGCACTTACTGACAAACTTTTCTATCTCTCCTTTCATGTTATTCCACTAGTAACAACGTTTTAGGTCCTGGTACATTTTGGTACTGCCAGGATGTATCGAAAATGGGGGAGTTATGAGCCTCCAATAATAAATCGTGCTTGAGGTTACCGTCTGCTTGTACGCATAAACGTCTCCGAAAAGTAAGACCATTATCTGTGGACACGGAGAACTCTCCACCCTACCCTGCCTTCACCTGTTGCACTATTTCAACCAGGTAAGGATCACTCCGTTGAGCATCAATGATTCTCTGTCTCAAACTTGGTTGTACCAATAACTGTGCTAACTGTGCAGAGATCTCCCCTACCACCACTGCAATCTCGGCCCACTCCAGGTCCTTGCATAACTGAGTATGTCTGGTTATAAGGGTTGCTGAATGGGCTACCTTCCTACTTAGAGGATCCGCCACTACATTTGCCTTCCCTAGGTGGTACAGAATCTCGCAACCATAGTCCTTCACCAGCTCCAACCACCTACGCTGCCTCATGTTTAACTCCTTTTGAGTGAAGAAGTATTTTAAACTCTTGTAGTCGGTGAAAATTTGTATCTTTTCGCCATACAAGTAGTGCCTCCAGATTTTTAATGCAAAAACCACGGCTACCAATTCCAAATCATGTGTGGGGTAGTTCCATTCATGATTCTTTAACTGCCGAGAGGCATAAGCAACTACCTTACCTTGCTGCATCAATACGCACCCCAAACCTCTCTTAGAGGCATCACTGTAAATAACAAAACCACCCGTTCCATCTGGTATGGTGAGGACTGAGGTAGTAACCAACTTTTGCTTGAGATCCTGGAAACTTTCCTCACAAGTCTTACTCCAAATAAAGGAAGCTCCTTTTCGGGTCAATTGGGTCAGAGGGGTGGCTATGTGGGAAAAGTCCTTCACAAAACGACGATAGTAGCCTGCCAACCCCAAGAAACTGCACACCTCTCCGACTGTGGTTGGACGAAGCCAACTTGTGACTGTCTCAATCTTTACGGGGTCAACAGATGCACCTTCCTTGGACACCACATGCCCTATAAAGAACACATGCCTTAACCAAAACTCACATTTGGAAAACTTAGCATATAACTTTTGTGCCCTCAAGGTCTCTAGAACCTTTCGTCAATGTTCCTCGTGTTCTGTCTCTGTATTGAAATAAACTAAAATGTCATCTATGAAGACTATCACAAAGGTGTCAAGAAATTACTTGAACATTCTATTCATTAGGTCCATAATATTACAGGAGCATTCGTCAACCCAAATGACATCACGATGAACTCATAATGCCCATACCTCGAACAACAAGTTGTCTTAGGAATATCATGTCCTTTATCCTCAACCGATGATATCCCGACTGATGATCAATCTTAGAAAACACTATAGCTCCTTGCAACTGGTCAAACAAGTCGTCAATCCTGGGAAGCGGATACTTATTCTTGATAGTCACCTTATTCAATTCCCTGTAGTCAATGCAAAGACACAATGGCCCATCTTTCTTTTTCACAAAAAGCATCGGCGCACCCCACGGTGACAGGGCAGATGAAACTCTTATCCAACAACTCTTGCAATTGAACCTTAAGCTCCTTTAGTTCTGCTGAAGCCCTTCTGTACTGAGCTTTTGAGATAGGAGTTGTGCCTGGCTCTAACTCGATAGCAAAGTCTATATCTCCCGATCAGGTGACAGACCTGGAAGATCCTTTAGAAAGACATCCGGGTAGTCTTGTACTACTGGCTTCGAAGTCAAGGAGACCTCAGGCTCCCTAGTGTCAACAACACTAGCCAAGATACTCCAGGTACCCAGGTTAAGCAACCTCTGGGCTTTCATGGTGGAAATTACTTTGGGCAGGACCACGATCCCCGCCCCTTTAAATTTAAAACTGGCTCCCATGAGAGGGTTAAAAATCACCTCCTTGCGAGAGTAGTCTATACTGTTATGATTAGCAGCTAGCCAATCCATTCCTAAAATCACATCAAAATCTCGCATGTCCAAGACTATTAAAGTCACATCCAGTGTATGACTCGCTACTTCAATCTGATATGCTTTTATCTTCTCCTTTGCTAACATAATTTCTCCAGATGGAGTGGATACCAATAACACATAGTGCAAGGGCTCTAGTTCTAAGATGGCATGCTTAACAAATATTGATGATATAAACGAATGGGATGAACCAGAATCAAATAATACCAACACAAAGTGTCCCAAGATTGGGAGCGTACTTGTCACAATAGTGCCTGCTTTCTCGGCCTTGTTGGCTTTTTGGTCCTTAATCTCAAATTAACTAATTTTAATTAATTAATTAATCGATGTTTTGATGATAAAAAACTCAATTTTTAATTACTGAAAATCTTAGTATTTCAATATATCCATAGCGTAGAGCTCGGAACAACGATTCCAACACCTCTTGAATCACTCAAATCGGAGCTAAAACGAAGACGATATGACCAAAACAAGTCTATAGAGAAAATACCGTGAAGGATGATATGGTATAACCAAACCATTTGCATGTAGACATGTGGCAACATATTGGTTGAATGGTGTATCATTAAGAGATTAACATATGATGGACTTTTGATTTTTGGATCGATTTAAAATAAAAAATTGAAATTAAAAGGAAAATAAATTTAATATTGTTTTATGTTTGTGTCTAACTACTAGTTTTTTACACATGGTATGTTTTTTATTTTTGGAATGACTTTAAAGAATGAATTTAAAAAGAAAATGAATTAAAAGAAAAATAAATTTAATATTATTTTATGTTTGTGTCTAACGGCTAGTTTTTGACACATGGTATGTTTTTTTTTTAATTTTTTGGATTAATTTTTAAAAAGAAAATGAATTTCAAAAGAAAAGAAATTTAATATTATATTTTGTTTGTATCTAACGACTAGTTTAGTTTAAAATCTCCACTATTGATTTTTCTTTTCCAAAATCCAATGGTCCAAATTAATTGGGGTTTCTAAAAAAATTTTCCATCTCTATATAAACCATCTTCCTCCCCAAATTTTAAATTAACAAATTTTACATTTCATAATCCTCCAAAACTCAAAAGTTCCATTGTTACTCTCTCTAAGTTCCCAATTTTTTTTAATCTTATTCTTGAGAGAGTGTTATTGTATTGTGAGGATAAATTTGTTGAGTGCTTAAACTTGTAAATCTACTCTAGTGAGAGTTATATTGTGTTCTTAAAAAATTCCAACATTTGTAACGGTTTGATCCTAAACTGTGGAAAAGATCAAGTTTGCTCTTGAACCCGTAAAAGGAGCGGTGGTGTAATGGTTGGGCTCTAATTTGTGGAAGAGTTGGAAAGATTTTATTCAAATTCCTAAGAGGAACTTGGAGAGTGGAGTAGGTCGAGTTTGACCGAACCACAATAAAAATTACGGTGTCTTCTTCTCTAACTCTTTCCTTTTTACTTTTGCAATTAATTTAAGCAATTTATTGTATGCTTTAGTTTGTTCTTATTTATTTGCTAAAATTTGATAGAATTAAATTATCACATTTTTGTCATCTTATTTTTTGCATAAATTGAATTTTTCTTATTATTTATAAAAAGTGTATAATTAGTTTAATTGGGTTAATTTAGAAAAAAAAGTTTAATTAATCCCTATTCACCCCCCTCTAGGGTTGATATATCGATCCAACAATTGGTATCAGAGCGGGTTGCTCTTCTTGAAATATTTATTTCTTGATAAACTTAATTGTTTTTGAGCTATGACAACTTTAGGTTTTATCTTTTTTACTGATAGTCAATATATTACAAAGCCTCCTTTCTTTAATGGTACTAATTATAGTTATTGGAAAAATAGAATGAGATTTTTCTTGCTTTCTATGATTATGATTTATGGGATATTGTTGAGGAAGGTTTTAAAATTCCAACAAAAGATGTTGATGATGTTAGCACTATAAAACCTAAGGAAGAATGGTCAATAAATGAAAAGAAAGCATGCTCTTTAAATGCCAAAGCTATTAATTGCTTATTTTGTGCTTTGAATGAAGTTGAGTATAATAGAGTGTCTATTTGCAAAACCGCTAAAGAGATATGGGATAAATTAGAAATTACTCATGAAGGAACTAGTCAAGTAAAAGAAACAAAGATTGACATGTTAGTTCATCAATATGAAATATTTAAAATTGATGAAAATGAAGCTATTTCCGAATATTAGATTTACTAACATTGTCAATGCTTTAGAAGGATTTGGGAAAAAGTACTCAAATATGAGAAGATAAAAAAGCTATTGTGGTCTTTGCCTAAACAATGGGAGCCTAAAGTCACTGCCATTCAAGAGGTAAAGGATCTCAAATCTCTCTCCATTGATGAACTCATGGGCTCGTTGTTGACGCATGAGATAAAGATCAAGAAAAACATGGAGGATGAGAAGAAAAAGAAAGAAAAGAGTATAACTTTAAAGACCATCTCTTTAGAAGTTGACTCCCAAGATGAAGATGACCTTGATGAAGATGAAGATGCCTATCTTTCACGTAAGTATAGAAACTTCATCAAGAGAAAGAAGCAATTCAAGAAGCATCTCTCCAACCAAAAGAGTCAAAAGGTGAAAGAGCAAAAAGGATGAGGTAATATGCTATGAATGCAAGAAGCCGGGTCATATTAGAACGATTGTCCTTTTCTCAAATCATACAAGAAATCCAGAAAAAAGAAATGAAAGCTATTTGGGATGATAGTGATGAAAGCGAAAGTGGGAGTGATAATGAAGAAGTGGCCAATTTTTGCTTCATGGCTCATAGTGACAAAGAGGATGAACAAAATGATGGGGTAACTCTAGAATCTCTTTCTTATAATGAAATTGTTCGAAGCTTTTGAAAATATGTAAATGATTTAGAAAAACTTAGTTCTAAGTATGTTGTGCTTAAAAAGAAATACAATGTTTTATTTAGTAAAATAAGTCTTTACTTGAAGAAATTGCTTGCTTAAAAGAGAATGAGCATATGCTATGCATATTGATGAAATGAATATCTCTTGTGACAAGCATGTTTTTGATTGTTGATGAGAAAAATGCCTTGCTTGACAAAGTTAAATTTCTTGAGCATGATAGTTGTGAAAAAGATAATTGATTAAATTACTCAAAAAAAGGAATTTAGTGCTTTGCAAGAACTTGATAAGACTAAAGAATCTATTAAAAAGTTGACAATAAGTGCTCAAAGATTAGACAAGATAATTGAAGCAGGCAAGCCTTTTGGTGATAAAAGAGGTTATATGCTATATGATGAATGTTCTACTCCTTCAAGTTCTAAAACTATCTTTGTTAAAGCATCTCATAATATGCCTAAGGTTGTGTCTAAGCATGTTAAATCTAACTTTGTGCCTATATGTCATTATTGTGGTGTTGAAGGCCATATTAGACCTAAGTGTTTTAAATTGAAATATGCTCATCTACTACTTCTCAAGAAGAAATTTTTCTCAAAGGGCAAAGTTTCACAATGCTCCAAGGAATAATTTCTCCAAGAAAAAGTAGAGTGCATAAATTTGTTGTAAGAGATAAATCTTTGCATAATGTTGTTTGTTTCTCATGTGGCAAGTTTGGACATACACATATTCTTGTTACTTGTCTAAATCTAATGCCTTAAATGTCTATGCAAAAATGAAATGGTTCTCAAGTTTTGTCAATGCTAACCATCTAGGACCCAAACAAGTGTGGGTACCAAAGAATCAAACTTGAACATTTGTGTTTGTAGGTTTTTTGAAAGCCTCTAAGAAAAACAAGTGGTACTTGGATAGTGGTTGCTCGAGGCACATGAGGGAGACCCATCCAAGTTTGTCTCTCTCTCCAAAAAGGATATGAGGTCTTGTAACCTTTGGTGGCAACAAGAAAGTAAAATAATTGGTAAAGGTAGTATACGTAATGAATCTTCTATTTTAATTGAAAATGTACTTTTGGTTGATGGTTTGAAGCATGATTTACTTAGTATTAGTCAATTGTGTGATAAAGACTTTAGAGTTGTGTTTGATAAAAAGATTTGCATCATTGAAAATGCTAGTGATAGAAAAGTTATATTTGTTGGAAATAGGGATGAAAATGTTTATATACTGATTTGGATGATTGTCCTATTAATGATAAATGTTTACGGCTTTGCATAATGATTCTTGGTTATGGCATAAAAGACTAGGACATGCTAGCATGCACTTAATTTCAAATATTTCCAAGAATTCTTTGGTTAGAGGTCTTCCCAAATTTAAATTTGAAAAAGACAAAGTTTGTGATGCTTGTCAAATGGGTAAGCAAACTAAGTCCTCTTTCAAATCTAAAAATGTGATCTCTACAACTAGACCTGTTCAACTATTACACATGGACTTATTTGGCCCTTCTAGAATTGCTAGTTTTGAGGAACTATTATGCTTTATGACAATTGATGATTTTTCAAGATTTACTTGGGTTTGATGCTAAAATATAAAGATGATGCTTTGAAAAGCTTTTCTAGTTTTGCAAAAAGAGTTCAAAATGAAAAAAGTTTTTTGATTTCTAAAATTAGGAGTGATCATGGAGGAGAATTTGATAGCATGCTTTTGAAACTTTTTGAAGAAAATGATTTTTCTTCATAATTTCTCCACTCCAAGAACTCCTCAACAAAATGGTGTAGTTGAAAGGAAAAATCGTACTTGCAAGAATTTGCTAGATCAATGTTGGATGAGTATGGTTTACCTACATACTTTTGGGCGGAAGCGCTTAACACCGCTTGTTATGTTTTAAATAGAGTTTTAATTAGACCTTCTTTGGATAAAACTCCTTATGAACTTTGGCATAACTAAATTCCAAATATTTCAAAGTTTTTTAGTTATAAATGTTTTATTTTGAGTAACAAAGAAAAACTTGGAAAATTTGATTTTAAGACAATGTTGGTATTTTCCTTGGCTATTCCTCTACTAAGTAAAGCTTATAGAGTTTTCAATAAAGAACTTTAGTAATTGAGGAATCTATGCATGTAGTATTTGATGAATCTATTTCTCTCT
>NC_052359.1:57169040-57216979 GCF_009727055.1 Benincasa hispida
TTAAATCAATTTGAAAGGAATAAAGTTTGGGAGTTAGTCCCTAGGCCCTCTCATGCTTCTATAATTGGAACTAAATGGGTCTTTAGAAATAAAATGGATGAAAATGGAAATATCATTAGAAATAATGCTAGACTTGTAGCTCAAGGTTATTGTCAAGAGGAAGGAATAGATTATGAAGAAACTTTTGCACCCATTGCTAGATTAAAAGCTATTAGAATGTTACTTGCTTTTACTTCTGATAAGAATTTCATTTTGTATCAAATGGATGTGAAAAGTGCATTTATAAATGGTTATATCATGGAGGAAGTTTATGTAGAACAACCTTCGGGGTTTGAAAGTTTTGATTTTCCCAATCATGTCTATATGTTGAAAAAGGCTCTTTATGGCTTAAAACAAGCTCCAAGAGCTTGGTATAATAGACTTAGTAATTTCTTACTTAAGAATGGATTTAAAATGGGTAAAATTGATACTACTCTTTTTATTAAGACTAAAGAAAATGATATGCTTTTAGTACAAATACATGTGGATGATATTATTTTTGGTTCTACTAATCCATCTTTGTGTGAAGAATTTTCTAAGTGTATGCATAGTGAATTTGAGATGAGTATGATGTGAGAACTTAGCTTCTTCCTTAAACTTCAAATCAAACAACTCAAGGATGGTATTTTCATAAGTCAAGAAAAATACACAAGGTATTTGCTCAAAAGGTTCAAATTCAATGAAGGTAAAATTGCAAAAACTCCTATGAGCACATCCACTAAGCTTGACAAGGATGAAAAAGGTAAGTGTGTGGATATAAAAACTTATAGAGGTATGATTGGATCTTTATTTTATTTAACCGCTAGTAGACCCGATATTATGTTTAGTGTATATCTTTGTGCTAGATTTCAATCTTGTCCTAAGGAATCACATTTACATGCCGTTAAAAGAATTTTTAAATATTTGCTTTGTACTATTAATTTAGGCTTATGGTATCCTAGAAATGTTGAATTTAATTTGGTAGGATATTCCGATGTAGATTTTGCGAGTAGTTTACTTGACAGTAAGAGTACTAGTGGGACTTGTCAATTTCTTGGTAGTTACTTAGTTTCTTGGTTTAGTAAAAAGCAAAATTCGATTGTCATTACCGAAGCGGAATATATTGTAGTTGCTAGTTGTTGTGCTCAAATTCGTTGGATGAAACAAACTCTTTGTGATTTTGGATTAAAGTTTGATAATGTGCCTATATTTTGTGATAATACTAGTGCTATTAATTTGACTAAAAATCCTATACATCATTCTAGGACTAAGAATATTGATATTAGACATCACTTTATTAGAGAGCATGTGCAAAATGATAATATTTCTCTTGAATTTGTAGGCTCTAATAATCAATTAGCGGATATTTTTACCAAGCCTTTGAATGAAGAAAACTTTTGCAAAAACAGGCTTGAGCTCAGTATTATTCGTTGTGATGCCTCTTGATTTTATAATTTTACTTGTTAAATTTTTTAGATGACATTTTGATAGGGGGAGATATGGAAAGCATATGTTAATATTCTTAGGGGAGTTGTGCCAAATTTATGTTCATGTTTTTAAGGGAAACATTTATGTAGTTCTAAATTTTTCTTAATTATTCTTTTTGATGATTCCGAAGGGGGAGAAGTTTAAGAAAAATATGCCATAAATTTGTTATGATTTTGATTGTATTAATTAGGGGAGAATTTTTTTTTTCTAGTGAATTTCAAGAATGATCTTTATGGTGATTATGTTGAATTTTATTATGTGCACATATGGTTTACATGTATTTCAAACTATTTTTCTTGAATGGTTTGTCATCTATAAAAAGGGGAGATTGTTGGCTTTTTTGGCCCTTAATCTCAAATTAATTAATTTAATTAATTAATTAATCAATGTTTTGATGATAACAAACTCAATTTTTAATTACTGAAAATCTTAGTGTTTTAATAGTCCATAGCGTAGAGCTCGGAACAACGATTCCAACACCTCTTGAATCACTCAATTGGAGCTAAGACGAAGACGATTTGACCGAAACAAGTCTATAGAGAAAATACCGTGGTGGATAACGTGGCATACCAGACCACTTGTATATAGACATTGGCATATATTGGTTGAATGTGAATCATTAAGAGATTAACATATGATGGACTTTTGTTTTTTGGATTGATTTAAAATAAAAAAAAATCAAATTAAAAAGAATGAATTTAAAAAGAAAATGAATTAAAAGGAAAATAAGTTTAATATTATTTTATGTTTGTGTCTAACGGCTAGTTTTTTACACATGGTATGTTTTTTATTTTTGGATTGACTTTAAAAAGAATAAATTTAAAAATAAAATGAATTAAAAGAAAAATAAATTTAATATTATTTTATGTTTATGTCTAACGGCTAGTTTTTGACACATGGTGTATTTTTTTTTTATTTTTTGGATTAATTTTTTTAAAAAATGAATTTAATATTATATTTTGTTTGTATCTAACGACTAGTTTAGTTTAAAATCTCCACTATTGATTTCTCTTTTCTAAAATCCAATGGTTCAAATTAATTGTGGTTTCTAAAAATTTTTCCATCTCTATATAAACCATCTTCCTCTCCAAATTTTAAACTAACAAATTTTACATCTCATAATCCTCCAAAACTCAAAAGTTCCATTGTTGCTCTCTCTAAGTTCCCAATTTTTTTTTCTTTTCATCTTATTCCTGAGAGTGTGTTATTGTATTGTAAGGATAAACTTGTTGAGTGCTTAAACTTGTAAATCCACTCTAGTGAGAGCTGTATTATGTTCTTCAAAAATTCTAACATTTGTAACGGTTTGATCCTAAACCGTGGAAAGGATTGGGTTTGCTCTTGAACCTGTAAAAGGAGCGATGGTATAACGGTTAGGCTCTAATCCGTGGAAAGAGTCGGGAAGATTTTCTTCAAATTCCCAAGAAGCACTTGGGGAGTGGAGTAGGTCGAGTTTGACCGAACCACTATAAAAATTACGGTGTCTTCTTCTCTAACTCTTTTCTTTTTAGTTTTGCAATTAATTTAAGCAATTTATTGTATATTTTAGTTTGTTCTTATTTATTTGTTAAAATTTGATAGAATTAAATTAGCACATTTTTTTTCATCTTTTTTGTTGCATAATTTGAAATTTTCTTATTATTTATAAAAAGTGTATTAATTAATTTAATTGGGTTAATTTAGAAAAAAAAGTTTAATTAAACCCTATTCACCCCCCTCTAGGGTTGCCATATCGATCCAACAGAGGGATTGAGCAAAAAGGTTCTCCCCAACTAAGGTTGACGTTGAGGGTTAGATCTAGTAGTTCACTCTCAACTAAGGATAAAGGCGGTCATATCTTCTCCTAGGCTAGAAGGATAGTTTGGAATTGCTAATGCTTATGAATGTTTATCAACGCATGATGTTTACTAAAGTATGAGTTGTCCAAGTATGTTTTCCATATCTAACGCATGCTAATAGTTTTTATAAGCTAGTTCAACATGATTTAAGCCAACTTATTTTACAAAGTATGAAGCATGCGTTAGGGTTAAAGCTAAGGTTGAGTGAAGCTTGATATACTATGTTTTAAATACCTAAGGTTGTCAAAGTACATGTGTTGGTATTCCTAAACATAATGAAAAGGGATACTGAAGGTAGGGAGGGTATCCTAAAGAGTTTTCTATGCTATATTTGAGAGCTATTCTTTTAATGCTCTTCGAGGTCTTGACAGCTTAAGTGAGTCGGATACTGAAGGTAAGGAAGGTATCTGAATTAATGTACCTAAGGTATTGACGATACATAGAAAACTCCATGTGCAGTTAGGCAGGTCTGAATGAGAGGCCAAAGTATGGGTCTCTTGGCCGATAATAGACGCTGGGAGCTAGAGCGATGTATGCTCGTTCTCAACTAAGGAATAATGATGTTTAATAATGTTTAAGAGTTGTTATCAAAGTTTAGGTTTAAAGGAAGTTGCTTGAGATGCCCATCGGTATATTTAAAGAGGTCGACATAGGGATTTCCCCTAGCCATAGTTTAGTATGAACAGGTCGAAGTAGAGGTCTCATCTGGCCATGGTTTGGCGTTGGGAATTAGAGCAAAGAATGTTCATTCTCAATTAAGATTCAGGTTTCAGATACAATGCTTTTAAAGGTTTTATGTACACGTTTGCTTGGCATATTTTAGTTCCAGTATTATGTTTTCGAGCTTTCAGTTTAAGCATGAGATTTATGTTTTTATTAAGTCACTCACTGGGCTTGTAACTCACGTTTTCAAATGTTTTCCTTTCAGGTAGCGGTCAATTCCCAAAAGACTATTCTGCTGTTGCTCTGCCACTCAAAGAAACAGGTTGAAGGAAGTGTAATTGAAGACCTATATTAGTTAGTACACATGTATCTGTCTAGTGACTAGTATTCTAGATGGGGCTCACTAAGTTATAATATTCATGAATAGACAATGCTGCGAAACTCTGTAATGTAAATATGTTAAGTTCTGAGTTAATATGTTCGTATATTGATGATATGTATGTATTCAAGGTTTGAGCAAAATTTAACAGGTTAGATAGGCAGTAAGTGCCAACAAAAGGGTTGGTAACTGCTACAGTCACCGTTCCATCCAGATTAAGAGGGTAATCTGAAACGGGGTGTGACAAGTTGGTATCAGAGCATAAGGTTTTGGGAATGGAAGAGAAAAATTTATATATATAAGTCTGAGTCTTGAGTCCTTAGCATGTGTACTACCTAAGTAAGAGGAAGATGCCAAGTAAAAGTGGCAAGTAGAGCAGACAGACAGATAATGGGAACCCTGACCCTACCTTTAGAAGTTCCGATACTCGAGGGAATCTAGATTTTAGTGAACAGAAAGTTAAAGACCTGGTAAATTAGGAAACGACTTCAGACGGGGAGTCGAGGATTTTGCAGACAGGAACAGATCCTCAGTCAGAGGACAGAATATTTAATAGGATCGCCAAGGGGTTGACAGAAAGTGTCAAATCAGTTCTGGCGGATACGGAAAGGAAGTACGGTATTGAGAATGACCTAATAGGTATTGATAAAGAACAGAGAGCTACAAGTTAGCATAGGGTAGGAAGGAAGAAGCCAAGACTTGTGATTAGTATGGATGATAGATCAAGGTTTTGGCATCCTACCAAGCTGGTAGCTAGTATGGGTAAGAAATCCTTATGTACGAATTATGGTAAACATCTTCGAGGGACATGTTACAGAAGGAAAAAAACTTATGTTTCCAATACGGACAGGCAGGACATTTCAAGAAGGAATGCCCAGCTAGGTCGAGAAGTTTAGATAGAACACAAAATGACTTTACAAGCGATAGATGAGCCTAGTGGCTTCGAAGCCAAGGAAGGATTTAAAAGAAGAAAAACAAGAAAGGAAGCAGGACGACCTCAATGGTAGGGCAGGTTTTACGAAGTGTCCTACCAGGAAGCAGAGAAGTTACCTAATGTTGTGAATGGTAAAGTAACTTTATGTATCAGTATATTTATGAACTAGTAGCTTATGGTATTATACCTTTATTGTTATCTACCAGGTTGCACTGCTTATAGTAGAGAACATGTTCCTAAGTAGTTATTATTATGCTGTGGAGAGGTTGTAACAGTATAAGAGTTTTACAGGCTCTGGAGTAGTTGTTGATAAGTAAAGTTATAAAGTGATTCCATTAGATTTCCTGGAATTGATGTCACTCTAGAGCATGGATTTCCCGAATAAATGTTACAACCGTATGAATTGTTTTAAGGATAGATAGTGTTCGAGAGATTTGGTAGGCAAGAGACAGTATTTATAGGAAGCAAAGGAATACTTCAGGAAGCTTAATAATAGTAGTGAAGGCTAGGAAGCTGCTTAGTAAAAGATGTGAAGCCTACTTAGCCCATGTGACGGTTTCGTAGGATGAGAAACTGAAACCTGAGGATGAACCAGTTGTACAAGAGTTCCTGGATGTTTTCCCTGAAAAGTTATCAGATTTACAATCTGATAAGGGAGTTGAGTTTACTATCGATTTAATTCCAGATACAACACCTATTTTTCAGGTACCATAAAGGATGGTGCTAGAAGAACTTAAGGAGTTGAAAGCTCAGTTGTAGGAATTAATAAATAAGGGTTATAGACCAAAAGGAACAACCTGGACTTACATAGTAAATCAGTCTGCAGAACCCAAAACATGGGCTCTGATACCAATTGTAACAACTTCTTAGGACAACTAAAAAGGGGATCGTTACTATATGCATACATAAATGTTCACATTAAAGGAAAAATAAAATAAAATAAAACAAAATAATAGAATTTTGGACTTCTTAAGTGTATAAAGAAACTATTTTAACTTTAACTCAAGATTTCAAATCGTTTGACCGGGGTACCCCTTAACATGAAATAAATAAAAATAATAATAATACAAAAAAAAAACAGAGAAAAATATTAGCTGGAGAGAAAAAATCTCCAACCCCTTAACCCAGTCAAGGAAAGTTACTGAAAAGAAAACTATATATATATATATATATATAAAGAAAACATGAGAAGACATAAAGGTTCAAATGCAGAAACGTTCCTAGTTCCTTTGGCACTATCACGGATTCCTCTTGTCAATCGCCCGATTATCCTTGCCCTTACCTAAAAAACATATAAGATAAAGGATGAGTATAAAATACTCAGTAAGTGATCCCATTACCAGGATCAGGCTATGCATCCATAAACAGAGAACGTTGGGCCGTGGCTCAAACAACTACAACTGTTTCAATAAGAAAAACCCAAAGGACATACTGTCTTGCCTTGACTCGCATGTCTAGTGGTCTGATGGCACACCGTCAAACATGGAAAAAAAAGAAACATGAACGTGAACCTATCGGTTCACACATATCTAGCGGCACGAAGGCACACTGTCAAACATGGAAAAGTAACATGAACATGAACCTGTCGATTCACGCATGTCTAGTGGTCTGATGGCACACCGTCAATACATTGGAATATATATGAAAGCGAACCTGTTGGTTCACAAAATCGTAACATGCAAATGAACCCGTCGGCTCATGCATGTCTAGTGGCCTGAAGTCTCACCGTCAAAACATGAAACTAGACCCATCGGTCCTCTGAAATAAAACATGCATCAAGGCGAAACGGTAAACTGCCCTATTGGTCTAATCATGCATCACATACATAATTTCATGAGTAACCTCACAACTCAGATCATAGCATAGTATGGAAGTTCAAATATGCCCATAATACTCATATCTGACATGCAACAATTATATGACAAAGAAAAAATCACGCTTCTAAAGTCCATTAATTAACTTTATAAATCTAATCTAGGCCTCCTGGCACGAAGGCACCGGTAATAGTCCCACTTACCTCAAATTGGTCATAAAATTCCACGCAAATAATTAAAGAAATCAATCACCAACGATAACTTGAATTAACGTTCCTAACACAGAAACACCGCCTTCAATTTCGACCCAAAACTTGAATTTTAAAAATTTTAGGCACAACTCCAAAGTGTTCACAACCTATTCCATAATCTCCAGAAAAACTTACCCAAATTCACGCTTAAGGTGCTAGACAAGTTGCTTAAATACTCGAAGTCCTTGACCTGGAAGCTGAAACGTCAAGGTTAATGTTAGTTTGAAATTGAGAATTAATGAGCATTAGAGAAATCACAACAATTAATCCAATAAACACAAAATCTCACCTACAAAACCAGACTGGCACGGACGAAGGGCAGTGTTACGCTGATGACTGACCAAACGAGGAGCGACGCACAGCAGGGCTTCGTCTGATCCAGTGGCTCGCGAACAGAATTGATTAGTGGCAGCTTCGAGTCGGCAGTAGCGTTCAATGAAGATCCAGACGAGATGGCGTTAGACGACCTGGCTAGAGGACGACGATGTTGGCTGGCTCTTAGCTAGCCCAGACGGTGGTGACAAGATGAGGTGGCGGCTTCTTTCGCTTCAATGTGAACAGCGGCGGCGAGGAGGGTTGAATGGACGCGAAACGAAAGAGGGTTTAGAGGGAGGGGGTCTGTGCGTGGGTTGAAGAGAGAGAGAGAGAGAAATTCTAAATTTTTTTCTTCTTTCTTTACCACTTATGTAAATATATATATATCACTTAAACCCCCTTTCCCTTTCCCTTTTAGATTCCAAATTCCACATTCCTTTTCCAAAATAGTTTTTTTTTAAATCATCCATCAAACAAATTGAATTATCTCCATAAATAGTCAAATCTCCAATTGCAAGTTGTTCGCGTGTCATATGCTTGTTGTTTTGCAGCGGGTGTAATGCCACTGCAATGACTGATGATATGTATGATATGTGTTGCGTTGTCTTAATCACGCTTCTAGATAATATATGTGATGCTACAAAACATCGTAGAATGCGTTCTTGTAGTGTATGTGTGTCACAAGTTATCTTGCGTTGGAACCAAGTATAATTCCACCACAAGTTTATCAAAGTGAATCGAGGTCGAATACGGGGATTGCGATGCTAGATGCGATATTGATGTGATACATGCAACCGAAATGAAAATAATAGTGTGTTGTGTTTGAAATGTAAAATGTAGCGACAAACAAATAAATGTGAAGTTGTGCAAGTGTATGAGGGAATGCAATGGCAAGTCTTGTGAAAGATATCAGAATGAGAACGGGTTAGGGGAAAGGACATTGCAAGTTTGTCAATCCTGTTGAGGACGCAACTAAGGTTCCACCTTCCCTTGGCTTATACCTCTCAGTGATCGGCCGCGTCCCATATCTCTATGGTGATCAGGGATGAACGTTGCGATCGCAAAGTTGTTTCCATCTCTGAAAATACTTCTTGCTTTAGTTAACGCATTCTATCAACCTTCTTTCGAGAGGTGGATTAACATCTTCACATCTGCTCTCACAGGTGAAGATGCCGTTGAGCATGCGTTAGCTAAACTTAGTTGACTTCTTCAACATGGATTAACTTACTCGCTTAATCCTTCCCCCTTACCCTGGAGGATTAGTTACACATGGTGAGAGAAATGGACGATGAATGTATGGTGGTGAACAGAGTGATGAAGATGGACATGATAATGATATTACGGATAAAGATAAAGCGTTTGTTACATATAGATGAATGAAAGATCAGAAATGAATAACAGTTGATGAACAAAAAGTAAGAACAAATGAGGACAGCGTGTCAGTGTCTTGACATGGATCCCGATCAGAGTTGGTTTGCTTGCTGGCGTGTAGGAGGAGTAAGGTAGAGAACTTCCTTCTCAAGATAGTTCCCTAGGTAAAAATGACCCTTGCACAGAGCTTCTCTTCAAGATTGTAAATGAATTTCTGGCTCCTGAGACTTCCTTTCGGACTCGTCTTATCTATCTCCCGGACTCTCTATGAATGTCTTTTCAGACCAGCCTCCTTCCTTTGGTGTTAATGTAGCTATTTATAGGCCTTAGCACCTCCTTCGTTAGTGGTCTCGCTCTGAAAAGTTATTTTTTCTACCGAGGCTTGGTGGAAACGTCCACTCTACTCCACATTCAATTTGTCAGATCGTACAAAAGAAAAGCTGTACAATTTCAGAAATCCCCGCGAATGCGTCGCTTTTTTTATCCACGATCGATCGTCACATGCGGTGCGAATGCTTTGCTCTTTTTGTTCTCGAGCGATCGTCGCATGCAGAAATACCTGTTTCCTGCAAAACAAAGACTTGGACATCCCTTTTTGCCATCACAATGGGGTCAGCGGGTGTGCTTCCGACATTTTACAACCTTTGCGTTTCTAAGTAAATTTCTATATGTTTGATGCAACTTTTTCCTTCCTTTTTCCACATATTCTAAATAAGATGGTATAAATAACTTGTATTTCTACATGTTATCTCACCCCCAAATTTAGATATATGTTTGTCCTTAAGCATATCCTCTACTAAGGCAATTCAGCTCAAGTCCTATCCTTACTTTACGTCAATCAGCTACTCCGAATGCTCTACCTCTACATAATTTCTCAAAATTACTAATTCCTTCTATCATTTGAACATTTCTTCAGCATGCTCTACTTTATTCTTACCTTAGACAAACCTCTGCTCAAAGTTCTCTTCTTGTTTTGAAAAGAATGTTTTTTTTTTTTCTGTTCTTGTAAAAACAACGAAGCGCACCTTTTATGTGGTAGCCTGGTTTGCGTCTTACTATAGAGAGCGTTGATCATGGTTACACCCCTTCGTTTTGGCTTACTCCCACGGGTGTCATGCGAACATCCACTTCGGTTGTGTATCAAGCTCAACTTCAACTCTTGTCCCTTGGCCAAGTTTTCACTTTAGCTGGTCAGTGGAGTTTTCTTTTTTTTTTTTCTTTTTTTTTTTTTGTATTGCGCGTCGATCCTGGTAACCTACCTTTGTTTGGCTTGCTCCCACAGGTGTTCATCGAGACATCCAACTACGAGCACAGTTCCTTTCACGAACTTTAACTCTTATCAGGTTGGCGATTTCCCTTGCTAGTTTGATAGCTGAGTGTTCTTTTTTTTTTAAGAATGCATTTGCGAATGAACGCTCCGCCTTGATGCATCTGCTCAGACCTTTTCCACCCCCAAATTTTAGAGAGTTGCAAGGTCCTCATTGCTGTTTTGGACAGAAAAGACAAAAAACTTAGTCAAAATTTTGAAAAGAGGGTTTGAGAGAGTCTTCGTGATAGAAAGGTAAAGTGAAACTATGCGATGAATTTCTAAATTGTGTTGAAAATGCAATATAATAAAGAAATTGCGCTAAGGTTACGCATAATACTCGTCTGAGCAGCGCAAATAAACGATGCAAAAGAAAAGAAAGAAATACCGCATTAAATGACAAAAGGATGATATAAATAAAAAGGCCAAGACATAAGGAAAGAATAGTTCACTCAATGTACATAAAAATTTTCTAAGTACACAAAGAATTGTCAATGATCGCAAAACACAAAAATTTCAAACATGTAAAGGAGAATACAAAGGTATATAGGTACATAAAAAAATTGTTAATGACCGCAAAAAAAAAAAAAAAAAAAGAAAAAAAAAAAACCGAAAATGTGAAGGAGAATACAAAGGTATAGAAGAAGGTGATACACCCCCAAATTTAACTTTGTGGTGGGGGCTCATTGTGAGGAGGGCGTTGCGGAGGAGCTCCTGGCGGCGTTTCTTGAAAGAAAAGAGGCTATGCAGATGCTGAGGAACCACAGGACCATGCAAATATGCAGTCAAGAAATTAAAGTACTCGTGATTGCGTTCTACCATCTGCCTCTGATTCAGGCGAAGAGTAAAGATGTTGCGTTGAATGTTTATCATCACCGGGCGCAGCTCTATGTTGCTCTCTCGCAACTCCATCAATGTGTGGTAGAAGGAAGATAACTCTTGTGTCAAGAAGCCCCACATGTCTTTAAGGGCAGCAACTATGGATGCGTTGGGAGGGTGGTGTCGTCGATGTCTCACTTGCATCGGTTTAGCGCTGAACGGAAGGCCCAGCACCCACACCGTGTGGGTCATCAACATGCGGCGGTGTGATGGAGGGCGAATTGATGCTGCTGGGGACAGAAGGTTGGAATCAGAGGTAAGGAGAAGGTTGGTGAACTAATCAGGAAGAGGGGAGAGGGGCTCAATGGTGGGACTGGGTAGTCGGATGACCAAAGGTAAAGGGTCCTCCAAGGGTAGATTGGTTGGCTGATGTGATGTACTGCCTTGGATTATTTTTATGCCTCTGTCATTGTGGCGTCGTCTCTTGGGTCTAAGTGGTTGCAATGCATTTAGGCCAATGAGGGGCCGCTTCGGTTGAAGCTCTGGGCAATGCGGCGAATCCTTGAGAAAGACTCTCAGGATTTTCGTGCTAATGAAGCCATGGACTTCTGGCATTGGTTCTTCTTCAATGCCCGTGCCCACAGATAGGAAAAAGCTAGAGATCATCCATGGCTCACATCGATTGGAATGCCACGCGCAATGCAGTATGCAGCCATGATTCTATCCCTTGAAATAGTCTTATCATGAGAAGTCGGGATGAGCAGTCTCTTCATCAAATAGACCCAAAGGCATGCGTCTGGCAGCAAATGGTTGGAGATGAGGGTTTTAATGCCGGTCAAAGACACTGTCCCCTTGGTGTCTGGTTGCGCTAGTATTCTCAGTGCATCCTCCATGTGCTCTTCGACAGGATCATTAACCAATTTTTTGCCCAGTGCTTCCGGGAAATTCTTCAACTAATAGAGCTGATTGATGTCCTCGGCGCTGAATGACACTACACTCCCATCAACGACCACCGCATCTTCGGTGTCATGGAGCTGGTCGTGGTAAAAGGCCCGCACTACCGAGGGAATGACTATGGATGGACATTGGTAAAAAGTCTCCTATCCATGTTCCACTACTATACTGAGGATGAGATCTGGTAGTGCAGCCAACGCAGGGAAAAAACCCATTTCCATTAATAAATCATTATTTTCCTTTCGGGTTTTTGGGCGCCTCTTGGCCGGCGAAATCTCGCTAACTTCCACCTTCACTTTTCCCTTTTCTTGAGCGGACGCAAGGCGGGGGTTGTTGTTGTTGAATGCATTCTCGCCCCTTGCTCTGCTCTTGCTTTTCCTTTTTCCATTCTTCTCTTTTTTTCTTTTCAACTCAATTGTGCGCTGAAATTTTGCTTTGCGGCGCAATTCCTTTTTCTCCTTCTCCTTCTTCTCTACTTTCTCTTCTTCTTGCAACTCTTTTTCAAACTGCTCGGAGGCGAGCGCAATGTGCTGCTCATCCTCGAGCCTTCTTTTCTCTTCTTCTTTTGCCCTTGCGTAGGCAAGCAAACCTCCTCATCATGAAGCCTTTTAGCCAAATCGGCCGAGGCGATAATTTGGCATGCCCTTGCCATCTTTTCTTCATTCTTCTTTAATTTCCTTCTTCGTTCTCCTTCTCCATGCGTTCGTTGATTATTGGGTCTTCTGTGGACCCTTGCGGCGCATTCTCCTTACGATGCCGCATCAGTGGGGAGATGTCAGGGTCTTCTTTGTCATCCGAACCTCGTGGTTCAATTTGCGTTGACACCCCCTCTCCACCCTTACGGTGGTTGATTCTCCGTCGAAGTCCGGGCTTCCTGCCCTTAGCCTCCGCTCTTCTTCTTTTCTCAGGCACTTCTCTTCTCGCCTGCGTTGTCTTTTTTCACTTCTCCTTCTTTTCTTTTTCCAGTTGGGAAGCTTCATCTTTCTCTGCCCGTTGCTCGTCGACTCCTCTCTCCTCCTTCTCCGCTTCTTCGGACTGCCCTATCCGCCTCCTTGCCTCCACGACCTCCAGAACAGCCCCAATGGGTCCCTCATTGGAATCTATTGGGGCATTCTCCTTAGGATCCGAGATGGTTAGGGCCATCCTCTGTGAAGCCAAAACTAACTCCTCCTCCGACGGAAGGGGTTAGTTTACTACTCTTGCTTCCGGAAACCCCCCGTCCTTCTCTAAGTGACTCAAGATGCTCCCAAACACCTTCTTATCATCTTTTCTCTTCTGTTCACTTTCAGTTGGAGACAATGGGAGCGCCACCTCAGGACTGGTGGCAGGGGCATTCTCTGTGCTCGGTCCCTCTTGGTGGGTAGACGATGTTACAAACGTTGAGGGTTTTCGCCTGGGCTTTCCAGCAATTCTGGGAGTTGGTTTGGGCTGGGCGGCTGGCGGTGAGGAAAGCCGCCTCCTGCGCGGGGATAGGGTCTTGGGAAGGGGATGATGGTTGGGAAGAAGAATGTGACGACTGTTCGGCCATAAGCTTAGTGAAGGGAAAGAAGATAGTGGTGATTTTTTTTTTCGTGGAAGAAAGAGCGGACGGCGCGGTCGAGGTATGCAGAGTGTTTTTGGGAAGCTTTTCGCGAAGAAGAATGCAAATGAACTCCAGACGAGGCTGAAGGGGAGGGGGGTGGGATTATAGGTTGGGCCTTGAAGGGCCCAACGCAATCAGTAGTGCGCTTGGCAGGCTTTGGTAATCCAAAAATCCTGCCACGCCCCTGCCCATTATGACATAGCAGGCAAGGACGTTCTTTCGTCTACTATGTAATAATTCACCTCGGGAGCTGAAACGTCCTACAATTACCTTCTCCGCGAATATTTGATAATTTTTCTATTTTTTATTTATTATTTTTGGAGGATGAGCGCAATGTATATCTATTAACGTAAGACACACCCGTCAACGCAATGCATACCCGACATTGCAATGTATCACCAACATTGCAATGCTGATCCCAAAACTATAATGATAAGACATTATGGTGTTCACTCAAATCATTCATTCAATAGTTCATTAAAATCAACATAATCAGAGATTGAAATGGAAAGTAATTCAATAAAGCAGGGAAACTAATTCAATAAAGCAGTAGTAAAGTAGTAAAGAGAGTTTATATGGATGTTGTTTGAAAATATTTTCAACATTACTGCAACGCATCCCCGTAGGCGATCAGGCTTGCCTGCCCAATGTCACCACTTGACATTGCTCCTTCCCACTTGGTCCAGGTGCTTTCGAGTTGCTGGGCAGCGTACCAAGTGTTCTGTTTTTAAGTTCGGTCGCAAGCTGCCAGACCTGTACCTCCAAAGTCCTGATGGAAGATGCTTGTGATTGCATGATCACATCGTTCTTTTCTATGTCTTGTTTGAGCAGTGCTTCCAAGGACGATGAATTGGATGAGGTGTTAGATGAAGAGGGTTGGTTTTGCAGTTGTCTACTCTGATAATTACTCTGGCCTTGACCCTGGTGATGAAAATCTGGAGGATTTCCTCTATTCTCGGAATGATTGGTCTGTAGATTTCTCTGGCCTCTCTGGTCGTTGTTCCCTCCCCAACTGAAGTTGGGATGATTCCTCCAACCTGGGTTATATGTATTGCTGAAGAGGTTGTTATGGATAGAATATACTAATTGTTGGTTTGACGGGTAGACTTCCACTGAACGACCTTCTCCGCATTGTATACAGCTTACTACTGCCACTTGCGTCAGCGCATTAGCTTGCGCTGCACTCTGAGAGAGAGTTCCTTGATTTATAGCCATGGTAGAAGCGAGGTGACTGTGGCCATCTGGGCGGCCAACGTGGTCATTGTATCCACTGATACAATGGCGCTCTCTATTTTCCTTCGCTTCGTGCCTCTGCCTCTATATCCGTCATCAACCCAGTCATCCGTATTTCACGAGATGCAATCTAGGATGACTTTTGCTTCAGTATACGTTTTATCCATAAACCCTCCTGCTGCGGAGGCGTCTGCAACTGCTTGCATTGCTCTGTTCAGGCCATTATAAAAAGTTTCCATGAGGACGCAATCAGGATCCCAATATGCTGACAGTTCTTCACTAATTGTCGAAAGCGCACCCATGCAGTGCTCAGAGTTTCATTTTCTGCTTGTTCAAAATTTAATGTTTCCCACCGTCTTCTTGTGTTGACAGCGGAAGGGAAGAACTTCTTCATGAATCTTTCAACCAACTGATCCCAAGGATTTATCTCATTTGACTCCAATGAATGAGCCCACCTCTTTGCTTCGTCTCTAATTGTGTATGGAAAAAGATAGAGTCTAATGCCTTTGGGAGTCACGCCAGGAATGGAGAATTTATTGCACATCTCGACAAAATTGGTCAAATGTGCATGTGGGTCCTCTCCTTGCAAACCTCCAAACTGACCCACATTCTAAATCATCTGGAGCATGACAGGCTTAATTTTGAATTTGGCGTTCTCCTCTNTTATATAGTCATGCGAGGTATGGAGAATGTATTGCACATCTCGACAAAACTGGTGAGATGTGCATGCGGGTCCTCTCCTTGCAAACCTCCAAACTGACCCACATTCTAAATCATCTGGAGCATGACAGGCTTAATTTTGAATTTGGCGTTCTCCTCTACTATAGGCCTTGCGATACCCGGTGAGAAATTGTATAAATTGGGTGCCGCATAGTTTCTCATAGGAATGTTACGGTCAGCGGGCAGAAAGACTGGGTCTTACGGCGGCCGATTCATTTCCTGATTCCCTTCGAGCCTCTCATTGTTGTTGTTTGCCATATTTCTTCTACGCCTAGTATGGTTATTGGCGTGCTTTCATGCGAAAGGTTCTCTCGATTTCTGGGTCGACGTTGAATTCTGGATCCATTCCAATACTCATGCACTGTCAGCTGCTCTTTGCTTAAGCACACCGTACTCCATAAATCTGTCCTGCACAATATCACAAAAATATTCAGCATTAAAGTTGCCAATCCCCGGCAACGACGCCAAAAACTTGTTCGCGTGTCAAATGCTTGTTGCTCTGTGGCGGGTGTAATGACACCGCAAAGACTGATGATGTGTATGATATGCGTTGCGTTGTCTTAATCATGCTTCTAGATAATATATGTGATGCTACAAAACACTGTAGAATGCGTTCATGTAGTGTATACGTGTCACAAGTTTTCTTGCGTTGGAACCAAGTATAATTCCAGCACAAGTTTCTCAAAGTGAACCGAAGTCGAACATGGGGATTGCGATGCTAGATGTGATATTGATGTGATACATGCGACCGAAATCAAAATGATAGTGTGTTGTTTTTGAAAAGTAAAATGCAGCGACAAACAAATAAACAAACAAATAAATGTGAAGTTGTGCAAGTGTATGAGGGAATGCGATGGCAAGTCTTGTGAAAGGTATCTGTGAAACCCAGAATTCCATTTTCCCTTTTAAGCAGGAAATAAAAGAGATTAACTAAGTATGAGTTAGATCCTAAGATAAAGAGTAGGAAAATTCTAAGTGTTTAAATAGGATTTGTTAAATAGCTTTGGAAATAAGCCATAACTAGTGAAAATTTGGCTAAGTATAATTATGCGTTGGAAGCCAAGGGAAAAAAATGACTAAGGGTTGTCCATGCGTTGGCCTTGCTCATTTATAGGCTATTTGGGGCAAGCCAAAGTGTGGCCAAGAGAACAATGCATGCGGCGTGATGGATGCGATGGATGCGGCAATGCTACGCGAGGCATGCGGTGATGCTACGCAAGGACATACGGTGCAAGGGCATGCGATGCGAGGGCATGCAGTGATGCTATGCATGCAATGATACGAAGGTGTGCGGCCGAAAGTATGCATCGATGGTATACGTCAGCACTCTTGAGAGGTTAGAATAATGCATGTGGTAGCCTCAAGTTGCACGGACAAGGGCGTTGGGGTGATGGAATAATGCATGGAGTTGCGAGCGCTGGTTGTTCATGAAGGCATACGGCGATGAAGGCATGCAGCGATAGAGGCATGCAACGATGAAGGCATGCAGCGATGAAGGCATGTGGCGATAGAGGCATGCGACAATGGAGGCATGCGGCAATAGGGGCACGTGGTGATAGAGGCATGCGGCGATAGAGGCATGCGGCGATAAGGGCATGCGGCGATGGAGGCATGTGGCGATGGATGCGTTGGTGTCATACAGCGGTGCTATGCATCAATGCTATGCGGCAAGGTTATGCATTGGTAGTATGCGGCAACAGCGTTAGGCGATGAACTATGCGGTGGTAAAACGAGCTAGGATGGACACATGCGCCAATTGGTGGTGTCCGAACATAGAAATGTTGCGGTTAGTGATGGAAAAATCTACATGTGTAGTAGAAATAAGAATCGATTTTACTCTAATTGCCCAAATTAAACATGAAACCTTAAATGAATTAATTAGGGTTATTTTGAAATAATACCTTTGAAGCTCCCGAAACTCCTCTATCATCGCTAGAACACGAACCGGATAACCACTAGAGTTGGCCTACTATCCTCTAGACTCAGAACCGGGTTGTGGGACCTGATGGATGAAGAACCCGAGAGAGAGAAAAAAAGATGGAAATAGAAAAGTGAAATTTGGGTTGGGTTTGGATTTTTTTAGCCCTATTTTAGAAAACTATTTTGGCAAAAAGTCCAAAAGTTTTTAATCCAAAATCACAAGCCCATATTTATAGAAAAGAGCCATGCAAAATTACATGAAAAAACTTCACAAAATCCCAACACCTAGAATCCACTATCTAAGTGGACTTAATATCTCCACTATAAGCCAACACCTAGCCCACTATTTTGTTAGTGAAATTATCCAACAAAAGTTTAGATTTTCCCACTAACTTTAGTCAAAGGGCAAAATAGTCATTTGGTCAAAGTCAAACTTTGACCAAAAAGTCAACATTTAGACTTTTTATGATTTTTTCCATGTTGACTAATTTTGACCTCCCAAGCAGGAATCCGCATTCATTTTCTCGAAATTCAAATCACATTTGAATATAAAGTCAGTCAAAGTTTGACTTTTGAAAGTCAAAAGTCAACTTTGACTTTTTACATCTTTGACCATTTTCATTATTTCCGAACTTCCGAATATGAACGTATTCATATTCTTGATATTTAAATCACATTTAAATATTAAAGCTATATCTCTAAACTAAAAAACCAACCACTATATCACATGTACTTGTCGATTTCTCTCTCTTTATCTAATTCGAACAATTCGAATTATTCTATCATACTGTTCTAAGTTTATTCCATATGAGCTAGTAGGGGAATCTAATGGACCTATAGATCATGGACTCTAACGATCTGAGATTAGCTGGCAGGTCATTCCATTATAGTCCCGTAGTTGCACTCCCCTCACTATAGATATATTTGTATCCATTTGATATAACCGTGATTAGTAAGTTAATCCTTCAAAGGTTGTTCGTAATCTCGGGTGGGTCATAAAAACCGTTTTACCCCCGAGACTACATCTTATTCCTTAAGTTCCACTGATCCTCTAATAAACAATTGATTTAAGGTCCAACCTATAAACCGAACCCCTCTCGAGCCAATGAGAGGGTGGGGCCCCTTGTTCAAGACCGAGATTCAGTACTAAAGGGAACAACCTATCTACTATCCCTATAACGGGTAGGAATGAATTCCGTCTTGCACCCTATGTTCCCAGCTATCCACCTGATCTTACCCCTGAAATGGGAGGCTTATTGGGCCAGCGATAAGGAGCTGTCCTCACCTATGCAAATCTAAGGATAATTCTGAGTGAACAGAAGTTCATAGTTAGCTCAGGATTAAGATTAAGTTACCTAGGTCATCAATTAACGAAATAGTCAGTTTTATACATTAAACGGCATTTAGAACGTAAAAGTGACTATTTCATGATTCAGTCTTATATAAACTCTTTACATAGGATGCCCCCATTTTCATGTCTCCACACGAACGATTTAGGATCACATCGTTTGTACTAACTATAAAATGGGTCGTATCCATAGTGTCCCTAGAATAAGGCGCCCAACTTTATTCATATACTATAGACCATTTTGGCTTTATATATTTGAACTCGATCCACATTTATATCACTACATAAAGTTCAAACTTAAACTTAATAGCCTCGGAACCTTAGTTTATTGGATTCATAAATATAGAATTTAAATTTACTAAAGGTTTTCAATAACAACTTTATTGAACAAGAATATGGTATTATAAATTACGAGTTTTAGGACATAAAATCCAACAGTTAGATGAACGTATATGAAGGATGAACGCATATGGAGGATGGACGCAGTCAAGGTCGTCATCCGGATATGTGACTTGTTAGGAGGAAATTTTAAACCTTAAGCAAATGAGGTGGATGCACAAGAAGACATGCAAAATTGAAAGCTATGCATTATAAAATGGGAGCAAGACACCTTGGGTTGTGATGACGCAAGGTTGCGTTAATAGTGTAAGGAAAGGACACTTGGACATGTGGCCAAGTAGGAGGTGTCGGCCTTAGAGAGATCTTGGACACTTATAAATAGGGCCAAGGACTTCAGACCATAACTCAAATTCTCCTCAAAGGACATTCAGAAGAGTGTATGAAGGTTGATTGGGAGGAGACTACGCGTTGATGAAGAACGCATGCGTTGGTAGCAAGACCATGCGTCAGTCATAAAGTTCAAAGAGAAAGAGATGCTGTCGGACAGGAAGGTCTGGTTATAGCATCAATTTGGGACGGGGATTTCTCCCAAAATACTCGTGCGTTTGATGTGATTCTAAAGCCATCTAAAAGCTAAAAGAGTCTAGTTTTCAGGGTAGGGCTACCAGAGAAGAAGCTCCAAGGAATCTGGCTGGAGAATTAGAAAAAGACAGAAGGGTTGAGCTGTCGAGTAAGATGGGCTAGTCTTTATGTTTTGAAGATTTCGGCCAAACCACGAAGAATTATGAGCTAATATTTTTAAGTAAGCTTTTTGAGACATTTTAAAGCATGTTTATAGAAGGAATTATTTCGAGATAAAGCATAGAACTATGAGTAATATGAGCTTTAATTTCAATCTGGAATTTAGGGTTCAAGAGGAGCCCGAGAAGACCAAGGAACTTCTAGAGGGAAAGATTCCTAAACGACCAAGGTGAGTGGTACTTTCCTTTAAGTCTTAAAGCATATATTTTAGAATAAATTGTATATGCTTATGTTATGAATGAGTACCTAGCATAAGAATGAGATTATGTGATCGGGATGGTCAGGGGGTCAATAGACCTAGTTCCTGAGCCTGTAAGTAAAACCTCACGGGATGGTCAGGGGACCGAGAGGTATAGTTCCTAAACCTGTGAAAGGAACCTCGTATGGGATGGTCAGAGGGCTGATAGGCCTAGCTTTTGAGCCCATGCTCGGGGAGCTATGTGCACATAGAAGACATTGGGAAGAAAAGAGAACTCAGCTGAGTAAGCGCTCATGATTAGTATTAGTTAACTATTTACTGTGTGTGTAGGTAGATAACGTACTCATTCTAAGTAGTTATCAGTTTAGCTATCTACCGTGCGTATAGATAGAGTTGAGAATAGACTCATTCAAGGCTGAGGTTTGAATGTAATCTCGTATTTATGATATGCTTGCTATTATGAGTTGAATTAGACTCTAGAAGTTGCTTACCACTCACTGAGCTTTGTGAAACTCATTCTTTTCTTTCATGTTTTTCTTCCCAGGTAGCGAAAGGTGAGAAGTTCTAGGGTGCTGCTAAGGTCAAGGTCTGCCACAAGCCACAGTTACACTTCCAGAGGGTTTTATAGTTGTTGACGTAAACTTTTTAGTTAAGTCTTGTAGTTGTATAAATGTTACATTGTTATAATAAAATGGGCCTACTTATTCAGTTGTTATTATCTCCTTGACTTAAAGTTTACTAAGTGTTGTAAAGAGGTTCAGTTAGACAATAGGTATCACAAAAGGGCGGTATCTGTGATCTCTCATGCCTCTCTTCGAGCTCAGAAGTGTGGGCTCGGGGCGGGGTTTGACAGTATCAGAATGAGAACGGGCTGGGGGAAAGGACATCGCAAGTTTGTCAATCCTGTTGAGGACGCAACTAAGGTTCCGCCTTCCCTTGGCTTATACCTCTCAGTGATCGGCTGCGTTCCCATATGTCTATGGTGAACAGGGATGAACGTTGCGATCGCAAGGTTGTTTCCATCTCTGGAAATACTTCTTGCTTTAGTTAACGCATTCTATCAACCTTCTTTCGAGAGGTGGATTAACATCTTCACTTCTACTCTCACAGGTGAAAATGTCGTTGAGCATGCGTTAGCTAAACTTAGCTGACTTCTTCAACATGGATTAACTTACTCGCTTAATCCTTCCCTCTTACCCTAGAGGATTAGTTACACATGGTGAGAGAAATGGAAGATGAATGTATGGTGGTGAACAGAGAGATGAAGATGGACATGATAATGATATTATGGATAAAGATAAAGCGTTTGTTACATATAGATGAATGAAAGATCAGAAATGAATAACAGTTGATGAACAGAAAGTAAGAATAAATAAGGACAGCGTGTCAATGTCTTGACACGGATCCTGATCAGAGTTGTTTTGCTTGCCGGCGTGTAGGAGGAGTGAAGTGGAGAACTTCCTTCTTAGGATAGTTCCCCAGGTAGAAATGACCCTTTCACAGAGCTTCTCTTCGGGATTGTTAATGAATTTCTGGCTCCTGAGACTTCCTTTCGGATTTGTCTTGTCTATCTCCTGGACTCTCTATGAATGTCTCTTTTGACCAGCCTCCTTCCTTTGATGTTGATGTAGCTATTTATAGGCCTTAGAACCTCATTCGTTAGTGGTCCCACTCTGAAAAGTTACTTTTTCTGCCAAGGCTTGGTGGAAACGTCCACTCTACTCCACATTCATTTTGTCAGATCGTACAATAGAAAAGCTGTACAATTTCAGAAATCCCCACGAATGCTCGCTCTTTTTTTCCACGATCGATCGTTACATGCGGTGCGAATGCATTGCTCTTTTTGTCCTCAAGCGATCGTCGCATGCAGAAATACCTGTTTCCTGCAAAACAAAGACTTGGACATCCCTTTTTGCCATCGCAATGGGGTCAGCGAGTGTGCTTCAGACATTTTACAACCTCTGCGTTTCTAAGTCAATTTCTATATGTTCGACGCAACTTTTTCCTTCCTTTTGCCGCATATTCTAAATAAGATGATATAAATAACTAGTATTTCTACAAGTTATCACAAGCCAAATTAAAACTTATTTAATTCCAAATAATCAAATTGTATTTTAACTTAGCCAAATACATAAATCTCAAATTTCGATTGATCCAAGTAGTCCAACATAAATTAAAGCTTAATTACAAAATAAATTAGAGCTTAATTACAAAATAAATCAGTGTGTTACAGCGCAAGTGAGCGTTGGACCAACATCAGCTTAGGGTCGTGATGCTGCGACCCACAACAATACAAAAGCTGAAATTTTCCAGATTTCGACAGTGAAAGAACTCGTTTTTCAGAGAGATTCTACAAACCAAAGAACTTTTCCTTGTAATTTCCTGAGAGATTCTGTCAATTTTTGTTCAATCTTTATTCATTTTAATGCCAACTTCAATGGATTTCTTCAAGAGCTCTCCATTTTATGGCTAGGTAAGTAATTTTCTTGAGAAATCTTTAGTCTAAGTTTTAATTCTTGAGTTCTTTTGTATAATTTCTTGAATTTTCTGCATCTTTGAGTGTTCTTGGACTGAATTTGAATAGAAATTGATGGATGATAATTGACGCTTTGATTCTATTGATTTCTTGTATGTAAATCTCCATTGGCACTATTGCATAATAGAGACATAGGTTACAAAAATTAAGTTTTCTTGTGTTAATTAGGAATTTTTCCAAATTTAACTCTTGAATTTCTTAATTTAGAGCATTCACAATCATTCTTGAAATTTACTCTAATGTGTTTCTTGAATGTCATAATCACAATTACCTTAGTTCTTTAAGCAATCTAAGAAAAAGACATGATAAATGCTATATGGAAGTGTTTTTTTACTTAGATTATAGCTTATTGGTATGATTCATGTTAATTGGCTATATGGGTCATTAGGGACTTTCCCTATTGGATTATGAGATGTTGATTTTTCAAGCATGTGCTCAAGAACAATGATAGAATTAAACTTAGTAACAAGATTTCCCAAGAATCTCTTTCTATCACTTCTTTACTAAAAAAAGAGTTTGTTATACAATTCTTGCTACAATTGCTTTTACCTTCATTCTAGTTAGTTTCTTTAAAACAAAACCCCTCATCTTATTGCTTCTACATTTTGGTATACAATTAGCCTATTTTGGTCAATTAATAGAGGTTCTCTTTCGATCGAACTCTTACTTCACTATTCCTACGTGCTAGTTTTAGTTGTAGTTAGAGTATTATAAATTTCTTTTGCTTTGGGTAAGATAGAATTCACGACACCTATTTTTTAGCCCGAACAAATTGGCGCATTGCTGGAGAACCATGCAATTGGCCTTTTAGAATTTTGAATTCTTTTTAAGAGGAAGAAAAAATCATAAAAAGTAGTTAGTTCATTTTAAGCTTTTCTTTTGTGTATGACCCGCTCCTCTCGGAGTTTGCTTTGTGATTTGGTTTTAGATATTGGCCGTTAGGAAAGAAGATTATGAAGGAAAGGACTAGAAGAGAAGACAAAGAATTTGAAGAGTTAGATCAAGAAGAAGAACAACCACAACCAAACATCATGGGCGAAGTGAGGGAGAAAACTTTGAGTGAGTTAACAGTGCCGGATTATAATCAACAATCTCTTTGCATCATGTATCCGGCAACAACTGTCCCATTCGAGCTCAAACCAGGGCTAGTACATCTTCTACCTACTTTTAGAGGGCAAACGGGCGAAGACCCTCATAAGCACATGAAGGAGTTTCACCTTGTTTGTGATGGAATGCGTCCGCATGGAGTGACACAAGAGCAACTCAACCTTAGAGCCTTCCCCTTCTCCTTGAAGGATGTGGCTAAGGATTGGCTATACTACCTTCCACTGGGTTCTATTACTACGTGGAGTGGGTTAAAAAATAAATTTCTAGAAAAATTCTTTTCGACATCTAAGGCTTATAACATAAGAAAAGAAATTTACGGAATTAAGCTAAGTATAGGAGAGTCTTTGTATGAATATTCAGAAAGATACAAACAGTTATGTGCATCTTTCTCACATCATCAAATTTCTGAGCAATATCTAATTCAATACTTTTATTCAGGATTGCTTCCATCGAAAAGGAGCAATAAAGTTACAGTTGCCAGTGGAGCTTTAGCAGACAAAACACTAACCAAAGCGAGCCAACTCATATCAACCATGGCGGAGAACTCCCAGAATATTGGGACAAGGACTTTTGATAACACTGTTGTTCAATCTAATGAAGTAAGTGAGTTAAGTACACAAGTTTCTAATCTAGTTTCTCTTTTCACTCAGGTAGAGCAAGGAGGGCTTCCTCAAGTCAAACCATGCAGATCATGTCGATTACTAGGACACACTTCTGAGGCTTGCCCACAAGCCCAAGTCAATGTCATTGGAGGATTTCAGAGCAAATATGACCCTCATGGGTAAACATATAACCAAGGATGGAGAGATCATCCAAATTTCAAATGTAGATCTCATGGGAAATTCGACAACCGGAACCCATCCTCTTCCTCAAGCTCCTTTCGAGAGTGTAGTTAAATCCCTAGCTGACCATTCCTTAAAATTTCAATAGGAACTTCACAATTTGCAAAAGGACAACATACAACTTCAACAAGAAACCAAACAACTTCAACAAGAAACCAAGCAACTTCAACAATACATTAAATCCTTTCAATAAGAGACCAGACAAGGCTTCACAAATTTGGGCACTCAAATCACACAACTTACAACTGTGGTAAGCAAGCTTGAGCGTAAATTATCTGGAAAGCTTCCCACTCAACCGGAGCATACAAACGTTAGCACGATCACTCTAAGAAGCAGTAAGGAAATTCCTCTTCCTCTCAAGATGCAAGCCCAGTTCAATCTCCTCCCAAGAAGCAAGAAAAGGTAATGAAAGAACAATGTGATGCCTATAAATAGCCCCTCGAGAATTATTTTAAGTGTTAACTTTCTTCCAAGAGATTGGCCAAAATTCTGCCCAAACTTCTCCACACTTCAGCCATTATCTTCAACCTCTCGAGCTTTTTTTTGAGGAATTCTGAGTGAGAACTCACTCTTCTTCTTTGAAAAGGGAGATAACAACGTCAGCCTCCATAACAACTACCTTGAAGCAGCCACCACCAAACCAAAGGGAGCAAGAGATTGCAACCTGTGACTTAACATCTCCATTTTCTAACTTTATTCTTTTATTTGCAATTCGTATTAAGTCTTGAGATTGAGAAACTCTACATTTCTTAAAATAAATATGATTTCCATTATCTTTCATCCATTCATGCTTCTTCTTGACTCCATAATGTGCAACTAAATTCCTAATGGGTTAAGAAAATTTTAACTAGCATTTTCGCAAGTTCTGCATGAGTTGAAGTTCATCTTGTTTCATGTATACTTATTACATTGCTTATGTTCATCTGACGAATCGATTTAAGTAGCAACAATCAATTGTTTGAGAAAGTAAGTGATTGTGGAATTCATTAAACAAGGAGAGAAATAGCTTTAGAGATAAAATTAACCTTTTGTTTGAATTAATTGGTGCATGCGCCTAAAGATAGGAGCATGAAAACATCGAGAGACGAGTTCTTCATTTTATGAGTTAATAACATAAACACATACTCATGCATTTCTTAGGAAATGTCAGTTAACTTTCTCAACTCTGCTTTATCATTGACTTTTCTTCACTTCCACGCACTCTGCTTTGATTATGATTGCATCCATCATTCTATGCATCACCACCATCACATACATTCGACATATCAACACACCACTATCACCTTCATTAATTATCATCATCCATCTGTACCATCATTTGTAATTAATTTATCTTTTAGACAGAACTTCGTTTGACACTTCTATTAAGCCGCGTTAAGATCATTGATAGGTCTTAAAAGAAGTTATGTTCTTAATGATAAATTCCTCGATTTTATGTTATTTGTTTGCCCTAAATGTCAATTTTATAGGCAAAATAGTGCCAGGAGCATTTTGGAGTCATTGTAAGAAATTCTGATTAACAAGAATAAAAAATGACCAAGAAATCATCTTAATTGAAGAAGTCAAGTTAATTACAAAAATGTCATTAGAAGCAGTGTCGCAACCCATCAACCAGCGTTGAGTAATGCTGAAAGAAAGTAGTATACTTAATTCAGCCATACAGGGTAGCGTACAACGCTACGGACATTGACAGAAAAATAAAAAAGACGTGCACACGCCTTTGCACAAGTGAGTGTTGAACCAACGTCGTCCTAGGGTCGCAACACTGCGACCTGCAACCATTAAAAGCTAGTTTTCCCCGAAATTCATTTTAGAACGAAGGAGAGATTAGTTTTTATGATTTTTTAAGAGAAATTTATGTAATTTCTTCATTCTTGTATCATTTTCTTGTTTGATTCAATGGATTTCTTCAAGAATCTACCACTTCATGGCTAGGTAATCTTTCTTTCTTAGGGAAATTTTTAGGTTAGTAAATTATTGAGCCTTTTTCTTGTATTTTCATCTTGTGTAATTGATTGTTCTTGAATATTCTTGATTTTAATTTCAATAAAATCTTATAGAAATGAGTTGACACCTCAAATTGGTTAGATTTTTGTATGAAAAATTACATGGCTCTATAGCATAATTGTAATGAAGTTGCAAGAACTAGAAATCTTGAACGAAAAATTGGAGTTTTTCCTATTTTCTTGAAAGTATGACTAGTTTAGAACATTCAAATAAATCATTCTTGAATTGACTCTATAGTATTTCAAGCATATCATATCCTAGAAAACCCTAGAATTAATGCAATTTAGGAATTTGATGTGGAATGTCTTTAAGAAACATCTTAGAACTAAATTAGGGTTAATTGACAATTTTAGGTTAATTAACTAATTGGGACATTAGAGCATGTTTCTAATGGGTTATGGAATAATTAAATTACATAAGTAGAATTAAGTCAATGATTGTATTAGACTAACCAACATAATTCCCCAAGATCTTTTACATTGAAATCTTAGCAAGAGTTCTTTTATGCTCTCTACTATTGGTCTCTTACAAAATTCATATTAATCCTAGTTTTAGTTTTACTTTGTTTCTAAAACTTCAACAAACCCCCTCCATAAATTGGAATTCAAGAGTCAAGTTTACTAGTGAAAAGAGGTTCCCTGAGGATCGACCTCGTGCTGCCACTATTACTACGTCTTAGTATTAGTAGTTGTATGTGTTTTACAAATTTTATTTGTTTAGGGCTAAGCTTGAAACTAACGACATCATTTTTTGTACCGAACAATCATCCATTAAATTCAAACACATTTTTAATACAAGTCCTCGTGTTCAACCCTAAATTCACCAGGAACTCATGGGTTTAATTAGAGAAAACTTGCACTTAATAGCATCATTCATTGCATATAGGAACTAAAGCACGACATAAGGCTATCTTATTTCACCAACCATTTTCAACATAACAAGTTTTTGGTATCGTTGCTGGGACTTGAGTAACTTGTGTTTGAATTATTTTTTTGATCTTTGTAGGTACTTGATTGCACGTATATTGCATGCTTGGCCAAAAACCGTTGCAAAACAGTATATGAGTGAAGGCACTTTGCCAAAACTATTATTTGACATTGAGATTGAAAGGACTTTTCACAAAAGAATTAGACCAAATCAGAAAAGAAGATAAAGGAACAAAAATAGAACAATGGGAGATCAACAAAACAATCATAATGTACCAATTGTGGCTAATAATGCAGTCAATAACGCAAATAACACAGTGGTACAAGCCAACCCAATACTCCTTGCAAATGACAGGAATAAGCCTATAAGGAAGTATGCATCACCTAATCTATATGACTTCTCACCAGGGGTTATGCAACCAACATTTGAGGGGGGCAGCTTTAAGATGAACTCGATTATGGTCCAAATGATCTAGACAACCGGACAATTTGGAGGTGCACCAGGCGAAGACCTTCACACTTACTTAAAAAGCTTCATTGAAATATTCAACACCTTTGTAATCCCAAACATCGCCATAGAGGAAATCCAGTTATCTTTGTTTCCTATCTCATTAAGAGAAGAAGCAAGACAATGGGCTTACTCGTTAGTGAAGGGATCGAATCCCAAGCGGAAGCGTGTGAACACCTTGCAATTTTGTTTTTCGATTTTACATAAACAAAATATGATATGAAAATAATAACATAATGGATAAACAATCAAGATTAGCATGCATTTAAAAGAAGAAAAGAGGGAAGAGCTAAACCTTACCTTTGTAGATTCCCAAATTCTTCACGATTCCCTTCGCATCTTCTCCAGAACGTCTCTTCAATGATCAAGGAACACCACCATAAGTAAAACCTTGTTATTCTTTAGGATCCCAAGAATTAAATGTGTGGTCTCCAAGGCTTAGAAGAGAAAGAAGAAGTAGTAGAGAAAAGAAGAGAGATTTTGAGAGAAGTAGTAGGAGATTAGGATTCAAAATTCTCAATTCAACTTCGTCATAAACATGGGCCATGAAGACCTATTTATAGAGAGGAGGGGTGAGCCCCTCCTTCTAGTCTTTCCTATTCCTACTCTAGTTCTAATTTAATTAAATAAATTTTATTTAATTAATTAGTCCAATAATTAAATAACCATATATATATTAAATCCAATTTAATATATATAATTAATTAATAAATAAATAAACATCACATGTTTATTTATCTCTACTTCTCAAAAAATAACTCATTAATTAATTAACCATTAATTAATTAATTAAACGATTATATTAAATCATATTGAATATAGAATTAATCAACATATAATTATCACATATTTATATATATACACATCTCTTTAGTATTTGAATCTTATTCAAATATTTTTCTCTCTTAATTATAGATCACCTCTATAACTAATCATATTATATTAATCTCATTAATATGCAATTGATTTGAACAATTCGAATCATTCCTCTTAGATATCCTTTAGTAAGCTAACAAGGGGACCTTGTGGACCTACAGATTAGAAGCTCTAATGATATTAGATTAATTAATTAAACTGATTAATCAAATTTCATTAACTACCGATCACTTCACTAAAGACCGATAGTTACACTCTTCGCACTGTAGATTTATTTCTACGTCCACGGATATAACCAATCAACATTGAGTCGATCCTTCACAAATTACTCATAACTATAGCTGGGTCAGAATATCGTTTTACACCTATAATTACATCTAACTCCTTACATACCACTGATCTCTCTAATAAACAAACAGTTTATAGTCCAACTATAAACTAGAACCTCTTGGGTCAGTGAGAGGTTGAGGACTCAATGTTCAAGACTTAGAATCAGCTATTAATGGAGCAACTTACCTACTTTCCCTAAGATCGGGAAAGGAGTGAGTTCCATTTTGTGTAGTTGTGTTCCCAACTCCCTACTCGGACAAGTCCCTAAAATGGCAGGCTTGTTGAGTCGGCTAACAAGGCCACTCTCACCCATAAAAATCAAAGGATTTCCCTCATAAACAAGAGTTCACAACTCACTAAGGATTAATGTCAAGTCATCTATGGTCATTTTAGTGAAATGTAAGTTTCTTCTAGCAACGGTGTTATATAGAGAGACTATTCATTTCGCGATTCGGTCTTATACAAACTCTTTGTATAGAACATCCCCGCTCGCATGTCTCCACATAAACGATCAGGATCAAATCATTTGTAGCACTTTATAACAATTGTACATCTACAAAGCAGACCATATTCGTAGTGCCACTAGGATAAGGTATCCATCCTTATCCATCTATTACAGACCATTTAGGTTATTACTTAAACATGACACACCTGTATGTCTTTACATACATGTTTAAGTTTCATAAAATAACATTGGATCTTAGTTTATTGGATTGAATTAATACAATCTAAACATTAATAAAATACCTCTTATTTTATTAGATATATAATTTTTCTTTACAAACTACAAGATACACTCAATTTAGGACATTAACTCCAACAGTTAGACCAGGTGAGATCACCACCTAGGAGAAGATGGTTGAGAACAAAAGGAAGACAGGATATTGCTAATTTCCAACAAAAGGAAAGGGAAACGTTAAGTAATGTGCGGGCAAGATATAAGAGGTTAGTAAGAAATTTCCCGCATAACGGTCTACGGGATTGTGTATAAACGGAGATCTTTTACGATGGGCTAACTGAAGCATCACAGACAATAGCCAATGCTATTGTGGCTTGTGGCTTATTAGACAAGACTTGTACTGAATGAAAGGCCATTTTAGGTAGAATTTCAAAAAACCATGAAAACTGAGAGGATAATGGTTACAACTCAAGATCAAGAAATGAGAAAATAATTTAGGAAAAATAGAAAATGATGCAGCCACCGTACTATAAACTCAAATGGTTTCCATGATCAACTTATTGCAAACTATGGGTTTAAGTAAGGTCAATGTAGGAAACAGTAACCAAGTGAATATGGTGTACTAAGTTGCTGACACAGAATGTGTTGGTTGTGGGGAACCATACATATTTGATACGTGTCTACATAACCCGCAATCTGTATGCTTCATCAGGAATAATCCTTACTCTAACACTTATAATCCGGGATGAAGAAACCATCCCAACTTCTCATAGGGTGTAAATCAGCAACATCAGTCAGAGCAACAAGGCAAACAACAAACGAATAAAGGTGGACCACCTGGGTTCCACCAAGGAAAACAAAGACAGCAACCATTGTAAAACCTGTTGCAGCAAGCATAAAATTCCTCACCCTCACTGGAAGCTCTATTAAAAGAATGCATGCAGAAGAATGATGCCTTGTTGCAAAGACAAATATCATCAATACGATACTTAGAGCTTCAAATGGGTTAGTTAACTGGAAAGCTGAAGAACCGACCAAGAGGAACATTGTTGAGTAATACGAAAGTTCCTAGAAATCAGGGAAGTTCAGGAAAAAAGCAATGTCAGGCTATGACACTGAGGAGTGGGAAACCAGTAACTACTCATAGATTAGAGATAAACAACTCATCATCATTCGACCAAACTAAAACTAATGAAAAACAGACCATGGAGAAATCAACATAAACCAAATTGATGCAGAATAACTCAACTAAATGTATGGAGGAAAAGAAGCGAAAATTACTGAATGATAATCAATGTAGAGTCTCATCTGTGAATGCTTCAACTGCAGGTGTAACATTTAAGTTACATCCAACTTCTTCTTTTTCCCATAAGCTAAAGAAGAAATGAGAAATAGTTTAAATGCTTCCTCGAGTGCTTGAACAAATACATATTAATATTTCACTGATGGAAGCTCTTAATCAGATGTCGAGTTACGCCAAATTTCTGAAAAACTTTTGATCAAAGAAGAGAAGACTCGATGAAGTTGAGACTGTCGCCCTAACGCAAGAATGCACTGCATTGGTTGAAAACAATGTCCCAAAAAATGATGAATCCCAAAAATTTCATCGTTCCTTGTTCAATAGGAGAAGGTCACACGTTGTGTGATCTTGGAGCCAACATTAAAATGATACCCTTGTCAATCTTCAAGAAACTAAGGACTGGTGAGGCTCAGCCTACAATTGTATCCCTTAAACTTACGGATCATTCTAAGTTAACAAACTCATATTCCCTATAGATTTCATCATTCTAGATTACGAATCTGATAAAGAAATTCCAACAATCCTTGGTAAACCCTTCTTATCTACTAGGAGGGTTCTGATTGATGTACACCAATGAGAGCTCACTATGCATGTGAATGACCAGTAAGTAAAGTTTAACGTATTCATCACATTGAAGTTTTCTGATGAGTTGGAGGCATGCAATCTACTGGAAGATGAATGGGGTAGTGACAATGAAAAAAGCGAATCAAATCTATCAGTGATCAGTGAGGAAGAAGAGTTCATATAATCAGTCTATACATTGAGTGACCTGAAGAGGAAATTTAAATCTTTGGATCTTGACAATAGAGAAACCAAAAATATGAAGCCATCGCTAAAAGAACCACCAGTCTTAGAATTGAAAACCTTGCCAGCACACTTGAAGTATGCCTACTTGGGAGAAGATGACACACTACTAATTATTATCTTATCCTAGCTAAGTGTATCGAATGAAGAAGCATTTATGCAAGTATTGACAAGACATAGCAAGGCTATAGGATTGACGCTCGTAGACATCCAAGGCACAAGTCCATCATATTATATGCATAAGATACGACTAGAAGAAGGACATTTGAGATTTGTACAATGCCAACACAGGCTGAACCCCGCATGAAGGAGGTAGTTAAGAAGGAAATAATTAAATAGTTTGACGCACAGGTCATTTATCCTATTTTTAATAGCCAATGGTTAGTCCAGTGCAGTGTGTCCAAAAAAATGGGGGGTGGGCGATGACGTTTGTAACCAACAATAGTAAGGAACTTATACCACAAGGATCGTTAATGGTTGGGGCATCTACATGGATTTCCAGAAACTCAATGGGTCAACAAAGAAAGATCACTTCCCTTTACCTTTGATCAAATGTTGGACTACCTAGTTGGCAAGGAATTTTTTTGTTTTCTAGATGGCTATTCTGGTTATAATCAAATTACAGTAGCACCTGAGGTTTAGGAAAAGACAACCTTTACCTGTCCCTATGGAACCTTTGATTTTGATGCATGCCTTTCTACTTGTGTAATGTCTCGGGTACATTTCAAAGGTGCATGATGACCATTTTCTCAATTTCTTAGAATAATCTATTGAGATTTTCATGGATGATTTTTCAATGTTTGGAAATTCTTATGATGAATGCTTGATTAATTTGGAGGTTGTGCTCCAATGTTGCGAGGAGATGAACCTGGTGTTGAACTGGGAAAGTTGTCATTTTATGGTGACCGAAGGTGTAGTACTTGGACACGAAGTCTCAAAGAACAGTTTGGAATTCGATCCTACTAAGATCGATGTGATTATTGAACCTCCTCCTCCAGCTAAAGTTAAGGCATCAAGAAGTTTCTTAGGCCATATCGGCTTCTACAGAAGATTTATTAGGGGATTTTCCCAGATAGCCAAGCCTCTCAATGCCTTGGTTGAGGTCAATAGACCTTATAATTTTGATGAGAAATGCCATCAAGCCTTCCAGACTCTGGTTAATACGTTGACCAATGCACCTATTTTGTTGGCACCTGACTAGATGCAACATTTCGAATTGATGTGTGATGCAAGCGATGTTATAAATGGTGCCATGTTACGCCAATGCAAGGACAAAATTGTGCAACCAATTGCATATGCCAGCCAGACTCTGAATGATGCCCAAGAGAACTACACAACTATTGAAAAGAGCTGCTGAGAAGATCGGTGGAAAATGGAGCAAAAACAGGCAAAGAACGAAGCATAGAAAAGTTTTTATGCTTGAGCCTAAAGCAAAGCGTTGCAACACTATGCTTTACGCTGTAGCACATAAGTACCAAAATTGCAACGCTAGGCAATAATGTTGCAATGTTGGTTCTATTCGTCATGGAAAGTTGTAGCGTAGCAATGCTGGAGGCAACGTAGCATAATGCATGGCAACAAAAAGCCAACATAGCTACACTTTGAGGCTAAGAAGCGTGCACAAGTGGGTGGCAGGTCGTGGGTTCGAGCCTCAAATGGAGCAGTTCTTGCAGAAATTTCATTATTCTTTTATTTTTTATTTGGAATTTTAATTAAATTAATATAATTTGATTATATTAAATTAATTTAGTCTTAGGATGCCAAAATTCGGTCTATTTTTGCTGATTAAATTCAATTTTACATGTGCTAATTAATTTAATTTTTACATATGATGTATGATTAAATTAATGTTAATTATATGTTACATAACGTATGTCATATAGTTTAAAATCCCACATTAGGATAAAAATACTTATGCATCTTTTTTAGTATGAGTGTGATAACTTGTAGAAATACAAGTTATTTATGCTGCTTTATTTAGATATTGCGGTTATAAGAGAGGAAAGTTGTGTCAATTATATGAAAATTGGCTAAGAAATGCAAGAATTATAAGTTGTCTTCAATACACCCACTGACACCATTGCGATGGTAGAAAAGAATATTTCAAGTCTGTTTTGCAGGAAATCAAGTCACCGTATGCATTCATGGCTAAAAAAAAAAGATTAATGCATCTATGTCATATTGCGCCCATCATTCAGGAATGAATAGACGATCAACGCAATGACGGTGAATGTGACAATCGATCAAGAGCTTAGCGATCAACGCAACTTCAACCGCATGCGGTAATAAAAATAACACCACATGTGGGCACACGATCGAAAGATGCAAATGAGCAACGCAATCGTGGAGGATTTTGACACTTGTACAACTAACCGTTGCGTATTTTCGACGGATTGATTGCATAACAGAAGGAATATTTATTCCACTATTTTCCATAACAATAAAGTGGGGACCACACGGTAGAGAGTCAGAGCATTCATCTATAAATACCTTCAGAGAATTCACTGAAAGATATACTTGATACGAGGCTATTTTGATATCTGTATATTGAGAGAGACGTTGATCTGAGTGCTGATCGGAGAAGATCCGGGAAGAAGAGAGGCAAGGCCGAAAGGTGAGTCTCAGGGCGAATCATTCCAAATCCCNCAAGGCCGAAAGGTGAGTCTCAGGGCGAATCATTCCAAATCCCTGCCGTGAAGCTCTATACGTAGATCAACTCTACCGGTTGAGCAAGCCTGAGAGGGGCGTTCATCTTTCCATTCACTCTATACGCCGACAAGCGATTTCTCCATCCAGATCTGTGTCAAGAAGTTGGTACTCTTCTGTATTTGTTTCTATCTCTATCATCAATTATATCTTATCTTCTTAGTCTAAATCATTCACACCATGTATCATACGTTTGATTCTATAATTAAATGTCATGATCATTTTCATTTCCATATTTCTGTCTATTTCCGTTCCTCCATTAATCGCTTTCTCCACGATGTTTTCTTAATCCCTTGGTAATTAGAATGAATTAAACAAGTAAATTAATTTGTGCTAAAGGAATAAATATGTTTAACTAAAGCATGCTAGACGACATCTTCACCTGTGAGAGCAGAAGTGAAGATGCCATTATGATCTGTCGAGAGAAGGTTAGAAGAATGCGTTAACTAAAGCGAGAAGTACTTCCAGAGATGGAAGCAACCTTGCGTTTATTACATTCATACTTGTTTCACCACAGAGATATGGGAACACGGCCGATCACCGAGAGGTGTACGCCAAGGGAAAGCGGAGCCGTAGTTATATCTTTAATGCAATTAATGAACTTGCGATGTTTGTACTAATTATCTTTTCTCTTTCTGCTTCGTACATAAAGCCTTGCCACCGCATAACACGATTTTTTGTATAATCTTCACAGTCAGTCTCAAACTCTATATCATATATCATGTAACCTATATCTTGTATCATCATAGCTTAAGTTTATTTTTATCGCACTTTATTTTACTGCACAACTTTATTTTATCGCAATTTTACTTTACCGCACGATTTTACTTTATTGCATGTACAACCTCACTTTTATTAAATTGAAAAACCCCCGGTCACATATATCACGAACGTAACACAATTAACCTAAAACAATCCAGTGTTCAACCTCGGATCACTCCGAGAAACTTGCGGTGGAATTATACTTGGTTTCAATGCAAGGAAACTTGTGACAACGCATAGTATACTACAAGCATTTCGTTAATAACGCATACATCTGGAAGTAGTATCATATATCATTGCATCATCCCATTATGCGCTTACAAGTAGTATCTTGTATTATAATCATCCATGCGTTGTATGACAAAAGAAGATAAATTTTATGCGTTACAGAGTGTTATACTATATGGTTGCATGATTTAATGAGCATGCACATGAAGGAAATCGGACATGAGGATTTCCATGAGCAGCAGAATGATTGTTCCAAATTCCATTCGTATTTGAACATACACAATTACAATAACGAAACAGAAACCTACTTGTCATGCACAATACAAAATTATAGCATGCTTTAAGAACATCAAGGGATGGAATATCATACATTTGAAGACTCACCTTCAACCTCCCTCGATCACGAACGCTCATTTAATTTCAAAGACTGCAACACACAAATGCTCAAACACAGCGATCGCAACACAACAAGATCAATCAGCAACCACCACACGAACACCCTGACCACAACGAATGACCTCCAAAAAACCTCGACGTTAGTCGAGTTGAGTAAGACACCACCACAATGGCTACCTTGATATTCTCGATGTGAGAATCCAGAAGTGTGGGCTCTGTGTGCACTTGGTTAGAGGAAGAGACCAGAGGAATAATAATCGTGTAAACGATTGAGTAAGTGGGAGGTGACAAGAGTTTATCATATAGACGAATGCCCAATCATTTAGCAAATGCTCCGCGATCGTATAGCAAAAGCTCTGCGATTGTTTAACAGACAACCAATTGAGTGAACTATCATGAGTGTCACTCCACGATCGTTTAGTCTCTCTTCAGCTATCATTTAGTGAATCCTATTCACTTGACAACCTTTCTGTGAGTGAGTTTCAGAGAATAGCAACTCTCACAACAACTTTAGCAAATCTACTAAATTCAGGAAAATATTTTTCCTTTTATCTCGCAGTTACCATGAAACCACCAATAATCTCTCACTCAATTGTTATTAGAGAAAAAGATATAAATATCCAATAATTAATATTATTATAAATATATATGATAACCAACTTACCATATTATAACCCATAGTTTTAATATTTCATCTCATGAAACATATAAACCATAGTTCTTTTTCCATTTCATGGTACTTAATGTAAATCTTATTTACATTAATCTCCACTTGATGTATCTCATACATCTCACCGATCATATCGTATATAATCAAATTTCCTCTTGTCAAATTGAAAATTTCAAATCAACACCAAGAACTTGAAGAAAGTCGGACATGAGGATTTCCATGAGCAGCGGAATGATCATTCCAAATTCCATTTGTATTTGAACATACACGATTACAATCAAGAAACGGAAATATATAGGCTATGCACAAAACGAAATTACAGCATGCTTTACCAGATAATCAAGGGAAATAATAAATATACCTTTAAAGACTCATCTTCAAACTCCCTCGATTACGAATGCTCGTTCAATCTCCAAGATTGCAACACAGAACGCTCAAACACAACGACCGCAACACTGCACGATCAACAGCAAACACAACACAACGAACGGCCTCCACAAACCTCGACTCCGTTGAGTTGAGTACAACACCACCACAATGGCTACCTTGGTATTCTCGATGTGAGAATCCAGAAGTGTGAACTATGTGTGGACTTGGTTAGAGGAAGAGACCGGAGGAATAACAATTGTGTAAACGATTCAGCAAGTGGGAGATGAAAAATGTCTATCGTATAGACGATGCTCAATTGTTTAGCTAATGCTCCGCGATCATTTAGCTAATGGCCAGCTGAGTGAACTATCGTATAGTGTAACTCCACGATTGTTTAGTCTCTCTTCAGCTATCGTTTAGTGAATTCTATTCACTTGACAACGATTCCGTGAGTCTATCCAAGAATGGAAACTCTCATAACAACTATTAAATTTAGAAAAACATTTTTTCTTTTATCTCACGGTTACCATGAAACCACCAATAACCTCCCACTCAATTGGTTATTAGAGAAAAAGATATAACTATCCAATAATTAATATTATTATAAATATATACGATAACCAACTTACCATACTATATTTATAACCTATAGTTTTAATATTTCATCTCATGAAACATATAAATCATAGTTCTTTTTCTTTTTCATGGTACTTAATGTAAATCTCATTTACATTAATCCTCCACTTGATGTATCTCATACATCACACTGATCATATCATATATAATCGAATATCCTCTTGTCAATTTGAACATTTCAAATCAACACCAAAACCGACAGTTGCACTCTCCTTACTATAGATATATTTTGTGTTCATATCAACCAATCAACAATGCGATAACCCTTCACAGATTGCTCGTAAGTACAGCTGATCCAAGTTATACCTCTATGGTTATATCTAACTCCTTAAGTACCACGGATCCCTCTAATGAACATAAGTCATAGTCCTACTATGACTGAGTCCTCTCTTCCACCACTATGTTTAAGACCCGAAATCAGCCCCTAAGGGAGTAATTTATCTACTTAAACCTGTTTCGGGAAAGGAGTGAATTTCATCTTGTATAACTGAGTTCCCAGCTCCCAAATCAGACAAATCCTCAAAAAGGTAGGCATGTTGAGTTGGCAATCTAACCAATCTCACCCATACTAATCAAAGAACCGCCCTTAAAGGCAAGTGTTCCCAAAACACTCAGGATTGAGGTCATGTCAACTATGGTCTCTAAGGTTATTGGGGATGGTGCCCTAAAGTCTCGTGTCCTGTAGTTTGTAAACAGTTTATACGAACGCTTGTGATGTATAATATATGATATTTTCTTCACTTCTTGACTTTGCACATTTTGATGTTTTATTTGCTTTACCACAAACCAATAAACTAAAATCCTTGGTTGTCATTATGGAACTTAAGCAGGTATGTGGTGGCATACAAATGGATCATGTCTTAAGAGATAACCAAAATGGTCTGTAGTATATGGATATAAGAGGGGAATCTTATCCTGGTAACGCTACGGATGCGGCCTGCTTTGTGGAATGGTGACAAGTGTTGTGACTTGCCACAGATGGTCTGATCCTGATCATTCGTGTGGAGACATGCAAGCGGGGGCGTTAATAACGGGTAGAAATGCACGTTATTACATTGCTAAGTTATTAAACAATGAGGGTTTGCGTTGATAAAATATGTTAGATTGCGTCCAAAAAGCATTAAGTTTATAACATTGCGGTCGCATGCGTTCATTGCATTGAAACAGTTGATTTTTGTATTTTTATGCAGAATATGTGTTGACGCAAGGCGAAAAGGGAAATCACAAGAAATCAATGGACGAGTGTAGCATTACCGCAAGGATTTGCGGTGATTAGTGTTCGCAAACATCTGCTCAAGAAGGATTGCCGCATAGAGTCGGCACAACTTGGTGGGTGCATCTGGGTGAAAGGCATAATTAATCACGATGGGACAGAAAGCTGATGACAGTCTAATCCAAATTAAGTTGACATCCGCAAACGATAACAAGTACACTCAACTTTTCGGTGACAAATATTCGGTGCATCAGTCAGAGAATTAAAGCCATCCCATCTGTGCAATCATAAGAGGGAAGCCGCCTTTCACCTTGCATCATCGTATAGGAAATAGAGACTTAGGAATAAGCTCTATGGACACTTCTGCATTCAACACATGCGTCCTAGACTTAGGAGCACTGCATTCGCATTGGAAAATGGCTTACTGTGCATGGATGTAGCATGATCGCATAATCTGATGCATTCCCAAGTAACGCTAGCTAAAGACCTTCTCAACCCGTTCATCCGCATACTCAATGCATCTATCACACAATCAAACTTTCCTCAAATCTGCCGCATTTGTTTATTTTTCATTACCGCAATGAACAAAACCAAACACCTATTTGAGTTACTGGTTACCGCAAAGTCTTCCGAGAAATTACCACCGCATATTATTTTTCAAGTCCCTGATTTCGACCCTGGACTTACTAAGAAACGCAGTGGGGTTTACACTTAGATTCCACTGAGAAAACTTGATTGCTCAATGCAATTCCATCACCGCATTTCCTCTATAATTTCACATCATAAAATAATGCATCAAGCGTTCTATACGAAGAGTTTGTATAAGACCTGACCACGAAGTGTTAATGTCTCGTTATATAACGCCGTTCATGACAGAGATTTCACTTCACTAGGATGACCATAGATAACATTACCTCAATCCTCAGTGAGTTGGGAACTTCTGCCATTGAGGGCGGTTCTTTGATTTGCATGGGTGCGAGTGGCCAGGTCGTCAACACAAACCTACCACTTTGGGGATTCATCTGATTTGGGAGCTGGGAACTCAGATACACAAGATGGAATTCACTCCTTCCTCGAAGCAAGAGTAAGTAGATAGATTGCTCCCTTAAGGGCTGATCCTGAGGCTTGAACGATGTGGCGCCACACACCTTCTCATGGCCCGAGAGGTGTCCACACATAGTTGGACTATGTTGTACTGTTCATCAGAGGGATCAGTGGTACTTACGATGTAAGATGTAACTACAGGAGAAAAACGGTAAATTGGCCCAATTGTACTTACGAGCATCTGTGAAGGGTTATCGTACTGTTGATTCATTATATCTGATGGACACAAAAATATATTTGTGGTATGAAATGTTCAACTGTCAGCCTTTAGAGAAATGCCTAGCAGTTAACTGATGGTGGATCTCGTGGCTAAAAAGTTTAGTCAGATATTCATGTACCATTGGAGCTTCGAGCCATAGGTCTATTAGGTCCCCTTGGTAGCTTGGATACAAGTTGAGAGTCAGTTTTTGGGCTAGTTTGAAATGTTCAAATTGACAAAAGGGAGTTCGATTATATATGATATAATTGAACTTGTTAATTATATATGATATGATTGACTAAATGTATGAGATACATTAATTTGGAGGAAATTGGATATAAATATGATTTATATCAAGTAGAGGACAAAACACTATGGTTGATATATGATATCAAACTATAAGTTATGAATATAATATGATTATATTTATTATTTTATTAATTAAAAAGTTATGAGATAATTGCCTGGCGCTTTCTTCGTAACCGTGCGTTAGTGGGAAGTTCATTTCGGTTTTCGTAACTGAAGAATAAAATGAAATTTGTTTTCATTTTGCAGAGATACGCATAATTGCTCACAGTGTGACTTGCAATCAATCGCTTAGTGAAACTAGAGCCTATATGATAACACTTCATTTTACTAAACGATCGCTCACCTGCGCGCGCTTCCTTAAACGATCACTTGCCTTTACCTAAACAATTGCTTAGCGTCCGAGCCTTACTAAACGATCGTATAAATGATCGCCTAGCTTTTCCTACATGATCGTGTACCTTGCCTAAACGATCAAGCATCTTGACTATACGATAGTCATTGTCTTCTCCTACTTATTTGATCATTGTACACGATTTCTTTTCCTCATCACCTCTACCAAATCCGAACAGAGCCTACACTTTGGATTCTCACTCATTTTCTGTCATCCCCATTTTCTGTTGTTCGTGGTAGATGGTCGGGGTATTGCTCAACGATTGCCTGACGTCTAACAAGAGCACAAGGAGTTTGTTCGTGTGAGAATGAGATTTGTTCTGAAGAAAGACTTCAACTGATAAGTCCTCGTTCTCTTTTTTTTTTTTAATCTGAAAGCATGCTAGTAATTGAGTTGTTTAATGTATATCTATATGTGTGAATGTATATGTGGAAATTTTGTCACAATGAATTAGAAAGATCCACTTCCACTCATAACTACTCTTGTATAAGAGTTCCTTCAATTAGTATCGTAGTCAGGTTTCTGATATTCCAAATTTATTGCTACAAAGAATTGCATTTACATTCTCGGTGGGTAAAAGCATGTCTACTCTCTGTTTTAATTGTTAGTTCGTTTTTGGATGTGTGGATTAATGGAGTTTTCTGGGATGAAACCTCGGTTTGTTACATTCTTTTACATTTCCAGTTAATTGTAAAGGCCTCTGTGTTTTTGGGCATTATTAATTGCTATCGAGTCTATATTCAAAGTTAGTTTAAAGTTTTGAGTCGTTCGTGAAGAAGCTTCAAAGCAAGGGTTTTTGTTCTTCGAGGATGAAGACGATCAAGCGTTGGTTGGGTCGTGTAGACGATGGGGTAGACAATTGCTGAGTATCAGATACTTGGGTGTCGTTTAAGGTGTATGCGCTAGACGATTGTATAGCTCAGCAAGCCTCATTGCTTAGTTACTTACTATACGATCGCGGAGGAAATAGCATGGTGAATCGTTTACCTATCATGTGTTAACCGATCGTTTGGACGATCAGACTTCGTAGCCTTGTTGTCGTCTAAGCGATCGTTTAGTCACGTTATCGTCTAGTGTATGCTATACAATAATTTACTTGGAGGTGTTTACTAAACGATGGGAGCTTTGCCGATGGTTCAAGACCCTGTTCGCCTGTGAACCGGTTTGCTCGGTGGAAAATTGTAATAGATAGAATTTTTCATTTCGATTTTTGAGGTGGTTCATCCCGATCCATTAATCTGTGGTTTTATACATGAGATGTATGGTTTTTATTTTATATGTCATATGGTATGCACATATAGAAAAATCTCACCTTAGGTTATGCATTGGTCATGCATCATCTCTTTATTATAAATGTTATAATTTAGAGAAGCATAATTTAAATTACGTAAGAGCATGCTAATACATCATACAATATAAGAGTTATATTTGTGCATGCATAAAGCATTTATATGCATCATCTTTATATTATAAATGCTATAGTATAAGGGTGTATGGAAAGCATGTATGCTTGGTTGTTACAAAGTATATAAAAGTTATGTATACTAATGACCAGACATTGCATGAAGCATGACACATAGGTTACTTTATAAGCGTTATAAATACCTAGTTGTGTGGAAATGTATGTTTTAGTTGTTTCTTTTTAAAGGTTAAAGAGAAATTAGAATTAAAATCAATAAGAAAGACATGCATGCTCATTTAGGTTTAATTCATGTTTTTAAAATATTTAAAACTTGGATGAGATAGACCTAAGGTCACGGTTCTGATATGATTAGCAACCTTAGGCTTTAATCTTTTAATCAGTTTAATAGGATTAAATTGACTAATAAAAGATTAAAGTGTAGCAAATCTAACTATAAGGGACCTTTTGTCTAAGGTGGGTTCTGTCTAGGCTAGGGTATTTAAGTTGACGGAAACGTAATACCCCTACTTGGGAACCTACCTGGAAAGGTGAATTAGATAGATTTGATGTATGCATGCAAGTTAAGGACAGTCCATTAAAGAGTTTAAATGTGACTACTTGAACTTATTCTATTTCAAAGACAAAAGTTGTTTTTTAGCGGACTTAATAAATGACTTGGATTAAAATTAGTAGTCGGATTGTCTAGGTTAATGAACCCCTAGGTAGAACATTCAGTGGAAGGTACTTTGGGCATATGATGCTTCATTTAAACCATTCACGTTTCTTCCTTATAGTTCACACCGTGAGATCTACCCTCGGCCTCGTGGCACCCTAGGAGTGTCCCCCTAAAGGATGGTGTTTGGGTAGGTCAATATCAAGGTGGATGGAGAGAATGTTCATAGTAAGTGGGAGCGGGAAGTGTGACAACATATCCCACGGTCTCTCTCGTTAGATTGAATAAAGTTTCTGCGCATCGCCTCGAGGCACCCTGGGAGTGTCCCCCTAAAGGATGGTGTTTGGGTAGGTCAATATCAAGGTGGATGGAGAGAATGTTCATAGTAAGTGGGAGCGGGGAGTGTGACAACATATCCCACGGTCTCTCTCGTTTGACTGAATAAAATTTCTACGCATCGCCTTGATGCACCCTGGGAGTGTCCCCCTATAGGATGGCAATTTTGCGCATTTCTTTATTTGATCTCCTGTAAGAGGATAAGGTTACTCAGTCTCTTGGCCTAATCTGCTTCTTCCCTACGGTGGGCTCCTTAAAGCAGGACTCTGGCGCCGAAAACGAAGGGTCACACTTACGCGAAATAGTTAAGGGTTAACAGTTCTGGACAAAATAAATGGTGGTTGTTAGGTTCAGTTCCAAGAGTTGGTTTTGCCTAATGGTTGAGAATATCTCATCCCAGTGAAAAGGCATCTGATCACCCCACCGATGACGTTTGTCCTGCCTCGCTGGGGCATCATTGCAAAATAGAAGTCTTAAACACTTAGGGTACTTGGAAACTATTTTGCTAAAACTAATTGGTTAAAATGTTGTTTGGAAAAGTCTTATAAAAGTTTGTTCGTTTTTCAACAATGTTTTTTAAATGGCTACAGCCACAATCGCTTTGCTTAGCGCCGACAAACTTACTGGCAACAACTATTCTAGTTGGAAACATATGATCACGACGATACTCATCATTAAGGATCCAATGTTTGCCCTTACGGAGGCCTGTTCTCCTATTCCAACTCCAAACACCGTACGAAATGTTCAAGAGGTGTACGAGCGATGGACATGAACAAACGAGAAAGTTCGAGCCTATATCTTGGCCAGTCTTATTGACGTGTTGGCCAAGAAGCATGAGCGCATGGTCTCAGCGTGTGAGATCATGGAGTCCCTGTGGAGGAAGTTTGGATAGCCGTCTGGACAGCTTAAGCACGAGGCTCTAAAATACATCTTCAACTCCAAAATGGAGGAAGGCACCTATGTTCGTGAACATGTGCTTATCATGATGGCCCATTTTAACATGGCGAAGATGAATCGGTCTATAATCGATGAGGGCAGTCAGATTAACATCATCCTCCATTCTTTACCAGAGAGCTTCCTCCACTTTGTTAGTAATGTGATTCTTAACAAAGTGGAATACACCCTTACAACTCTCCTCAATGAGCTGCAGACATACCAATCTTTACTGAAAAGTAAAGAGAGGAAAAGGGGTGAGGAAAATATTGCTTTATCTTCTAGGACGTTCCATCGAGGTTCGAGGTCAGGAACAAAGTCTACACCTTCTACTTCTAACCCTGCAAAAGGGAAGAAGAAGATGGGTGGTAAGGGGAAAAGGAAAGCGCCTGCTAACCCACCACTTGTCGCCCCAAAGAGGCGTCTGACACCGGTTGAAAAAGGAAAATATTTCCACTGCAACTAGGACGGATTCTAGAAGAGGAATTGTCCTCGTTGGCTGAAGGAAAGGAAGGTCGCCAAGGCTAGGGCCAAAGCAGACAAAGGTAAATATGATTTACTTGTGCTAGAAACATGTTTAGTGGAGAATGATGATTCAGCATGGATAATTGATTTGGGCGCCACTAATCACGTTTGTTCTTCTTTTCAATGGATTAGATCCTAGCGACAGTTAGAGGCTGGTGAGATGATGTTGCGAGTAAGCACTGAGCACGTCGTCTCAGCTGTGGCAGTGGGAGGCATCTAGTTAACTTTACAGAATAGGTTTCTTGTATTAAAAGACGTTTTTGTTGTTCCTGAATTAAAAAGGAACCTTATTTTTGTAAAATATTTGTTATAATGTAAAAATATGCTTTCTTTTAATGTGGATAAAGAATTTATTCATAAGGATGGTGTTGAAATTTGTACAGCTAAACTGGAAAATAACTTATATGTGCTAAAACCGTTAGCCTTAAGTTCCCTTCATAACACTGAGTTGTTTAAATCTACCGTAACTCAATCTAAACGTCAATGAATTTCTCCAAAAGAAAATGCCCAACTTTGGCCCCTTCGATTAAGGCACATCAATCTCAATAGGATTAAGAGATTGGTGAAGAATGGCCTTCTAAGTGAGTTAGAAGAAAATTCTTTACCAGTGTGCGAATCTTGCCTTGAGGGTAAGATGACTAAAAGACCTTTTACTGGAAAATGTTATCGAGTTAAAAGGCCTCTTGAGTTAGTACATTCTGACCTCTATGATCCTATGAATAAGTGAGTCTGAGGTGGCTATGAGTAATTGGTCAGTTTTACTGATGATTACTCTAGGTATGGGTATGTTTATCTGATGCAACGAAAGTCTGAATCCTTCGAAAAGTTCAAAGAGTTCAAGGCTAAAGTTGAAAATACGTGATAGACGAATTAAAACACTTCGATCAGATCGAGGTGCAGAGTTTTTGGATTCGGCATTCCAGGACTATTTGATAAAACATGGAATCGTTTCCCAACTCTCAGCGTCAGGTACACCTCAGCAGGATGGTGTAGCAGAAAGGAGAAATAGAACCTTGTTGGACATGGTTCATTCGATGGAAAGTTACACTTTCTTACCAGACTCGTTTTGGGGTTTCGTAATGGAAACTACGGTATACATACTCAACTATGTTCCTTCCAAGAGTGTTGCGAGAACACCTCTGGAGTTATGGAATAGGTGTACAACTAGTTTACGTCACTTTCGCATTTGGAGTTGACCAGCACATGTACTTGAGGTAAATCCCAAGAAGTTGGAACCACGGTCGAGGTTATACCTCTTTGTAGGCTACCCCAAAGGTACACGGGGGGTTATTTTTATGATCCATTGAAAAATAGGGTGTTTATTTCCATGGACGCTACTTTCTTGGAGGAGTATCATATCAGGGAGCACAGTCCATGTAGTAAAGTCGTGTTACGTGAGCTTTCCAACGAAACTACTGAAACTTCAACAAGAGTTGTGGAATGGCCTACTTCATCAACAAGAGTTGTTGATGATAGTTAATTTAGTAGGTTGGTTCCACCTCAAGAGTTGAGGGAACTTTGACACAATGGGAGGGTTATGAACCCACCCGTTCGCTATCTGGGTTTCACAGAAATCCTTATTATGGTAGCAGATGGCGACGTTGAAGATCTATTGTCTTATTAGAAGGCAATGGAGGATATAGACTAGGATGAATGGATAAAAGCCATAGATCTCGAGATGGAGTCGATGTACTTCAACTCAGTATGGGATCTTGTAGATTAGCCTGATGGGTTAAGACCTATAGGTTGTAAATGGATCTACAAGCGCAAACAGGGTGCTGATCGGAAGGTGCAAACCTTTAAGGCTCCACTTGTGGCAAAGGATTATACCCAGGTACAGGGAGTCGACTATGAGGAGACTTTCTCACTTGTCCCTCATCTCACCTGTTGCCATGTTAAAGTCGATTTGCATCCTCCTGTCCATTGCAGCTTATTATAATTATGAGATCTGGCAAATGGACATCAAGATGACCTTTCTAAATGGCAATCTTGAGGAGACCATTTACATGGTGCAGCCCGAGGGATTCATTGCCCAAGGTCAATAGCAAAAAGTTTGCAAACTGAATTGGTCCATTTATGGGCTGAAACGGACGTTTCGATCTTGGAACATTCGGTTTGATATTGCAATCAAATTGTATGGTTTTGACCAGAACGTTGATGAACCTTGTGTCTACAAGAAGATTGTCAATGGTTCAGTAGTTTTCTTAGTGTTGTATGTAGACGATATTCTACTCATTGGGAATGATGTAGGTCTACTGACTGTAGTTGAGAACTGGCTAGCGACCCAATTCCAAATGAAAGATTTGGGAAAGGCTCCATTTGTTCCGAGTATACAGATCTTTCGGGATCATAAGAACAAAGTGCTAGCACTATCTTAGGCATCGTATATTGACAAGTTGTTTCTCAAGTACTCAATGCATGATTCCAAAAGAGGCCTACTGCCATTCAAGCATGGAGTCAATTTGTCTAAGGACATGTGTCTTAAGACGCCTCAAAAGGTTGAGGAAATGAGACGGGTCCCATCTGCATTTGTTATTGGCAGTTTAATGTACACGATGCTCTATAATAGGCCAGACATCTGTTACGCTGTAGGAATAGTCAGTAGGTATCAGTCTAACCCAGACCAGGATCATTGGACCGTGGTGAAGAACATCCTCAAATATCTTTAGAGAACGAGGAACTACATGCTCGTGTATGGATCTAGGAATTTAATCCTTACTAAATACACAGATTCTGAATTTCAGACTGATAAGGACTCTCGCAAGTCCATTTCAGGGTCAGTTTTTACTCTTAATGAAGGAGCTGTAGTATGGAAAAGCACTAAGCAGGGGTGCATCGCAGACTCCACTATGGAGGCGGAGTACGTAGCGGCTTGTGAAG
>NC_052359.1:57218844-57508911 GCF_009727055.1 Benincasa hispida
GGATCAGTGGTACTTAAGGTGTAAGATGTAACTATAGGGGCAAAACGGTAAAATTGGCTCAACTGTACTTACAAGCATCTGTGAAGGGTTATCATACTGATGATTTGTTATATCCAATGGACACAGAAATATATTTCGTGGTAAGAAGAGTTCAACTGTTCAATCTTTAGTGGAATTCCTGGCAGTTAACGGATGGTAGATCTCGTGGCTAAAGAGTTCAGTCAGCTATTCACGTACCGTTGGAGCTTCGAGCCATAAAGTCCATTGGATCCTCTTGGTAGCTTGGATACAAGTTGAGAATCAGTTTTTGGGACAGTTTGAAATGTTCAAATTGACAAGAGGGAGTTCGATTATATATGATATAATGAACTGGTTTAATTATATATGATATGATTGACTAAATGTATGAGATTAATTAATTTAGAGGAAACTGGATATAATTATGAGTTATATCAAGTAGATGAGAAAACACTATGGTTGATATATGATATCAAACTATAGATTACGAATATAATATGATTATATTTATTATTTTATTAATTGGGCAGTTATGAGATAATTGTCCGACGTTTTCTCCGAACCATGCATTAGTGGGAATTCAATTCGGTTTTTGTAACTGAAGAATAAAATGAAAATTGTTTTCATTTTTCAGAGATACGCATATTGCTCACGATGTAACTTGCAATCAATCGTTTAGTGAAACCAGAGCTTATACGATAGCGCTTCATTTTACTAAATGATTGCTCACCCGCGTGCGCTTCTCTAAACGATCGCTTATCTTTACCTAAACAATCACTTAGTGCTTAAGCCTCACTAAACGAAACGATCGCTTAGCTTTTCCTACACGATTGTGTACCTCGCCTAAACGATCAAGCATCTTGATTATACGATAGTCGTTGTCTTTCCCACTTGATTGATCGTTGTACACGATGTCTTTTCCTCCTCACCTCTACCAAATCCGAACAAACAAAGCCCACACTTTAGATTCTCACTCCGAGAATACTAAGGGCTTTAAGTGGTGGTGTTGTCCCTATTCCTGCTATTCGTGCGAAGCTGTTCGTGGTAGACGACTAGGGTAGTACTGAACGATTGCCTGACATTCTAGCAAGAGCACAAGGAGTCCATTTGTGTGAGAGCGAGATTTGTTCTGAAGAAAGTCTTCAACTGGTAAGTTCTCGTTCTCTTGTTTTTATCTGAAAGCATGCCAGTAATTGAGTTGTTTAACGCATATCTGTATGTGTGAATGTATATGTGAAAATTCTATCACAAGGAATTGGAAAAATCCACTTTCGCTCATAGGTACTCTTGTATAAGAGTTTTTTCAAAGGTGAGATATAAGTCTCAAGTATCAACGACATTATATAAAGAAACGAATCATCTCGTGGTTCGGTCTTATACAAACTCTTTGTATTAGGACACCCCCGCTCACATGTCTCCACATGAATGGTCAGGATTTACCATCTATAGTAGTTCACAATACTTGTAAACCTCTACAAAGTGGGTCATATCCGTAGTGTCACCAGAATCAGGTATCCCTCCTTAATCCTTATACTATAGACCTTTTTAGGTTATCACTTAAGGCATGATCCACTTGTATATCTCATATAAATGCTTAAGTTTACATGTAATAACCATGAAGCTTTGTTTATTGAATATGAGTAAATGTCAAATAAAATAACTTTTATTTTATTCATAACAATGTATATAGATTACAAACTACGAGACCCCAAGAGAATTAGGACATCAATCTCAATAGCACATGCATCATATTTAATATAATTGTTATGTCATATGATTACATATACTAATAAGCATGTCATGTATTTTTTTAATTAAGTGTTATATTATATGCTAGCATGCTTATTTTTTCATCATATTATTATAAGAGTTATATTAATTAATGAAAAGACATTATCATGCATCATATTTAAATATAAATGTTATATTTAAAGTTTAGGATATTCCTAAAGTAAGTACATGCATGACTGTTAGGTCTTTAAAGGATATATATTTTCTATGTTAATTCCCCCAAAATAGTGTTGATTATTTGCTTTTAATGCTAATTTTGTAGGTAAACGGTCCCCAAGGCGTTTAGGAGTCATTCCGAGGAAATTGGGCCAAAAAGATTAAAAAAATGACCAAGAAAATCAATAAGTTGAAGAGAATCAGAAAATTACAAAAATGCCATTGAGTTAATGCTATCGAGTAAATGCCATCGAGTACCATTGAGTAACTACCAAAATGCCATCGAGCATCGAGTATCCAGTTTCACCGTCGAGTTTCAGTGTCACAACCTTAGGAGAAGTGTCAAGAACGCTTGAAGATAGAACGCTCACTTCTACTGCAAAACAGGGCAGCGTTGCAACGGTACAGATCTTGACGCGATTCATTCAGCGTGCACCTTGCACAACCAAGTGTCAACACAACGTTGCAATGTTAGCCCAATGCTTCTTGGCTTTTATATGATTTAGCGTTGCAACACTCATCTTGGCATCGCGACGCTAAGCCTGCTGGTATAAATTTTGTTGATTCATTTTTTAGCATAGGGAGGGAAGAGAAACTTAAACTTTTATAGGCTTTTAGAGGTAGACTTCGAATTTATAGAGCTATTCTTGTAAATTTTTTAGAGATTCAATCAATTTGTATTCAATCCCTATATCAATTATGCAAATATTAATGGATTGCTTGAAGAATTTCATCATCCATGAGTAGGTAATCCTTTTTCTTGGGGAATTATGTAGATTGGCACTTTCTTGAGACTTTTCCTTGAATTCTCTTTCATGTAATTACTTTCTTTTGAATGTTCTTGCTGAGATTTAGAATAAAATTGATTAAGATTGAATTGACGACTCAAGATTAATCAATTTTTGTATGCAAAAATTACATAGTTCTATAACAAAATTGTAATTGGGGTTGTAAGAATTAGTAGTCTTGATAGAAAATGTGGACTTCTTTTCCTCTTTTCTTAAAAAAAACCTATTAATTCAGAACATTCATGCAATCAATCTTGAATTTTCAATCTTTTGATTTCAAGATTTGGAATAGTTAAGAAAACCCATGAGTTTAGGAAGCAATTAAGACCTAGATTAGGGTTAATTATCAAATTAGCTAATTAGGACATTAGGAATTTATTCTTAATGAACTATTGAATAATCTAATTGCATGATTTTTTGTTAAGTCAATGATAGAATTGACTAGTTTACATAAAATCTCCAAGATTTCATTTTCAGTTGAATTGTATCTCATAATCTCTATTACTTCTCTCATTACTAAATTTCCTATATCGATTATTGCTTTTTCACTTAGTTAGTTCTATTTCTTAAAACAAACAACCCCCCTCTCCTCCGTTTAATCTTTTGCATTTTGGAATTCAAGTAGTCTATTTTAGGCCAATTAATAGAGGTTCTCTTTGGATCGATCTCTTACTCCACTATTACTACGTGTTAGTTCTAGTTGTAGTTAGAGTATCATAAATTTTATTTGTTTTGGATAAGATAGAATTAACGACACCTATTTTAGACCAAACAATGACTATACTGTATAGTTTGCATGATTATAATATAAGAATTATATTATATGTTTTAATATTTTATTAAAAGCATGTTAACTATATAGTTATTCATTACCATTGATATAAGAGCTATATTATGTATGTTAATGAATGTGATATGCATGAGATATGGTTTTATTAATTTGTTTTTAATTGTTATATTCAGATATTCAGTTAATAATATCGAGAGATGCATATGTTTTGATTGCATGTTAGTCTAATGAGATTATAATAAGGTTAATTAATATGGTTTTAAATAGTTTAAAACTTGTTTTAATTAATCTTCAAATTTTATTTCTAATGAGATTAGATTTAAAATATATTTTTTATTTTTCTTTTAATAGGATTAAAATGAGAAAATAAAAGATTAAATGTATTTAAATATTTGCCTATAAGGGACCTTTGTCTAAGGAACGTTCTATCTAGGATTGGGGTATTTAAGTTGCAGAAAACCCCTACCTGAAAATCGACCTAGAAGGTGAATTAGTAAAATGTATTGTAAGTATGCAATAGATGATTAAAATTTATTAAAGTTCTTAATAAATTATAATCATACATTGTTGAACTATTCAATATAAGAGTTACATTGAACAAATTTTAAGAAGACTTAGATAAATTTCTTAGCTTAGTTTACATAAGTAATGAACACTCAATTGTTAAAATACTTAGTGGGAGGAAAAAGATATACATGATATGTCATTTTTTTTTCACGTTCCGCCTAAAAGTTCACACCGTGAGATATATGCTCGGCCTCGTGGTACCGTTTGCTTGTGTCCCCTTTGGGAGGTGTTTGCATAACTCAATATCAAGGTGAATGGATAACGTATTTATAGTAAGTGGAAAAAATACGTGTGTCAACATATCCCACGGTCTTCTTCATTAGTTTGATAGTGAGGTTTCATGTTCGGCTTCGTGGTACCGTTTGCTTGTGTCCTCCTTTGGAAGGTGTTTGCACGGAGTCAATCTCAAATTTCAGTAATGGATAGGATCTCTTTAGTTTTTGCCCCAATCGATTTTTTTCTTTAGTTGGCTTATTGGGGCGAAAGTCTAGGATCTAAAATGGAGGGTCACACTTACGAGAAATTGTTAAGTAAGTTAATGATTTCTTGACCAAATAAATGGTAACTAATTGTTATAGGAGTAAGAGTTATTATGGTGTGACAATTGGTTTAGAATGTCTCGATCTAGTGAATAAATAATTGATCACCCTTCGGTGGTGCTTGTTCTAACTCACTGGAGTATCATAACAATAGAAATTTTGAATTAATATGAATGAAATTCATATGAAATCTATTGGGTTAATTTTTAATTGTTGTGTTAAATTAGAATGGATAATAGATTACATATAGTCAAATAACATGTTTTATATATAGTTCAAGGTCATGTTATTTTCTCTCAAAGTTTTAATTTTTTATTATTGATATAAGTAAAAAGGTTTAATACTTGAAAAAATATCATCAATACTAAATCTTAGTGTAATTTTAAACTTATCTTCCATTTGGAAAATGTTCTAAATTAATTGACTATATGTAATTTTAAACATCATCACAAGACTTCTTTGCTATTCTCAGGAACATTAACCAAATGAGGTATGGGGTCTCTGATATGAAAAGGGAAAGTGTTTGAGAGAGTTCTTGAGAGGTCAATTTTTACAGAGAGGTCTTGGGAAGCCACAAAAATAAATAATAAAAATCTTTTGCAAAAAATCTTCTCCTTTTTATGTATATCATGTGAGAGAAGGAGAGGAGAAGAGGTTATTCCAAATAACCTCCCCACACACGTAGAATAACTCCTTTAATATTATATTATTAAATTAATTTTATTAAATTAATTTTATTAAATCTAGTTTCATATAATTAAATTAATTTTATTAATTTAATTTGAACTATATATTAAATCATATTTAATATGTATAATTAAATAATTAATTAATTAAAAAATTAAATATCACATATTTAATTTAATTTAAATCAAATTCAAATAATGTTACCACATCATCTATGTTTTAATATGAATCTCATTCATACTAATTTTAACCTATAGTTTTATATAAATTTTATTGATATAATTAATATTTGAATCTTATTCAAATATTTATCTCCCTCATGATATGAAGTATAATTTTGAATCTTATTCCAAATTAACTTTATTATGTATTTATATATTACATTGATTATATTATATATAATTAAATCCCTAATTTAATTTGAACAATTTAAATTAATCCAAAATTAACTCATTCGTATTTAACTCTTAATGAGCTAGTAAGGGGACCTTATGGATCTATAGATTAGAAGCTTCAATGATATGAGATTAATTAATTAACTCTTTAATTAAGACTCTGTTTGGTAACCATTTGGTTTTTAGTTTTTGTTTTTGAAAATTAAGCTTATTTAATCTACATTCCTTACAGAGCATCAATTAATCAACATTCAATTAGTTGAATTCTTAGCCAAATTCCAAAAAACAAAAACAACTTTTTGAAAATTTTGGCTTGATTTTTTAAACCATTGATGAAATATAGATGACAAATGCAGAAATTTGAAGGTGGAAGTAGTGTCTATAGGCTTAATTTTCAAAAACAAAAAACAAACAACAAAATGGTTACCAAACAGCCTCAATTAATCAATATTCATTAACGGCAGATCACTCCACTAAAGATCGACAGTAGGATCGATATGGCAACTCTAGATGGGAGTGAAGCAACCCTATACGAGGGGTGAATAGGGTTTATTTAACTTAATGAAAACTTTTTACTAATATGGGCCTAATTAAACAAATTGACAAACTTTTCGCTAACAAATAATTTAAATAATAAATTCAACCAAAAATAGCCAAGTAATTAAAATTAACACTTTTAAGCACCCAATTTAATTTTAATAATAAGATTGGTAAAAGATACACAAATTAAAGAACTACCAATCAAAGCAAATAAATATGAACAATAAATTTCAAGAACAAATGTTGAAATTAATTTCATGTAATAAAATATAGCATCAAATTAATTGCAAAATTAAAGTATGAGAGGGATAGAGAAATTAACATCGAGAATTTTACAGTGGTTCGGCACAACCGGTCTACGTCCACTTCCCACGCTCCTCTTAGGTACTTCACTAGAAGTATTTGACTCTTTCCACAGCTTAGAGTCGAACCACTACCACGTTCTTTTTCCATACGATCCTTTCCTCAGTTAAGAATCAAACCATAATAATGACTCTTTTTTCGGGATCAAGAGCAACACTTACAAAATGTTTGTAAAAATAAAAAGCATACTTGACAAACTCTCTACAATAGTGGATTTACAAATTTTAGCTCACAACAAATTAATCCTCACAATACATAAGATATTTCTCTCAAGAATTATATGAAAAGAAGACAATTGAAGCTTAGAGAGAAAATGACAATGGTAGCTTTGAATTTTTGGAGAGGATTAAAAATTATAAAAATTGTTCTAAACATTTGGAGAAGAATATGAGTTTAAATAAAGAAGAAAAATTGTTGGAAACCATATTTAATTTGGGCTATTGGATCTTGGAAAAAAAATTGAATGGTGGAGACTTAAACCCAACTAGTCGTTAGACACAAACATAATATAATATAATAATATATATATATATATATTAAAATCATTTTCTTTTAAAACCCAACAAAAAGTAAGAGTTCATCATGTGTCCAACTAGTCGTTAGACACAAACATAATATAATATAATAATATATATATATATATATTAAAATCATTTTCTTTTAAAACCCAACAAAAAGTAAGAGTTCATCATGTGTCCAACTAGTCGTTAGACACAAACATAAAATATTATTAAATTTATTTTCTTTTTAAATTCATTTTCATTTTAAAACCAATCCAAAAATCAAAAGCTCACTACGTATCATTTCTCTCATGCTCCAAGTGGCACCTTTTAGTTGATCCACTTTGATGAAAAAAAATATAGGTCACATCATCAGCTCGAGATTTTTCCGATTCAAATTGCGTTGGAATCGTTGTTCTGAGCTCTAGCAATAGAAACTTCAAAACACTCAAATTGTCAATAAATAAAAGCAGGTTTATTATCGTCAAAATATTAATTAATTAATTATTGATTAAAATTGATTAATTTGAGGCTAAGTGCCAAAAAGCCAACATCAACAACCACACTCTTCGCACTATAGATATATTTCTATGTCCATGAGTATAATTAATCAACAATTATTTAACCCTTCACAAATTGCTCATAACTACAATTGGGTCAAATTATTGTCTTATCCATGTAGTTACATCTAACTCCTTAAGTACCATTTATCTCTCTAATAAACAAACAATCTATAGTCCAATTATAAACTAACCCCTCTCGGGCCAATGAGAGGGTGAGGCCTCGTTGTTCAAGACTCGGAATCAGCTATTAGGGGAGCAACTCATCTATTTTATTTAATGATAGGAATGAGTAAATTCCATCTTGCGTAGCTATGTTCCCAGCTCCCCACTCGAACAAATCCCTAAAATGGTAGGCTTATTAGTCAGCTAAACTAGTCACTCTCACCCATACAGATTAAAGGATTACCCTCATAAACAGGAGTTCACAACTCATTCAGGATTAAGGTCAAGCCACCTATGGTTATCTAGTGAAATGTTAATCTCTTTAATTAACGGTGTTATAAATAGAAACCAATCATTTCGCGGTCTGGTCTTGTATAAACTCTTTATACAGGATATCGCCACTCACATGTTTTCACATGAACAATATGGATCATGTTGTCTGTAACATTTACAACCTATGTAACAGTTACGAAATGAGTCGTATCCGCAGTGTCACTAGGATAAGGCACCCAACCTTATCCGTATACTGCAGACCTTTTAGATTATTACTTGAACATAATCTACTTGTATGTCTACCACATACTATTCAAATTACATTAAACAACCTTGGATATTAGTTTATTGGATTGAGTTAATGCAATCTAAATGTCAAATAAAATACTTCTTATTTTATTAAATAAACAATTTGTATTTACAACTTACAAACTACAAGATCCACGAGATTTAGGATATAAAATCCAACATAAGGATCTCACGGACTCTTTCTAAGGATTACAGCCCAATCGTTACACTGCTCTTTTTGCCAGTTCAAGAGCAAACTCAATCATTTCCACGGATTAGGAGCAAAACGTTACAACCGTTCTTTTTTGGGATCAAGAGCAACCCTTATAACATGTTCGAAAAAGTTAAAGAACAACTTGAGAAACTCTCTAAAAGAGTGGATTTATAAATTTTGAGCTTACAACGACCATACATAAATCTCTCTGAAGAATAAGATGAAAAAGAAGAAAATTGAAGCTCGGAGAGAGCAACAGTAGAGGTTTAATGAATTATGGAGGATTGTAAAAAGATGTGAAATTATTGTTGAAAATTTGGAGAAGAATATGAGTTTAAATAAAGAAAGAAGTAGGTGAAAACTAAATTCAATTTGGGTTGATGTTGCTAAAAAAAATTGAATGATAGAGATTTAAACTCAATTAGCCGTTAGACATAAGCAACAAATGATATAATAATATATCTTTTATAATCATTTCTTTTAAAACCTAACAAAAAAAATGTCCACCATATGTCAAAAACTAGCCGTTAAATGCAAACATAAAATAATATTAAATTCATTTCTTTTTTAAAGTCAATCCAAAAATCAAAAACCCACCATGTGTCATTTCTCCATTACTCAAAGTGGCACCTTTTAGTTGTCTACTTTGATTAAAAAAAAAAAATGTATGTCATGTCATTAGTTCAATATTTTTTTCTTTAAGCTTATTTTGCCTATATCTTCTTCGTTTGAACTCTGATTTGAGTGATTCAAATTGTGTTGGACTTGTTAGTCTAAGTTCTACACAATGGACACTTAAAGCACTTAAATTGTTAATAAATAAAAATAGCTTTGTTAACATCAAAATATTAATTAATTAATTAATTAAAATTAATTAAATTTGAGATTAAGGGCTGAAAAGCCAACAATAAAATCAAGACAAAACATATTGTATGTTGGAGTCATGGAAAGCTATAAATATTATTTGAGTCCAAGATTTTTTTTGTGACTAGAGCAAATAAAGAAAATGTTTTCAAATTAGCTTGGGATGTCACACAGTGAGAAATTTTGGAAAAACACCAAAAGGAAGAATAATAATAATAAAGTAAATTTGATTTACTGAGTTAATAGTAGGAATAAAGATTCACAACTTGATAGTTTAATAAGGATTCACTATCATAATTTTTCTCCATTACACTTTAATTGTGTTTCTTAGCAAATACAGTATGATAGCTCTACTATCTGACAATGGAAAGCTCATCTTAATTAAAGTAGTTGGAAACATATAGTACTTTTATCATCATGAGAGAAATTCAATTTCTCCCAACTTCATTACTAAATCATCCATAGAGTATGAATAGTTTTAGCGATAAGGCATGTTTTTAAAAGTTGTTTGAAAATATATTTGGTTTGAATTAAATACAATTTTTTTATGTGTTAGAAGTGAACATATCTAAATACTATCACAGAGTGTAAGGATTAATGAATCCAGAAAGAAAGACAAATTTTGTTTCTCCTAAAATGATACTTGTCTTTGACAATTAATTGATAGTTACAGATAATTCTCTAAGAGTTTGGGTTAAATTACTACTACCTGTTAAAAGTCTTGCTTTTCATGCAAGAGTATCATTGAACCTTATTAGATAAGGGTACCTGGCCAAAGAATCTTTTAGGCTTACCACTTTTGACCCATGTAGTATAGTGGATAAAAGAATAAGTCTGATATTGTAAATATGTCATTAATATGATTAATGAGTATTTATGGATGAAAGTATCTTTTAAGTCTTATTTTCTTTGGAATATTCAAAAGAAATTAGACTAAAGCTTAAGTCATTTAGGCAAGTCTATTGTGACATTATGATCGAATCATAATGATTAGTAAAGGAAATTTAATGTACTATAACTAACTGATAGAGATGAAATAAGATCTCAACTTCAAACATTAGGTACAATTTGGATGAAATTGTGCTACAATGAAGAATGTGATCTTGTTGAACTTAGTACATGTTAAGTGCTTTATTTAACATAACCCTGTTTTTTTAAAAAAATTATGCTAATGCCAGACTCAGTAAGGACATGCAATAGAATTTTCATTTTTGAAAATTCCTCCAAAATGTCTTATAAACAATTTTGGATTATGAAAGTGTTGTAAGACTAGTTTATGATATTTTAGTATTTGGGTAAGTTGAGACATTTGTGTCACAACAAACTCTTGGCGAAATAAATGTTTGAAAGTACACCTAAATGTGGGTTGTCCTTGAGAAGGTTGTAAAATGGCTTTTTGGACAGTCCATAATAAAATAATATATTTGTGTGGCAAATACTAGATTTATTTGGAAAGTCAAAATGAAAGGTTGTGGATATGTAAAAGCAACAGTTGTGTTGATGAACTAGTTCCAAGTAAAACCACTTAATAGTTAACATGTGTTGCTAATAATTTAATTTCACTTTAAAAATAAATTTCTAATTGTCAACCAGATAAGTGTTTGTAGTAGTGGGAGAGTTTGAGGTACCTCAACTTTTACAAAGACTTATTTGATGTTTACATTGTCATAATAGCTGACAAGATGAAAACCTATAAACCTCAAAAGTAGTGGAAAATTTATTAGATGACTCAACCTCTGTGATGACTTTCTGAGAGTCAAAGTTGTCATAATGGATGACAATAATTGAAGGAGATCGACAAAAATAAATTTTGTCAAAGTCACAAAATTTGAGATAAAGTAATGTACTTAATCTTAATTAGTTTTTGTAGATTTTCATTGATGGGGTCAAACCCAAAGGATATGAATGGATCTATAAAAAGGAGGCTTGACAATGTAGAACTTGGAGATAGAGATCTTCAAAGTAAGACTCATGGCGTAAGGTGAAAATAAATGTTGGAACTGGTGGGTGAAAATGGACTCTGAGTCAATTTTCTAACGAGTTTCAATACAGAATATTTATGTATTATTTGATTGATTGTTGCATAAAAAATATGTAAAAATGAATAACTTATTTTATGAAAAGGAATTCAACGCATCTACACAAATTCAAGCAAATTTCCAAAGATTGAATTGCAAAAGGCTTGCATAATTGTGATGTTCACTTGAGAAAATGAATTTCACAGTTAAGATTTTTTAGAATAAGGTTTTGATATATAACCATAACCTGTGACTTTTATCAATGACATTATTCTTGTACGGACAAGAAAATTAAAAGTGGGTACTTATCTATTTTTCATATTTACTCATTATGAATGAAGTAAAGATTAGTATGAAAGTTTGACTATTTAACCAATTTCAAAGAGTTGATTTGAAATGTTTTTGTATATTAAAGGTCCACGTAAAGATGTTAAGGACATGATGTTAAATTTTTCTCATGCGTCTTACATTTACAAAGTAGTTGTTTAATGTTTGATGTAATAACTTCAGATGGAGTGGTAGTGTACCGTTCTACAATGAAGTTGATATGTCTAAAAGAAAAGTTTCCTAAGACACCTCAAGTGTTGAAGGGATGTAAATCTTACATGAGACTTAATTAATATTTAATATACAATTAGGTACTTAATTAAATCAATGGTATGACCATTGAGTTTGAAAATTAAAACTTATGAATAATGAGACGTTGATGTATAAAGTTTGAGTTTTGATATTTTACGGGATTCACTGTTGTTGGATTTATGTCTTAAAACTCGTAGTTTGTAAATTTTTATTCAATAAAGTTGTTATTGAATGTATGAATTGCTTCGTTTCGTTTTAGAAAGAACCTAAATTCAATAAACTAAGATCTATGACTATTATGAGTACCTGGACTTTATGTGGAGACATAAGAGTGGATCAAGTTCAAGTCGATAGCCAAAATAGTCTATAGTATATGGATAAGGCTGGGTACCTTATTCTGAAGCTATTGGATGCGGCTCACTTTGTAAATGTTCCAATTGTTGTAAAGTTCTACAAACGATGTGATCCTGATTCATTCATGTGGTGATATGAGGAGCGTAGAATTCTACCTCTGTCTCTTATACACATCTAGATGTGTATAAGAGACAGGTCTTATTAAAAGAGTTTGTATAAGACCAAACCAAGAAATAAGTTACTCTTACTTTATAACGTTGTTTACTGTTGAGACTGACTATTTCAAATCGATGACCTAGATAACTTGACCTTAATCTTAAGCTAACTATGAACTCCTATTTATTCGGTATTATTCTTAGATTTGCATGAGTGAAGGTTGGCTCAGCAACATCGACTCAATAAGCCTTCCATTTCAGGGGTAAGATCTGGTAGATAGTTTGGGACATAGGATGCAAGATGGAATTCACTCCTACTTGCTTTTAGGGAGAGTAGAGAGGTTGTTTCTTTAAGTGTTGACTCAAGTTTTGAACTAGGGGTCACACCCTCTCGTTGGCCCAAGAGGGACTCGATTTGGTGATTGAATCACAAACCAATTATTCATTAGAGTATTACTGGGACTTACAGAACAAGATGTAATCTCGGGAGTAAAACAGCTTTTGACCTAGCCGTTATGAAGAACAACCTATGAAGGGTTGGCTTGCTAATTACGGTTATATCGAGTGGACAGAAATATATCTACAATGAGGGGAGTTCAACTATTGGACTTTAATGGAGTGACCCGGAAGTTAATGAATGTTGGTTAATTAGGTTTAAAGAGTTTAATCAATTAATCTCGAATCATTGAAGCTCATGATCTGTAGACCCATTAGGTCCCCTACTAACTCACAAACGGATTAAACCTTAGAATAGTGTGATGAGATAATTTGAAATGTTCAAATTCGAATTATGGGAATTATTAATTATGTGTGATATAATTAAACATTTAATTATTGAATCAAACAGAATTGGAGAATTGGATAATATTTAAATTTGATTTAAATATTAATTACATGAATAGAGATTCATGATTGTGAAATTGGTATTTTAATAATTTAATATTGGATATTAAATTATTTTAATTGATTAAATAAATTTTATTTAAAATTAATTATTTGAATTAATTTTTAAAAATGAAAATTTGAATTTTATGAAAATTCAAATTTATAAATCAATTTTGTTCTAATTCAATTTTTTTTAAAAATTAAATTAAAATTGAATTTTAATTAAAATTCAATAAAGAAATTGATTTTAAATCAATTTAAAATTAAAAGTGGGTTTCTCTTACTTTGAGCATCCACAATTCCATTTTCTTTTAGTGTTTTGAGGAGTCAAGGTTTGATGCAATTTGATTGTATGAAGTGTTTGAACAAAATGCAGTGGAATGTGCTGAGTTATTCATTCATGAATGCTGAATTTTAAAGAAAATTAATTGAAGAAAGTGTTTCTCAATACTTGACACCAAAAAACCAGTTTTTTCCCAAAATTCCCTTGAATTCAAACTCATTTGGATGCCACAATCCAATCTAAGGTCCTAGAGGATAGTAGGGAAGATCAAGTGGTGGTCTAAAACATTTAGGAGTGAAGATTCAAGCTGAATTCGAAGATTGAAATGTTCTTCAAAAGTATAATTTCAAAACCCTACTTTTAGTTTATGAGCATGCTTGCTTAGTTGCCAAAATTGATTAAATTAGAGTGGTTAATGATTCTGTGTGCTTTCGTTAATTGCATACTAATTACAATAATTGGTGGGTGATTTTCATAAGTTGTATGAAAATGGGAACTGATATGGATAATTTCAGTTTTGGCATTTTATTTCTCTTCAATTAAGTGTTAATTTTTGTAATCGGTCTTATTGTGTGATTAAGTGTCTATAAATTTGTTAGAGTCAATAGAGATGCAATTAGGTTGTAATTGAAGAAAGAAACAAGAAAGGTCAGCTGCAGAATTTCAGTTTTGAAACTACTACAATGCAGCATTGCAATGCTGCCTGTAAAGCGTTGCAACATTGCTCTTCATTCAGCTTAGATCAGGGAAGATATCCAGCAGCGTTACAACGTTGGGATGAAACATTGTAACTTTTTCATCCCAGCCCAGAATGTACACGCACGACCCGACCGACAGTTCAAATGAACCAATTCGGCCGATTCGGGTCTTGGAGGTCCAGTTCAACTTGATTTTGGACAGTTCACCCTTTTTGGAGCCTTAGAGGTCTGGTTTGGGCAGTTTGGGTCAGTTCATGCGGTCAGAGGCTATTTAAAGCTTATTTTAATTATTATTGTAATAATTAGGTTGATTGCTTGCTTAGGATGTGAAACTGGTCTATATCAGTGTGTGTTTAATTATTTATGCATTATGAATGTATGTTATAATTAAATAAATCTTGTATGTGCATATGGCTTACCATGTAGATTTAAAATCCCACCATAGGAAGCATGTAGCATGCATTGGAAATATGTTATAAATAGTTATAATGTATAGTATGCATGTGTTAGAGTTTCAAGTGTTTAATATAAATTAGTTATATTAAATGTTGAAATGCTTAATGTGTGTTATGGATGGAAAACATGTCCAAAGTTTTATAAGTTGTTATAAAAATAGATTAGAAATTTAAAATCCATAACAAATCACATATTGATAAATTTTGAAAGGGGAATCTCCTTTTGTACTCCAACCTTGAGCTATGGGTTTGGGCCCCAAGAGGTATCCATGTTTTGGAAGGAATAAGGAGATAGACTAATCTGGGATTGATGGACGTCCCACACGCTACAGTTGTTCGTCCGGTCGGATGGGAAGGCAGGGCGAGGCGAGGCGAGGCGCTCGTGTGTGATTATTTTTTCTATAAAAATATCATTTTTTATCATTATTTTTTTATTTATTAAAAAAATTCTTCAGCCGTTGGTCTTCTGCACGTATCAGTCTTTCACCCGCGCCGATTGCCTCACACACGTTCTATGGCTGGGAGCATTTCCCTCCTCGCCAACTTCGCGTTGCAGTTGGGTTTTTAACCTTATAAAAGGCGCAATTGTTCAGTGTTTGAGGATAGATCATTTTTCTCTCTCAATCCCACTCTTAATCTCTCCCTCTCCTCTGTCTTTTCCATTTTCCGAGCAATCCAGTCTGAAAGGTGTGTATTCTAGTCGACAATGGTGCATTTTCGATCGAGTTTTCCTTTTTGGATTGTTTTATCTTGGGGACAACTTGGCAATATTCCTGACCTGTTTGCACACTTGGGCAGAGCCGTGAAACATCTTAAAGAGAGTAAGCTCCGCGACTCAGCCTATAACGAGCTTTTGTTTTGTAGGTTTCGTTCTTCGCCTGATCGTCGATTCCTGATCGTTTGCTGCTGTCTTGTTCATCGTCTGAGGGTGTTGCCGCTTCCAACAGATTTGCATGCGGGTGAAATCCCATTTGTCCCCTCCTCCATCACCCCTTCATATGCAATTCATGCCTTGTTGCCATTCTCAATTCTATGATCAGCTGAAGTTGGTGACCTTTTTTGGTTTGAATTGGACATATTAGGAAGGGAGTCGACTTATGCATAATATGTTGGAATTGATACCTTCACATTGGAAGCAACAACGTGTTTATAAACTTCGTTGCAAAGGTGTTCAAATAGTAGATATGGATAATATCTATATCATATCGAAATCACAAACTACTTAATATTTAATGAAAATCACATGACAATCAGATAGAAAAAAATCATATATCAATGAGATAACAATGAAAATCATATGGAAACCAAAGGTACCAATCATATATCAATAAGATAATAATCATCAATCAGATAGCAATCAGATATCAATCAAATAGCAATCAAATGACAATCAAATAGAAACCACAAAGTATTTAATATGTAATGAAAATCACATGATCACAATCCGATAGAATTCAAATAACAATTACATGGTAATCAAATAGAAATCATAAAGTACTTGATATCTAATGAAAATCACATGATAATCAGATAGAAATTAGATAGCAATGAGATAGCAATGAAAATCACATGACAATTAGAGATAGCAATCACATACATGACAATCAAATAAAAATTACAAAGTACTTAATATCTAAATGAAAATCACATGGAAATAAGATACTAATGATACTTATTGCTATGTGATTGTTGTTGTATTACTATTTGTTATTAATTGTCAACGATACTGATTCATATCTGATTACTATCTAATACTAATCCTTAATGATGTTGAATGCTATTTGATTGGTATGTGATACTAATTACTATCTTATATTGATTGCTAATGCTATTTATTTGTTATATGATTATTATTTGATTGCTATTTGACATCGATTGTTTTTTTGATTGCCAATGATATCGATTACTATCTGATTGTTGTTTGATTACTACCTAAAATTTTTATCATGACAATTTTTTAAAAAGTGAGATATTATGATCATATCTTGATAATTTTTATAGTTACTATCTGATTGATATTTTGTCACTATCTATTTGGCAATTTGAACTTCATATTTTGGTTCTATAATTTTAATAATGAAAATGGGGAGGATTGAAGAAGGTGTTCTGCTTGGGTTAATCAATGGAGTCCAGATTCCTTGGAAGAAGAGGTCCTGCAGTATGGAGTCCAAGCCTGAAGATGACGAACCTTCATTTCCATATTAGAGGTGGCCACGATCAATGGCCAAAGGTGGCTACTGGAAAAGGAAGGGAAAGAAATCTCTGACCGCGAAATAAAGGAAGAAAATGCTCGAAATTCCAGATTTACAAAATTTGCCATATTTGTAAAATCATAAATATGGAAGATACACATACAAAATACTATTTTAAATTTGACACCCATTGTAATCTTCCCTATTACGATTTGTAGAATGTTTGAGTACACGTGAAAAAAAAAAAAACAATGTAATTATACTTACGGTCAATCAATACCAATAGTAAAGGCCCTTTTAGATTATCTTGAGAAAATTTTGTTTTTTAAAAAATATTATTTTCAAATATAAAAAAATTAACCAAAATATTTACAATATAACAAAATTTCACCGATAGACTACGATACTATCTGTGTCAACTATTATATGTGTCTATCATGATAGATACATATAGTAGTCTATTATAGTCTTATCGCATATAAACGGTGATAATTTGCTATTATTTGTAAATATTTTCAACAATTTTATTATTTAAAATGATCTTTTTAAAAAAATTATTATTATTTAAATATATATATTTTTTTAAAAAAGATAAAAATATAGTTGAAAAATACAGTGATTATAAAACCTTCTAATTCTTTTGATTTATTTTTTAAATTAAACATTTGAAAATATAAATAGTTGACCCAAGATCGCCACGTCATTCCAATACGCAAGTAAGCTTCATAAGCTATGTTTTTCTTTTACATTTTTGTTCTTTTCTGGATAAGCACAAATTTTCTCCAACTATTGGATATCCGGCGCGGGAGTTGTCGCCGGTGCGTATCGTTTCCGTCGGAAAAGTGGCAGATGCCGTATGGCGTAAACGTAAAGAGATCACTCATCGAGGAAACAAGTTCGCGACGGATTTTTCATCATCGGCAACAGATCAGAAATCTTTATAGCAAAGCAGTAATCTAAAAGTAGTTTCGTTGGTATTTGATGATCCATCGCTTTGTGATCTTTGAAAATACCAATTCAAGTTGCTGCTTGGGATGGGATTTGGTAAGCGCAATAACTAGCTTAGTAACTCGTCGTTGACGTGAGGCGAATGTGGATTTGAGCTCTGTTCCAACAATTGTCAGACGTCCATGGACAAAGGTTCCAAGCATCAGGTTCTCTCTCTCACCCTCCCTCTTTTGGATCGAATTTAAAATCCGCTACCAGAATGTTACAAATTCATCCATTCCATGAATTTACTTTTCAACGATGATCTTCTCCACTGCTGGTAGTTATTCGTTCATCATTACTGAGACGAAATTCTAATCATGGTAGAAACTTAAATTACATCCACTATATACCGAATTTGACTGGGACATTTTCTTTGGATTAGCTACCTATCTCTTTTCGTACTCTGATTTGCGAGCAGTTAGCGTGAGATTAATATGGAACTCGGCGACTAGTTTGGTTAGTTTGCTATGGTATTCCTTGTTTGGGACTAATAAATTACTGATTCTAAAAGGATATAATAGCCATCAAGAAGTTCGATAACTTCCAAGCTCTTTACGTTCCTGACGAGACATTCTCAGGTATCCTTGAGGGGAGCGAGTGCAAAAGAAATTTCGAGGGATGCTCTTGTTCAAAAGGTTATCCAGGAGAGAGAGCAACGTCAATATGCAAGAAAAGTGGCAGCTGCGGCTCTCTTTATTCAGGTGTATTACTTTTGCTTCTAGCCGTCTACTAGTGCTATTCCTAGTTTATCTTGCACGTTCTACAGCTACTGATTAGTTAAAGATGCAGATACAATGGAGAATGGTTTGTGGATTTGATAATTGTGCATATATTTCTGTCATTGAATTATGATATCCATTCTTTAAATCTATTCAGCTCTTGGAAACAAAAGCACGTTCTGAAAATTTGAAATGACAAACTTGTTTCTCAATTGATGCAGAGAGTTTGGAGGCGCTTCAGAGTGACTAAGATAGCTGCTTTGCAGCTTCAAGTAGAATGGGAGGATTTGATGAATAGTCATTCTGGTGCACAGGGTGGCACATTCATTGCCTGTAATATTTTGAGACCATTTCTCTTCTTTATCTCGTCTTTACTGAAACGACCTCAAAATATCAAGACCAGAGATACAGACTGTATGAAAAATTGCTTTAAAATCTTGTTTGAAAGCATCAGTTCTACCGGTATGCGATTCTGTTCACCTATACCCATTTATTATTACTCTGTAACTAACATGTCCCTTTAGACTTCCAATACGTTTGTTTGTTTCTCCCCTCACTTTTTAAAATCCAATTGATAAATCTATTTATGCCAGAAACAGCAGAATATTTTGAATTATTTCTTAATTTTGCAAGTTGAGTCACAAACTGATATTGGATACTGGGTTTGTTGGGTGTCTATCTTCTAGGTACATACTAGCTTTAAAGTGGAAACTTGTAGTGAGTGTGCTAATTCCATCCAACTGTGCAACATAAATATAGTTGAAAATATGTATTTACTAATCATGGTTGTTTAACTTGGTTTGTTAGTTTTCAGAACACACAATTAGATAAACTGGAAAAACACCATTCGATTCCTTGGGCACATTTGTTACAAGCCTACATGCCTTTGAAGGAAGACTTTATTTGCACTTATGCTAAACACAAGGAAGACTTTATTTGCACTTATGCTAAACACAATTAAAGTGGAAGCCTTGTCCTCAAATACCAGTAATCCTCACAATATCAAATCTGATTTTAGGAAGCTTGCTATAATTGATAAGTGTGTGGTGTGAAGTGAAAAAAAAATGCGAGAGAAAGAGAGAATCACTCCATACAGAAACTATTCTTGATAAAATCTCCATTAGCAGGACTCATTTGTACAGTCATTTACCTTGCATTCCTTGTCTTCTTTTTGTCCCCCCAAAGTTATACATCTATTTTGGACTTAACATGCTATAATCAATCTTCCTGTCAAGAATCGAAGAACAACTTTTGCTCCTTGGCCACTGGTACATCTGAAGAAAGAAGAATATGGACTTACCAATCAAAGAAGCTTATTTCCGTATGCTTATTTATTCTTGTGCATTTCGACAAGTTGCAAGTGAAGGAGCAAGAAATTATTGTTACGACCTCTTTAGCCATGCGGCTTATAGTTGTCTTAACTGATCTTCATGGGTGGAAGAGTGTTAATGAAAATAGTCGTGCTGTTGCTGATGCAGCATTAAAGAATTTAGTTCATTATCTGGGAACATCTGAAAGTGGTCTTTACATATCAGTCAGGCAATACTTGTATAAATTGAGTGTCCTCCAGTCTACGCAGACCAGCAGTACCATCCAGGCAAATGATTTATTAGTTATTACTGTGAGTGCTATAACTTTAGCATTACGACCATTTCATTTAATGATTTTCGATACAATTGGTACTACTTCGTGGGAAGGGCATCATGTTGCTGAACAGTTTTGCTTGTTCCTACTCACAATTCCTGGGCTTGTTCAACATCTGCCACAAGTTCTGGTGCCAGCTGTAAAGCACCGATCTATTTTGCTACCGTGCTTCTGGACTCTATTGGTAAGGCCCACTGAGGTTGAACAGATCATTATTGTAATCATTTAAGTTTACTACTACACAAAGTCACAAACTGAATAGTGCTGCCTGCTGTGCTGATGAGGTCCAGCGGTTCTTGTATATAATGGATCTGTTAGTTATTAATTACTTTACTTGCTAAACTTTAGGAGTTAAGAAAAATAGTTATAAAACGAATTATTTCTTTTCGAATTCATGGTAAATTTAGCTGCGGTCAATTTCTTGATTTTGCAAAATTACTGCTTGAGGATCAAGTACCTATCTAAATAATTTAATTAGATTGTGAACAAAAAAAAAAAAGTATAATGCTCAATTTTAGTATAGAAGCAAAGTAGTTTATTATTATTATCATTATCATTGTTATTGTTATTTTATCATAATGTTCTATCGACAAATCAACCTTTGTTACATCTTATTATCAAAGAGATTTACATTTACTACATCTCTATCTGGTGCTGATTAAATTGTGGCAGTTGATGGCAGGCCAAGAAAGAGACAATTTTGTTGGGAATGTCTGATCTGGATCAGTTATCAGTTGAATGTGGTTCTAAGGTTGTTCCGGCGGTTGGGTGGGCTCTTGCTAACATTATATGTTTTGTAGCAGGGAGTGAAATTAAGGCAAGGGATTCTGGTTGGTTCAGTCAGAGTTTAGACTATGTGTTGTATGTTCGTGTTGTTGTCACTTTGGCAGAAAGTTTTTTAGCTCTGAATGGGGATTCAGGATGTGGTAAAAAGGAGAAGCAAGATATCCAGAGCGTCAATGTAACTTCTTATGAACCCTCTGATGCAGCTGTTCTCAAGAATGAAATGACATCTATGTCCATAACCACATCGTTCATTGATATGCTTAGGCCTATTTGTGAACAGAGGCATCTCACAGATCTTTTGAAAATAGTAAATACAGATGTTTATTCAGAAGTTAGCACTGCACAATCAAATAATATGGAATGTATGAAAAGCTTGAAACTGCTCGATATATCATACTTCTACATGTATATGCTCAGAATATTTTCATTATTGAATCCCCCGGTCGGATCGTTACCTATTCTTAATATGTTATCTTTCACTCCTGGATTTCTTGTTGATTTGTGGGGAGTCTTAGAAAGTTCCCTTTTCCCCAATGATGCTGATGAAGCTGAAGATCACTTTCCTGGCTCAAGTAAACTATCAAGTAAAAAAAAAGATGAAGTTTTTGGCAAAAAGCAAAATCAAGTCGGTAAGGATGGAAGTAGTAGGTGGGTAACTGTCTTCCATAAGTTCACGAGCAAGTCACAACCAGATAGTGATCATTTGGACCCAATTGAAGTTCAATCTAGTTCTAGACAGGGGGATGACAACTTATGCGATTTGTGGGACATAAAATCTTTGAGTTGTGGTCCACAAGGTATTTCAAAAGATTTGTCATGTCTGCTCTATCTTTTCAGTGCCACTTATGCTCATCTGCTGTTAGTTCTAGATGACATAGAGTTCTATGAAAAACAGGCAAGATATTTCGTCTTTACCCTCCATTGTAGAATTTCTCAAAGTGTGATGCTTTATTTGTGAACTTAATTATGTGGATTAGGTTCCATTCAGGCTGGAGCAGCAAAGGAAACTTGCATCAATGCTTAACACGCTTGTGTATAATGGCTTGTCCCATGGTACTGATCAGCAAAACACGTACCTTATGGAATCTGCAATCAGGTGCTTGCATCTGATGTATGAGAGGGATTGCAGACATCAGTTTTGTCCTCCTCCGCTATGGCTTTCACCTGCTAGAACAAGTAGACCACCTGTTGCAGTTGCTGCAAGAACTCACGAAGCTTTATCAGCCAACTTAGGGGCAGATGATCCTTTAACAGTTCCAAGTATAGGATCAATTATTACTACCACACCACATGTGTTCCCATTTGAGGAAAGGTGAGACTCGAACCTCTAACTAAAATGATTATTTTCTTTTTTCCAAGCAGCTTTGCGAGTCTCGTTGTTTGTTTTGCCTCCTCCTCAGCTCAATTAATATTTCAATCTAAATTTACAACGCTTGCCCCATAATTTTCAATCTTCCTATCCCCTATTGTTTCATACAAGAAAAATCCTGTCTTGTTTGACCTAGTTACTTTTACTCTAACGAATCTTCAAAACCATCAAAGACGTGTGTAACATCATTTGGGTGATCCCCGTAGAAGGAAACCGTATTCATGACTTTGAATGGGAAATGTTATTTTCCCTTCATTGGCTACCTAACGTGGAACTCAATAAGCACAAATACAGACATGAGACACGGACATGGCACAACACGGACACGACACGATGAGGACACGTTTATTAGAATATACATTTTTATACCAAAAGAAAATTCAAAGTAAATGGATCAATGCATTTATATGCTTAAAAAATTAGTTTGATATATATCACACAAATTTTATTACTATTGTCATATATGTATCTTTTTAGTCTACTCAACAAATGTTCTATGCATGTTTAACACATTTGTTGCACTAACTAGTGTCCGATACGTGTCCAACAAGTGTTGGAGTGTCCAAGTGTCCGTATCGGACATGCTAGCCAAACTAAAGTGTCCGTGCTTCTTAGATGGAAGAGTATAAGGCTTAATATTGAGCATTTGGAGTACTTTTCATGGGCGTTGAGAGCTTTTAGAGCTTACTTCATCTGATTTCCTTATAAATATTGCACAAACCGTGTGCTTCCCACCCTTTTCATATCTTGACTTGAAAGAATATGTGTATATGAGCATAGATAGAGTGATTGTACGACATGGATGCATAAACTATGATGAAATTGACTAGTCATTGAAATTGGTTTTACCTCCACGTAATAGTAATTGACTGTTACGCGCATTGTATTTAATACCAAGTTTTTTTTCTCTAATGCCTACTGGATTTCTTAAACTATTTTTCACGATGGCATTCTTCTTTTTGTTTTCAGTACTTGTAGTTTTGACGTTATTATTATTTCTCCATTCTAAACTTTTACATCTTTCATATTTAGATACTTTGTTCGATTACACTTTCTTGGAAGATGATTGTTGCTCTCTTCATCTCCTTCTTCATTTTTTTTATAGGAAACCAAAAATTTCATTGATAACAAACTTCTTCTTCATAATCTACAACCCTTAATTTGCACTTCCAAGGTGCCCAAGCTTCTATTTTCTTATTTTCCCAAGAAAAAGACCGAAAAGTTTAAATTATATTCCAATTAATCTGAAACTTTTTTTTTCTTTCCCTTTCTTGGTGCACCGTATGTCGCCAAAACTCCGAATCCTCACCTCATATGTTTGCCTCACGAAGCGTTTCTGGCATATTGTTTTGGAAGTTTATGGATGGTCTTTTGCTTACCTGATTTTATATTTGATCTCCTGGCATCTCTGTTAGTGGGGCATCCTTTTGGTGGTACCAAGTGGACAATTTGGTTGGCTATGGTGCATGGGTTCTTTTGGACACTTTGGGGTGAACGTAAGGGTCAACTTTTCAGAGTCCTCAAAGTAGATTTGTTTATTCAGTTCTTACTCATGTTTTTAATTGGTGTAAATTTGGGTCTCCTTTTACTTTTTCCCCCTCAATCGAAGAGATCTTTTGTAATCACTTATTGATGTAGGGTTTTCTCTATTTCATTCATTCAATGAAATGTTTCTTTATTCGAAAAGAAAATCTTTTTTGACAATATGTTGGGTGGGGAATCGAACTATGACCTCGAGGTCTATAGTACAAGCTTAATGCCATTTGAGCTATGCTCATGCTTGCAAGCATGAACCATCTAAATGCTAATTACTAATTAAAAATGATCTAGATGATGGTATAAATTCCACTCATCACTTATATTTTACAATTTTTTAGTTTAATGTTATCTTTGGTTCTGTTAGTAGGCTCTGAAATATTAGTTATTCTTCCTTTTCTTTCTCAATAAAATTTTATCTTGAAAACTTAGTATTTCCCTCCATCCAAAGCCATTATATCATAGAAACAATTATGGAAAAATGATCTTTTTGGTGCTTGGGTTTTCAAAAGTATATTCGTTTGGTCCATGAGGTTTTAAAATATGCACTTTTCATCATTGAGTTTTGAGTTTTCAGAAATAGGTTTAAAGGTCTATGTCATTACATTTTCCGTTTGATATGAAGGCCGGAGTGTAAGACTAAGTTTTCAAGATAAAATATAAGTGATGTGTGACTTCCTTTGGGAAGGGGTTGATGAAGGAAAAGTTAATGGATCACACCTAATTAGATGGGAGGTAATCGAGAAACCGGTTTCTTGGGGGGTCTAGAAATGGGGAAACTAAAGATTCGTGGTTTTTCTTTTTCTTTTTCTTTTCTTTTCTTTTTCTTCTTCTTCTTCTTCTTCTTCTTCTTCTTCCTTTTTTTTTTTTTTTTTTTTATAACTTTGGGAACCTAAGGATTCGTAACAAAGCCCTTTTAGCCAAATGGTTGTGGCGCTTTTCTGCTGAGCCCAATTCTCTATGGTGTATGATTATTGAAGTTAGAGTGGATGGATAATGGGATTAAAGGGACAGACACCTACCGGAATCCTTGGAAAGATATCTTGAGAGAGCTCCCAGGCTATGTGCTTTGGGTCCAATGTGTGGTGCGGGAAGGGAAAGAGACGTATTTTTGGGAAGATCACTGGATAGAGGAGAGCTCTCTGTGGGTTATTCCCCCGGTTGTATCATTTGTCTTCATTTGAAAATCATTTTGTGTCTAATTTTCTTGTGTGGATAGGGAGCTCTTGTATGTTTTCCTTCGGGTTCCGTCGTGCTTTTTCCGATAGGGAAATGATGGACGTGGTGGCTCTCCTTTCTCTTCTTGAGAGTCACCCCTTTCGTCTTGGGAGGAGAGATATGAGAGTTTGGACTAATCCTTTGGATGGGTTCTCGTGTAAGTCTTCTTTCCAGTTTTTGATTAACCCTTCTCCTCTGGGAGAGTCTGTCTTTTCGTCGCTGTGGAGAATTAAGGTTTCTAGAAAGGTAAGATTCTTCACTTGCAGGTTTTTCATGGCCGTATTAGTATGTTGAATAGGCTACTGAGAAAGATGCCTTTGATGGTTGGGCTTTTCTGTTGTATTCTTTGTCGGAAGGTGGAGGAAGATCTGAACCATATTTTTTGACATTGTGAGTGTACGAGCTTTGTTTGGGATTTGTTTTTCCGAATGTTTGGTATAATGTGTGCTCATCACAGAGTTGTCTGAGATATGATCGAGGAGTTCCTCCTCAATCTGCTTTTTGAGGAGAGAGGCCTATTTCTCTGGCTTGCTAGTGTTTGCGATATTTTTTGGGTGTTGTGGGGTGGGAAGAATAGTAGGATGTTTAGGGGGGTTGAGAGGGATGTTGGAGAAATTTGGTCTCTCGTTTGTTTTTATGTTTCTTATTGGCCTTTGATTTTGAAGGCTTTTTGTAGTTTACCTTTAGACTTGATCTTGTATGGTTAGAGTTAGTGGGAATCTCCCTTTTTTGTGGGTTTGTTTTTTGTTTGCTCGTGTGTGCTTTCATTTTTTTCTCAACGAAAGTTGTCTTATAAAAAAAATAATATTTATTTATTTATTTTTAATGCCAACATGTCGTTTGAAATTGAATGGTTGAGAAGTCAAGTTTACAGAGGAATCAACTTTGAGTGCCTATGTCGAGCTTTGGTGAAAATAGATGGCCGATTGGGTACTCCCCCTTGGCAACTCTGTTGTAAGAAGATGGGAAGAAAGAGGGGGGAAACAATGGAGGTAGGGAGGAGAGAGAGTGGAAGAAAGGGGGAGAGTGAAATTATTTATTTTATTTTTAAATTTCAAATGCCACGGAAACATCAAAACTAATAAAGAAACTACTCTATAGCAAACGGAAAAACTAATGCTGAAGACCCTTTAAACCATTTCTCAAAACTGAGAAACCTTTTAAATCTGTGCTTGAAAACTTAGAGGTTATAAAAGTACATTTTGGAAGTTTATGTACTAAACAAAACTATTCATAAAAACTTATAGACCAGAAAGGTAATTTTTCCAAAAGCTTTCTTCATATCTTTGACTAAAATGTGATGTGCTTCTGCAGCTGATGCTCATGGGAACTCTTAAGCACCTATAATTTCATTTAGAGGTCTTAAATTTTGTCTTGCCTTATCAAAGGCTTTTCATGTCCTTTCTTTTTATTCCTGGCAGAGTTGAAATGTTCAGAGAGTTTGTCAAGATGGACAAAGTCTCCCGAAAAATGGCAGGTGAAGTTGGTGGTCCTGGTTCACGATCATTTGAAATTGTAGTTCGTCGTAGCCATGTTGTTGAAGATGGATTCAGACAGTTAAATTCTCTTGGGTCAAGGCTGAAATCAGCTATCCATGTTTCATTTGTTAGTGAATGTGGTCTTCCTGAGGCTGGCCAAGACTGTGGTGGATTATCCAAAGAGTTTTTGACTGATATTGCCAAAGCAGCATTTTCGCCTGAGTAATTTACTCAAACTACCAAGAATCGTTGTGGTCTTTCTTTCTTGGTCTCCAATAGTTTATGTAATTTTGTTTACCTTTTCTTTTAGATATGGACTTTTCTCTCAAACCTCTACTCCAGACAGGCATCTTATCCCTAATGCATCTGCACGATATCTCGACAATGGTATCCAGATGATCGAGTTTCTAGGTAGAGTTGTTGGAAAGGCTCTCTATGAAGGAATTTTGCTTGACTACTCATTTTCGCATGTTTTTGTCCACAAGCTTTTAGGGCGATATAGCTTCCTTGATGAGCTATCAACACTTGATCCTGAGCTCTACAGGAATCTCATGTATGTCAAGGTAAATTCTACATACTCACAAGGACGAGCCAAAATTACAATAGTACAATATGATGTTCCCTAATGACTACTTATTAGTATTACATGCTTTCTTTACTTTCTTGTATTTTTATCATCATTATTATTATTATGTTTTCTGAAGTTGAACGTTTGAATATTTTTTACATGATTATAATGGAAAGATACATGAAGGGCATATGCTTTAGCAAAGGAATGATGCTAGTTTGTGCTAATAAACAATAAAATATGAGTAGCCTGGTTAGATAGATGTTGAGACTTGAGATGGTCTTGGATGAATATATGTATATCTTTTACAAGAGGTCCTGGAGGAATATTATATCCAAAAAAGAGGAAAAGTAGTCCAACTCTGTATGTTTGACCTCTTCTGGAGTGTGGTGCGATGGTTTACTGTAGGCTGGAATTGACAGATGAGAATATTTTGTGAGATGGATTAAATCGTATGATAGTGTAAAGGTAGCCTCAAAGACATTCTTTAAAATTTGATGCCTGTATGAGTTTATGAGTTGATTATCTAATGCTTTAGTTAGGTTAAGACTTAAGGCTAAGCAATTAACATGCGGGTCTTTATTCCAACTGATTGATACCCAAGTCATCAGGTTTGGGTGAATCCTCACTAGATGACAGGCAGACTGGGAAGCTACTTGAAGCATCATCACATTGACTGTACTTCCATTTACTTTTGAAGGTTAGGCATGACAGGGGAAAAAAAAGGAGGAAAAGTGATCAACCAAGTGGTCATTAGTTCAAAGTTGGTTAATCTGTTTAGCAGCATAGGAGGTTAGAAGAGCATGTAGATGACTAAATTGGACGATGCCAATTTTTCTGGGGAAACTTGCTAGGCAATAAATAAGTGAGATAATGTCAGTTGTTGATTGGTCTTTAAGCCTTGGGTGCAAGCAATTTTTATCCTCTTTGATTCTCTAAATCCTTTCTGTTCACGACGATTAATTAACTGCATGAAGTTGCATTATTATCTTTGTGACAATTATTTTAAAAACTTCAATTGTTTTGACCTGTTCTGACAGTCTTACGAGGGTGATGTCAAAGAACTCTCGCTGGATTTCACTGTAACTGAAGAATCATTTGGTAAACGACATGTTATTGAGCTTAAACATGGTGGCAAGGATATTTCTGTTACAAATGAGAATAAGATGCAGTATGTTCACGCCATTGCTGATTATAAACTTAATCGACAGGTCATTAATTGTCTATCATTCACTCTATTCCTTTTTATGTGATAATTCATATTCATGGTTGCTTTTGAGAGATGTGAAACTAACCTGTGTTATGGTAGTGTAGTTTATGAGAGAAGTGAACCTCATTAATTGAATATTTTCCGTGAATGGTCTGATTTCTTTAGGAAATATAAATTATTCACAGAGTTGAGCAGTGATTTTTCTTTTCTGCTTTGCAAAGATAATTTTTTTGATTTAAATTTATGTCTGTGACTTCATTCTCTGTTAAATTGCAGATATTGCCTTTTTCAAACGCGTTTTATAGGGGTTTAACTGATCTTATATCACCATCTTGGTTGAAGTTATTTAATGCAAGTGAATTCAATCAGGTATAGATTGATGCCCTTGATTATAGATGTGCATTATTTACTCTCTCACTATGGACTTTGCTTCCTTATTGTCATTTAAACTGTAGCAATGTATGTGATTCCTTAAACTATAAAAGCTAATACTAATTCCTTGAAAATCGGGATGGGGACATGTATACGTGAGGGCCTCCCACAACTCAAGCTAATAAGGGACTTGAAAGACCTTTTAAAGATGATGTGATGATCGCTGTCAAAAGTCTTGGGAGTCCTTGGTCTTCAGTATGACATGGGGAATTTCTATTAAGAAAAACCTTATAGAACCATCAAGTATGACATCTTTGTGATGTATCAAGGTTTGATTTTAACGATGGTGACAAATGCCTAAAGGAACTTGACATTTGCTTGGTTCATATGAAAAATTACAATGCAGCCTTCTCCCTGAGTGGAACACATAAAAGTCATTGCAAGAGTTTTGGTAGAAAGGCTGAAAACATCCTCCCCCATGACTGTATCTCTTAACCAGTCAGTAACTAACAATCCTTTATGCTTTCTTCATTGCAAGTGAAGCAGTACATCAGTGGTAAAGAAACAGAGGCAAGGATGAGTGCATAGGCCGTGAAAGTGTCCTTGATTTGGTTAGTTGACAATTCTTAGTAGTAGTAAGAGAGAAAGAAAAGGTTAGTATAAATGGTAAAAGATGTGGATTTGATGGATCAAGGCCTACATCCTGGTGTGTGTGTGTGTTTGTTTTTAATACCATCGTTGTTTGATTGGAAACTTATTAAATCTTTTTCTTACTACTTTGGTTAAACGCTTTGATTTTCATTATACTAGTGTGTGTGTGTGTTTGATTGGAAACTTAATAAATCCTTTTTTTTTGGGGGGGGTTTGTTTGTTTAATATCAATGCCATTCTCTAGTTGCTTTCAGGTGGAAACCATGATATTGACGTCAATGATTTGAGAAAGAATACACGATATACAGGTGGTTACACAGAGGGCAGCCGAACAATTAGTATTTTCTGGGAGGTAAAAACTTGCAGAGTGATTAACCTGCAATGCTTCGTTATCATTCACATATTTTACTTTTCAGATTGCTTTCTACTGATTTAATTCCTTTTCCTAAAAAAAAAAAAAAAGGGAAGTTGCGATATATTTCCTTGTGCTTATGTGGCATTGTTCTGCTTCTGGTTGGTGGATGCAACTTAACTTAGAATTAAAAAAAATAATGTCTACTTGGCCAATTTGATACTTATTAATGTTCCTTCTCTCTCTCTCTCTCTGCCTATGCCCTTTTCTTTTTTGAAAATAAATTCTTTTACCATAGGAGCCCCACTGAACGGGAAAGGATATTGATTTTTCTCTGTAGCTCCACTTCTACTCCTTTCTAGATTATTTTTTATCTATTGCCTCAAAACTATACTCATTGTCAACAAAATTGTAAATCTAGGAATTATGCTGTAACTGGATGAACGTAGGAATTTTTTGGAAGGAAAAAACTCTTATTCCTTGCAATGAAATAAATTATTTCAGTCCGTTTATAGTGTACATGCAGTCCACTCGTTCTGTGGCTTTCAAACTTGCGGATAAAACGCATGCATATGTTTTTGGAAAGGGTTGTGGTTGTATACAGTTAGATAATTCTATGATCTGGTGGTAGAATAATGTTGAAAAATCAATCTTTATTATACTTTGAGAGACTATATAACTGCTTGCTGATGCTCTAGTATATCAATGAAGAAGGTCACTATTCAATTCTTCAAATTGTAATATCATCACCGTTTCATTAAATTTGACGCAAGTATTTTTATTATCATTTTAAATTCATGTTATCATGTGTTTCGTATGAAGCATATGGTCTTTTCTGTTGCAATTTCCAAGTTTTTTTTCCCCCTGTGCTGCTGCCTTCCTATTTGCCTTCTATTTCATTTTTGTTAATTTTTCTTGGGTTGGGGATTGGGGAAAATGGTACAGGTTATTAAAGGATTTGAACCAAAAGATCGTTGTTTGCTTCTTAAATTTGTCACCAGTTGTTCTCGAGCCCCATTACTTGGATTCAAATACCTGCAACCAGCATTTACCATTCATAAGGTGTGCAATTTCAATCTTTAGCGTCTGGCAACATTTCTTTAATTCGTACTTTAGAGGACTTCTATGCACCATTTTGAACCCCAGGGAAGAACAGATGAACATAACTGTGTGACATCTTGCTCAACTTTAAATGAGCTGGTTGGAATTTCACAACAAACAAGAAGGAAAAGAAAAACCTGGTTGGAGTGTATAGAAAGCATTATTTATTGTAAGATCTGAGATGGAAATTTAACCTCATGTAGGTTTCGTGTGATGTACCTATATGGGCTTCAATAGGAGGACAGGATGTCGAGCGGCTTCCAACTGCTTCCACTTGCTATAATACTCTCAAGGTATGTACAAACGGATAGAATCCACTGCAATCAAAATTTTCAATTACACAAGTTTGAATTACTCAAAAAAAAAAAAAAAAAAAAAAAAGCGAGACCTCATTACCGGCTATATGACCATTAATTGCGCAAATGTAGATTAGCCATTGGTAATATCCTAAATTCATCTGTTTTCTAACTGCTAACTATCTGCATCCTTCGTAGCTTCCTACATATAAACGTTCGAGTACTTTGAGATCAAAACTTCTCTATGCGATCAATTCCAATTCAGGATTTGAACTTTCTTGATGTATCTGACATCAGGTATGTAGTAATTGAAATTTGAGCCTTGTTTGCACTTTAAACTGCTCAGTGACTCTTCCACCAACTTGAAGACTCGGCTTTCCATTACTGTATTTTTACACTCAGGAAAATTTTTTGGTACTGCCATGCGACACTCCCATTCACCAACATTTATGCTAAAGAATAATGCATGTTCTTAAAATAATTCAAGATTGTGACCAGCGAGAGTAGTTATTCTGGTTGTAAATAATCTCGGAAAAGATAAAATACTCTTTGGTCCCTAAATTTTGAGTTTAGTTTCTATTTGATCCTTAGATTTTAAAACATTTTAGTTTAATTTTCATTTGGTCCTTAGGTCTCGAATCTTGAAATCTGAAAAACCAAATAGGAATAAAATTCAGAATCCAGAGTAAAAATTTAGCATTTTGAATTTTAAGAATTAAAAGAAAATTGAATACAAAAGTCGAGGATAAAAAATCGGCATTTCGAAATGAAACGTAGAGATTACATAGGAATTAGATCCAATAATTTTTTCCTTAATTTCTTCTCAATGAATTTGTAGTTCAATACATATCTTTATCCTATCATTGTTTTTATAAATATGCCCAACAATTTTGATCCTCTTCTTGTGGTTTCAGTGAATCTGACTTGGAACAACATAACTCATCAATTATGCATTCTTTGTCTTCCTCACCTCACTCTGTGCAGGCATGCAGCTGATTGGTCCAAACTTACATCTAATTATTTTCTAGTCGGTACACAATGTGAGTGATAATTGTTCTTATTTACTAGTCTGTGTCACATCAAAGGCGGTTGTTTTTTGATCTTATCCCATCTTAGGCAATGCCACAGTTTCATCTTGTTGTAAGGAAACGTTTGAAAAAATATACACAATAATTTCTGTGGAACTGCCAGTCCTAAATGATTCGACTTGTTTTTGTTTTTCTTGAGCATTTCGTGACAGCTTTTGTAGAAACAGTATATGAGATCAGATTCATCCATCACAAACTTCAGGTGATAATTTTTTTTTATTACAATCTTGTTAAGCTCTGCAACCTCCTGTCTATATCTATTTGCAAGATTGTTTATTTTATGTATCGTAAATGCATAATTCGCCTATCAAAGCGTGTTTCTATTCTCCAATCCAAGCATAATTTAATTGGTTAATACATATAACCGATTTGTGAGATTTTATCCATTTCAAACAAATATACTATTAGTTAGCATAATATCTTTTGGGGCCAGTGGTGGGTCTTGAACTTTCAATCCAATAGGAATGAATGTATGATTTAATTATTTGGTCAATGTTTATGTTAGGAAACATGATCTTGACTAAAAAAGGGTTGTTTTGCATGTGCAAGGCCACCATCATAATCATAATTATGTTAGAAAAATAGTTAAATTATTTCAGGGAGTTATTGGTATATAATAAGGACCTTATTTTTTTTAGTACAACAAATAATATGGGTGGGAGAGTAAAACTTGGACATCATGAAAGGTAATAGATTCTTTTATCTATTATCAAGTATGAGTACAGTATCTTTGTCCATTAAGCCAAGCAACTAACATAGAAAAGTCAAGCAACTAATTTAAAAAGGACAATGTCTTTTATATAATAAATAATATTTCTTATAGTCTTATTTAACGTCAAGTTTCCATTGGTTGTACTAATATCAACACTTTCCATTGGTTGGTTTTATATCATAAATTGTAAAAGAGCAATGAATTCCTGTGTGCATCATTTGGGCAGTGTAAGAGAAGGGGAAAAAAAGAAAAGAAAAAAGAGAGGATAAAGTGAATAAAAATTTCTAAAAAAGGATGTTTAGTAATACCTTTTGAAAGAAGTGTTTTAGGGTGAAATGTTTATACATAAGCATTTTAAAGAAACATATGCGCTCTCAAAATTTATTACTTTTAATTAGTGGAACACATTTCTCTGCAATTCTATACAAATACAATACCCTAAAAAAAATTTTTGTTCATTGTTAATCTTTTTACCACTTTTTAAAACCCTCATTTTATTTATTATAATAAAGAAAGATAAACATCCCAAACATATTAAAACAAGTGTCCTAAAGGTTATGCTAAGTTTGAATTTGTAAGAATAGAATAGAATAACAGGAAACTTCTTTCATCCATAGAAACAAACCAATGTTAATTGAGCTCAAAGAAATTCCCCAAGCCTTAAAAGAAAGTTTCAAAGCCACGGAATCATAAAAAAGCAAAGTACAATCCGGATTAACAGATTGGTAAAGAATCTTTTACGCCATTTTGATCAAGAAAAGCTCAAAATTGTCTTGATTCTTCATTCATTTTCAAAACAACAATTCAATAGTGACAAGGTGCAGTCTATGGTCCAAGAAACTAAACCACATATACGAGTTACGGTGTCGAGCATTCGAATTACTATAGCCTACATCGGCCAATAAAGGAAGGACTTTTATTTTTTTAAAAAACGACAGGACATCGGAGGCAACCAAGCAAACTGATTTTCCAATGGCGAATACATCTTCGAAAACGGATAATTTGGGGCCAATGTTTTTAAAAGTTGGCATTCCTCTAGCTATATCTGCAGCAGGTGGAATATGTGCTATAATGATGGCAAAAGGTTCATTTCCAACTTCCTTAAATCTCTTCAAACCCAAATCAAAACTCATGAAAAATGAGAACTTTCACAGCCATAATCACTCTTCTTCAATTTCTTTCGAGGAAGAAGAAATTTTAGAAACTGAGGGAGAAAAACCCAATGTTGAAGAAGTGATTCTAAGCATAAAGGGCAGAGTTGAAGATCTTGAAAGGAAAGAATTGGATATAGAGAGGCAGTTCATTTGGTACCAAAATTTAAAAGAAAGAGAAGCTTTGTTGGTGGAGCTGAAGAACACTTTGCTTTTGGATATAGCTCATATAAATTTCTTGGAAAAAGAGATTTTGTTAATGGAAGAAGAAAACAAGAGGTTTGAGAGTTTGGTAACAGAATATTTGGGAGTTTCAGAGCAACTTGAAGGTCAAAAAACAGAAAACAAGTTACTTGAGAGAGAAGTAAAGAAACTTAAGAAGAGATTGAAGGATCAATCAAAGATTATAAGAGAGAAGAATTTGAAGATCGAAGATAGTAAAACACAACTTTGGAGAAACAATGAAGAAATGGAAACAAAGAAGAGGATGATAGAGAAATTGGGGAAGGAAGTGAAGGAGCTGAAAATGCAAATGGATCAATTGCAAGAGGACAAGAACAAAGCTTTATCCACATCAAAGGTTTCATCTTCTTCTTTTTTTCTGCACTCAATATTCATTATCTTGAAAAAAAAATCATTGGGAATCAAAACCCACGTCTAAAATTTATAAATATTTCTATAGGGAGAAGATTCATAAAACTATTATGATTCATTTTAAGTTTAAATACTACTTTCGTTTATATACTTTCGATTTTGATTCATTTTAGTCTTTGTTCTTTTAAAATGTTCATTTTATCTCTGTATTTTTAATTTTGATTCATTATTGTCTCTATATTTTCAAAATATTCATTTTGATTCTTGTATTTTCAACTTTGTTCATTTTAGTCCGTGTACTTTTAAAAAGTGATCACTTTGGTCCCTTAAAATTGAGATAAAACATGAAAATAAAAGACTAAAATGGTGACTTTTCAAAAATACATAGAGTAGAATTGACATTTTAAAAGTATAGAGACTAAAATGAATAGAACCAATGAATCAAAGTTTAAAGTACAAGGACGTTTCCTTTTGTATAAGGAACATTGTTCTTATTTAGTATTTAATGAATACGAATATTTGCACTTCTAAACAATGCGGAACTTTGATCCTACCCTCGACGATACGTTAACCAGGTATTTGATTAACTCGCGAGGCTTCTTAAATCTTGCAGATTGAAGAAGAAAAATCAGTAACAATGGAGGATTTCAACAAGCTTTCAACTGAATTGAATCAGTTGAAAGATGCATTTGAGGTATTTAAAAAGCAAGAACAAGAACAGCAAGGCCAGAAAGAAAATCCTAAGGAAGGAGAGAGAAATCACAAAGCTTTGGATCAAAATGAATCATCATCTGATAAAACTAACTCCACAAGGCCAAAGCTTCTTCAAAGGATAAGCTGTGTTGGAGGAAATGAAAAAATGAAAAGAAAAATAAGACCAGAATAAGAGGAAATAATTTCTGTTTAGCTGCTTAATTATTACCTTTAACTGGAAATTCTATAAATGCTAATCCACATAGTAGTTTGTATTTGGGTAGAAATGTAACTTCACTCCATTTTATGTGAATTATTTTCAGAATTATGACATTCTGTGAGCCATTATTCTTATGTAACAAAATTGGTTTATCTACTATCATTGTATTAGTCCATTTTTGTTCCTTGGATGAAGAAACAATCCCATTTCAATTGTGATGATTGAAATTGGAAACTATATTAGAACTTGAATAATACAAATATTTAGCTTGTAGTTATAGGTATATATAAAAGTAATTTTATAACTTTAAAAAGATACACAATATTAGAGCATAACTCAATTAACCCAAACCACACAGGATAAGGAGAAAAAAGAAGAGAAGAAGCTTGCTCATCCAATGCCTTGATAGCCAAAGAGGGAGTCTGAATATTATTCCAACAACGATCATAAACAAAAGAGACATCGCCCTAAATCTTAATATATTTATAAACTGTAAATTTAAGTTACTGATATCAAAATTGATGTCCATCGAAAAACATGTTTTTCCTATAAAATACAGGAAAAAAAAGTGAGTTTTTTAAAGAAAGATTTGACAGATGATAATGAAAGAGATAATTGTCCAAAAGACTCATTTTAAGGGACCAAAATGGCAAATGACCTAGTTTTTTTAAAAAAATATCAAATGCCCATTTACTTATGTCATGACCACGTGAAGTTACAGTCTTCTTTTTTTTCTTTTTCCTCTTTTTCTCTAGTGCGATTTCTTTCACTGCACGTCTTCTTCTTCTCCAGCTTCTTCTCCTTTGTACGTCTTCTTCTTCTCCGACACGATGAGTCCCTGCGAACAGCTTCGATGTGACCAGTTCCAATGAGCAAGAGACAAGAGAGAGGAGTGATTTTGTGAGTGAGGAAACAAAGAGAGAATGAGACAAACAAGAGCGAGATATAGTGATTCGTGAGTAAAAAATGAAGCATTGTTTTTCCGCGTACGCATGAGTAATATTTGATATATTTCACCCGTATTTGATGTCAACCAAGAGTCCTTTAGTATTTTTCTTTTTCAAAAATCAAGTCATTTCACAATTTTTGCATAATCTTTAGGTCATCCATACGATGAATCTAGATAGAAAAAAATCGATGGGGTTGATAGAGCAAACAAATTGTGAAATCATCAATGTGGGTAATGTTAAATGTGATGGAATATTATCTGGGCCATCTGAAATTGTGGATGAGATTGTGGATATCATCTTCCTTTTCTCTCAACACACAGTTTCGGAAGAAGTTTTATGGACTAATTTCCCTGAATCCCACTTCATAACTGTCACTGATCGATCCAATGGAGCTTTTCCTTCTTCTTCCTTCCTACAAACAAAACTCCACTATTTTCCACAAGCCCCTTAACCCCTTCGCCATTATGGGTCTCTCTCTCTCTTTCTCTCTCTCTTTTCTCTGTTTTTTTTTTTCTGGGTTTCTTTCAGAATGAGTTAATCTCTCTGAATCTGCAGGGAAGAGACGGCCATCTCTTTTCCCTTGTCGATGCTCCTTATCGTCTTCACATGAAAAATCTTTAGAACAAGCTAAAGAATCGCTGCGGTGTGAGGGAAGAAGGGCATTGATTGGTTCTTTCCTGACGACGGGTATGTCTTTTGAATTTGTAGAAGATTGTTTGGGTATTGTTGAATCCGTTTTAACCTATGAAATGTGATCCCATTCAATAGGAAGTTTAATTTACTGTTGTAATTGAAATTGTGTTGTGATCTGGAGCGACACTTGACTTTTGAATGTCTCTGAATTTGATAATTATTAACTTTAGGTAGTTGGTTCTTATTGAGAGACTGCTTAAGGGGAAATATTGTTCCTTTTAAGTATCTAGAAGTGGTATTTGGACCTTGGAAAATGGAACTGGTGGACAAAGTGGCGTTGTGTATCAATAACCTTTTATTACATATGTATTTGTGAGTATTCGGACCAACGTACACAAACCTCGACTATTCTCACAAATTGAACTACTTGACTCTATTACATTTTTTTTAATATGAAAATAACAACCTTCATTGAGAAAAAAATAAAGAATACATGGACATACAAAAACAAATCCACAAAAAGGAGAGCCCCTCTACAAAAAGGGACTCTAACTAAGCAAAATAGTACCTAAGAGTAGTTACAAAAGATATTCAAAATCAAAGCCATAAGGAGACATGGAAACAAACGAAGGATCAAATATCTAGAGGATCCCTTTCCACACCCAAACACCCTACTATTCTGCTCACCCCAAAGAACCCACACAATCGCACACACCCTTGCAGACATAAAAAATGATTTGTCTCTCTAAAAGGCGGATTGAAGAGGAACTACTTGATCTTATCACTAACGTTTTTGTGATGAATACATACCAAGCCGTCTGAAGGAAGAAATCCCAAACTCCACCCACATAATCACAACACCAAATAATATGGTTCAAGTCTTCCTTCGCCTTCTAACAGAGAATACAACAAAAAGGCCCAACAAACAAAGGCAACTTCCTCACAAGTCGATCCAACGTGTTAGCACGGCCATGAAGAACTTGACTTTATTACATTTAGTTATCAAAGAAACTTGTAGGATATTAAACCTTAAATAAGTGGCTACTATGACTTGAATCCCAGTCGAAATTCCCTCCTAGTACTTTATTATTTACGTCGGTACTTAAAGTTCACTAGACCAATCTATGGTAGTTTGTTTTGCATCATTAGTATATGATTCAGACCTCGTGTAAAAGAGTCTAAGCATTTTGACTCCCATGCTTCATTAATATCGAGAACTACGGTAATAAAATAGAATCTATTAGACTATTCTTACATTGAATTAGACGTGATTGACAAATAGTTTGTTTGGGGCTCTTTGTTATTGACTTTGTACTGACTATACTCGTCAGCTGATAAGCTTCAAACCAGTTTAAAAATTTTTGCATCATTCATGTGTAAGTTACTAATTTTATTTTTTGAGAATCCTCCTTTGGTTTCAGCTGCTGGCATATATTTCTGCAATGTAGCCGAGGCTGTTAGCACAAGTAGAAGGGCTGTAAGTGTTTTTTTCCCCGGTTGATTCACAATGAATAATTTCAACTTCATTTTGTTCTTTTTTCCATCATAGAAGAAATCATTTTTTTCAATTGTAGAAGTGTTTGAAAAGCTTCCACTTTTACAGCTAAGAGGAGCAAAAATACCTGAAAGTGAGTTTACAACTCTCCCAAATGGTCTGAAGTAAGTTCCTTCCACTGCCATTAGTATAGAATTTTGTGATTCTTTTTATATTTTACTACTCTTCCTCATTTCTTTTGGAGTTCTTTATTGTCTCGTAAGATGCTTCGGGCTTTTGAATAACATGTCTTCGATCTATCTACACAGTTCTGTTTTTTCATGTCTAAAATCTCCTCTTGGAATAACTTTCAGCTGGAGATTATCTTTCTTATCAAATATTCATAACTCATGCTAATACCAAGATGGGGTTGGTTCTGGTCTTGTTTTTCTGCAACATATGATGAAACTCAGAAAAGAAATGTATCCTTCAGGTACTATGACTTGAAGGTCGGAGGAGGAACTAAGGCTGTGATTGGATCCCGTGTTGCAGTACGGTTGTGAGCTAGCTGTATTTTTATATTCAACTAACAAGATTTTATAATCTTTTCCCGAAAAGAAACAGAATGGCTAATACATCGACCGTGTGTAACAACCACAAATCTTCGAACATTTGGGAGACTATTATGCACAAAATATGCACGTATCTTGTCTTTGATTGACACTTCTAAGATGCCACCTCTAAGAAGAATAACTTCCATGTCATTCTGGGACGTTTGTTTATTCTCTTCTAAAATCTTAGACAACCAATGAGCCTTCTGATGGAATCCATTATTGGTCCTGAGAAAATTACTCTCTGACTCAATGTGTCCCATCCCCACTTCCCCAGTAAATGTTCACTTTCTATTTTTGCTCACGAGAAAGTTTTCTTGTTTATTCTTCTTTTTTTGTCAAAAAAAAAAGGGAAAGAAAAAAGAAAAGAAAGCACATAGATTTCATTGGTTTTAAAAGTTACAAACTAGAAACTTCTACAGAAACATATCAATAAACCTTGAAAACCAGACCAAACAATCTACAATATGAAGGATTATATAAAGAAATCACTCCAACGGGAAATAATCTGAAAAAATGGATAGCTTCCGAAATATTTGGATAAGGAACTCCAAGAAGCGGCATGAACCTTGATTAGATAAAAAATTTCCTCTCAAGGGTACTTTTGTTCTTGAAATCCCGCTTCTTATACGCCAAGTTCCCTAATTCAACGATTTAACTAATGTTGATCCATAACAAAACACTCTTGTTTTTCTTTCAAAACCATGTCCACAAATAGGAATGAAAAAGTTGTTCTTGACACTGAAATTCTCGAGAAAGTTCTATGGGAAAAAGTATGCATGGTAATCAATAATTTTTGTTATATCTCAAGCTTGCATATATTCTTCACCTAGTAAATCATATTGGTGCACCCTCAAGCTGGCATCCTATTTGATCCAAAATTTAGTGTGTTCTAAGAAGTTCTACCATGGTCCATGTTTGTGAGGTGGGGTCAGGGGGAGGGACCCTCAAAAACCAACTTAATTCTATGCAAAACTAAAAATATAATGTGTCATTTTGTAGGTTCACTATGTGGCTAAATGGAGAGGGATCACCTTTATGACAAGTAGACAAGGGCTTGGTGTTGGTGGAGGAACGGTAAACCTAACCAAACCAATTTGTACTTTTTTAAGGTTCAACACTTCAAAATAATTATTCAGATCTTAAGATGTTGTGATCAAAAAATTTCTTTTAAGTGGGTATGCTTGAATTACTGCAGCCTTATGGATTTGATGTGGGCCAATCAGACAGGGGGACGGTCCTCAAGGGATTGGATCTAGGTGTTCAAGGAATGAGGGTGGGAGGCCAGGCGAGATACCATCTGACTATGAGAATTGATTAAATAATCTTTCATTAGAAAAGCCTATTGCTCTTCCGTTTTCGGGTTTTGCTGAAATACTCTCTTTTTTTTTTTCACAGAGATTGCTTATAGTTCCTCCTGAGTTAGCTTACGGAAGTAAAGGGGTTCAAGAAATTCCTCCAAATGCAACAATAGAGGTAAAAACTTCCTTTACCTTTTACCAATGTTGTATTTGTTCATTAGTAGCAAGCTTAGACAGAAAGGTTTGTGCATTCTTATTTCAATGGTTAAAGACATCATTATTATAAGAACTCTTACCTAATATGAAGGGGAAAATGTACAACAAGAACATTTCTTACATTTTTGTTTACTGTTTAACTAATTGGATTTAATGTTGTTATCATCTTTGGATCTGTAGTTGGATGTGGAATTATTATCCATCAAGCAAAGTCCATTTGGGTAAGTAGTGGTTCTTGATATTCTTCAGTATTTTGATGGATTTTCTTTTCTACTTTGATGAGTTTTACCCCATTTCGTGAGTGCAGGACTCCAGTAAAAATTGTTGAAGGTTAATAAATTTCTCAGTGATATGGATTGGCATTGAAACTATGAAATTGGTGCTGAAGGGGAAAGCTTACCTGGTTTGAGTCTTCTTTTCAGCAAGATATGTCCATTACCATTTTGATTAATATTTATTTTTTATTGAAATGTAAATTCATTCTCCCATCTTATGAATATATATCACATGTACTTTATGGAAAGCAACTGAGATATTTGGGTAGTGCAGGTTCCATTAGAATATGGATTACTAGTTTAATATTATATGTTGTTTGGTTTTCTTCATTGTCATGATTTGTTGCTCGATTATATTAAAAAAGAAGAATGGATCAAAGTTTCCAAGGAATTGGAAGCCATTTTTGGAAGCAGCTTGCCTTATGGGAAGAAGGCATCTTGAAAAACCTCCTTTATTGTGACCATTCAAGAGGAATCCACCAGTCTGTATAAAGCCAAAACACCTTATATAGATTCTTTCTTCCAACTTTTCAATGGTCATGTCTTACTACTTTATTCTCAAGCCCCGTTCTCTATTTACGCCACTCCTGACCTAATCTGTTCCATAAATCAGCTCTTCCTCATTGATCCTCTGATACATGGTAACTATGAAGATCCTAACACCACGCTTCTTTGGAAGTTACCTTTTCTTTCTTCTGTTCTTTCGTCTCTTCTGCCATTCTCAAAAAACCTGCCCAAGCTGTGGCCCCTTTGAAGTTCCTTATCCTCTCAGTACTAATCCCAACTGTGGTGACTTAGACTATGCTCTTCGCTGCGATTCTCATTCACAGAAACTCTACTTTGATGCACTCAATGGAAGTTCATATCCTATCCTCAAAATCAATGCTTCAAGTCAACGTATGGTGATCCAACCATCTCCATGGGTTCCTGGCTCCTGTGTTACTCAAGACATGTTGGTTGGTGAAGGACTGTGGTTAAACCAATCACTCCCTTTTAACATCACTTCATCAAATACAATTTTCCTCTTGAACTGTTCTCCCCGTTTACTGGTCTCACCGCTCAATTGCACTCCTTCCAGTCTCTGTCACCACTACTTGGCAAGTTCAGGACGAGTCGATGGAGAAAGAGCATTTCAGTGTGCAAGTGTTCTTGACCCTTGTTGTACCTTCATTCCTGGTGGGATGCCCTCAGCTTATAAGATAAGGCTTCATAACTCAGGCTGTAGAGCATTCAGGAGTATCCTTCATCTGGATGTTGGAAAGCCTGCAAATCAATGGGAGGAAGGTCTGGAAATTCAATGGGCTACTCCACCTGAACCAATCTGTAGAACTCAATCTGATTGCACTGGAGCCTCAGATTGTCTTCCTACCGGCGGTTCAAACAGCCGTTATCGTTGCCTTTGCAGAAGGGACTACCATTGGGATCAGAATCTTGGAACATGCCGGAGAATGAATAGGAAGAGCACAGTTAGGCTCAGCATAAAGCTCTTGGTATGTCTCGTTTCCTTTTTCATTCTAGCTGCGGTTATAGCTCTAATTACAGTCAGGAAGTCCAGAACTTTCAGTAAACAGGAAAAGCTATGTAAAGAAAGAGAAGATATGTTGAATCTAAGCCATGGCGGCAGACCAGCTAGGATGTTTCATTTGAAAGAGATGAAGAAAGCAACAAATGAATTTTCGAAAGACAGAGTCCTAGGCAGTGGTGGCTTTGGAGAGGTTTACAAAGGTGAACTTGAAGATGGGACCGTCGTAGCCGTGAAGTCGGCTAAAATGGGTAGTCTAAAGAGCACGGAACAAATACTCAACGAAGTTGGAATACTATCTCAAGTAAATCACAGGAATCTAGTGAAACTTATAGGTTGCTGTATAGAAACTGAGCAACCATTGATGATATATGAATACATTTCCAATGGCACCCTCCATGACCATTTACATGGTAAGATTCCTACTTTCTTGGACTGGAGAAAAAGGCTAAAAATTGCTTCACAAACTGCTGAAGCATTAGCTTATCTGCATTCAGCTGCATACCCTCCCATCTATCATAGAGATGTCAAGTCGACAAATATTCTTTTAGATGATAACTTCAATGCCAAAGTCTCAGATTTTGGACTTTCTAGATTGGCTTTGCCAGGAATAAGCCATGTTTCAACTTGTGCACAGGGTACATTAGGTTACCTAGACCCAGAATACTATCGAAATTACCAATTAACGGATAAAAGTGATGTGTATAGTTTTGGAGTTGTCCTGCTTGAGCTTTTAACCTCTCAAAAGGCCATAGATTTCACAAGAGATGAAGATAGTGTCAATCTAGCAATCTTTGTGATCCAACAAGTGCAAAATGGTACATTCATTGATGCCATCGATAAACAGCTTATCAGTGACGATCCGTCCAGCAATATACTGATCAGTGTGAAGCATTTCTTGGAGCTTGCACTCGCCTGTTTGAGGGAGAGGAAAGTGGAAAGGCCTTGCATGAAGGATGTACTCCAGGAACTTGAATACATAACTCAGATATTGGAGAATCCGGAAACAGTTGCTGAAGAATAGATTTGTTGTGTTAACCTCTTTTACTCTTTGAATATTCATTATTTAAAAAAAAAAAAAAAAAAAAAAAGGCTTGGGAAGGAGATGAGAATGATTCCATGAAACACTCATAGAATGACAGATGCTAATGATGGATTCTAGGATGGTAGAAAGGAAAAGGAAATAGACAATTGGGATCAGATCCCTTACTTTGTGGAGAAAGTATTAAAAATGAAGCTGAGAATGTGGATTTTCAATGACATTTGATGAGGAATCTTGATGGATTTAGAATGATTGCTAAAAATAAACTTATTTAGTAAAAGCATTGGCTATTGATAGTTATATCTTTGTCGTATAATTTTCTTGCAAATCAAATATCGAAATTGGTCCACTTGCATTTTCCTTCCCTTCTCGCTAACTCATTTGACTCTTTCCACTTTGAATAATCTCAAATATTCATTCAGTAGAATAAAATCTCTCAGTTTTGTTTTGCTCCCCCACCGCCCAAAAAAAAAAAAATAATAAAAATCACATACTTTCAAATTTGTAATGATTTAATCTCTATCGTAAAAAATCTCATCAAAATCAATTATCTTTATTTATAAAGTAACTACTTAGTCTTTATAATTTACACAAACTAATCCTTAATATGCTTTTTTAAATCTACATAGATAAGAAATTTCCTTAAATCTAATATTACTTTTTATGATTGAGATTAAATCGCTAAAATTTGTAAGTACATTTTTTGAAAATTTAAAAATATAGAGAATACATGGTTGCTTCCAAGAAAGATAGGAATGAAAAAGATTTTTTAACCAAAAAGAAAAAAACAAATCAATTATCATTGGTTTTTTTATCAAATTCATAACACTCGGGGATACCTTTTGGGGATGTTCGCTCCCTTAAATTTTCTTCCTTAGTATTAAGTTGTAAAAGATGAAGACTCCGATGTAACATGTCGCCTCAATTTCAGGATTTATGAATATTCCCTTGTTTATTTATTCATAATGACATTGTATTAAATTGATTATATGAACTACAATACCATTTTAAGATGTCAAAGAAATTTCTGATAAAAATACTAATATCTTGTGTAAGCTAATATGGACTAAATTATTCTTTTTATTAAAAAAGAAAATACTAACCATGGCTATTTCCAATACAAAAAGAACTAAATTATACAACAGATCTAAAAAAATATGGCTCAACATAGTATTTTAATCCCCAACATTACTTTCCATTAACCATTTTGTCATGTTCAAAATCACTTAAAAAAATATTGTTAATCATTCAAAATTAATTCTAATGATATAAAGATTACAAAAGTATAAAACTCCACATTATATCAATGTTGATATATTGGTGTTGAATGCTTAGAAAACATGTCCAAGGATGGTTTGAGCCTAATAAAAATTAGTTTTGAATTGCCATAACTACTTTAATTCAATGGGAAGACAAAATTTGTTGAAATTTTGCAAATCATATTTTTTTTCTTTGTATAAATGTAATATTTATATTATAGGCCCATTGTATAAATAGTAAAGTTTAAATTTCCCACATTAGTAATATTCTTAAACAAAAATAAAGTAACACTTTTTATTAAAGTGATTAACTTACACTTGAAAAATAACTACTTCGAGTAGTTACAAAACATTTCATTTTTTTTCGAAATGACTTGTTTTATAAATTAAACACTAGAAAATATATTTCAAACACACTCTAAGCCAGGACTAGAATATCATACTCTTAAGTATTTTAGTAATAATAATAAGTTTTTATTGCAAGAATGTGTTAGACAAACCTACTATTTATAGAGACAGAGATGTTTGGCCTTTTATGGCCATATGAATAGAGATAAAAGGCACTTTTTTAAATTGGGATTAGTCAATAGCAATATGATAACCTAACATTTTGATAGCCTTAACAATAACTAAATATCTAGCTAAAAAAGTAATAATAATAAATAAGATTAAAAAAAATAATCAAGTGCTTTCTGGAAGTGGGGTTAAAGAATTATGAATGGTAAAATGGATGCTTTTAGTAATTCTTTCCACTACCATATTTAGTCCATTTATGGAAGTGGGCATAAAGATAAACTAGCCACCCAATCATCATCTCCTCAAATGAAAGAATAAAAAAAAAGCTTAAAACACTATTAAAAAAAAAAAAAAAAAAGATAGGAAGGTTGGAGCATCAAACCTGGCACCTGGGAGGAAGAATGCCTGAAAGTGAAAGCTGATGCAATTGTTTCAAAAATTTCAGGACCTACTACTGTGTATTTACAGCTTGATCTTTTGGAACAGTAAACGTATTACTCATCAACTTACAAGAAAAATTTTGCAAGTAAACGTATTACTCATATCGTCAACTTACAAGAAAAAATTTGCAACCGTTACTTTTAATTTAGTTGGTGAAGTTACAACTGAGCAATCGAAGGAGATCGTAACAGAGCAACGTGTGCCATCGTGAGCGATGGCTGCCATGACTATCCTTGTGTTACCTGCGATAACGATATCGTTTAAAGTTGAAGTATACATGCAAAATTCCACGTTCAAATGTGCACTTGAACCCCTTCTTATGAGAGTATTCCCATTCTTTGTTTACAATTCGGAATGCCTGTAATAGAATTAAAGGAAATTACGTAGTTAAAGTATAGATAAATATAATAAAACTAGATGTCAAAAGACATAATTGCAGACCAAAAGAAGACTTACGATATCCTCATATGGTGGCCCCGCATGGAACCGTATGATGCATGTCTCACTGCTGTTTCCATCCTTTTCAATGGTGTAAGTCGGTGCTTTTGTCTTGTCAACAAGGTCTGGATAGAAGATGTTGAACTTATATCCTTGCACAATCTTTGGAGGTGGATTGTCATGATCATAGTGAGTCTGGTTGTACTTATTCCACTCATATCCCGTGTGAACCCGGTTGAAGTATTTTGGTTTTCTCGGACGATATTTATCATGCCACCAATAAACCTGCATGTATTTTAGAAGCACGAATTAAGATCACCGTCGAAAAATGTAGGAGTATAAACAATCCAAGGACGAAAGCAGGCAGATAATGGAAAATGACGGGGCACCTGCGAATCCAGGTTCACTTCAGCACCAGATCCAAAAACTGCATCGCCTTCCTCCATGACTCCCATGGCTTTTGAGGCTTTCAGTTCAAAATTATCCTCTACTGGACCAGGTTTCGTAGCCATTGCTTCTTGGATCCGTCTCTGCTGTTCTTCTAAGACAGCAATACGCTTACGTTCCTGCAGAATTTACCAAGTCAAAACAATTTAACTTTTGGCATTCATTACAAATATATAGATAGTGAATACTGAATAAAAAATTTGAGATACCAGTATGGCCCTATCCTCCTCAGGATCAACTGCCTCTTCATCTTCATCACCATGCATAAGCTCTGGTGAAAATGATCCTGCCTCTTGGTTATCTTCTTCCTCGAGTAGATCGGGTGAATATGTTTGGGGTTCTAGAGAACGGAAACATAATATTAGATTCTAGGCAAAAGAATTAGGGTTGCAAGATAAAGACTCTGGACCATACCTTCAATATCATGCTCATAATCATCAGCTTTTACTTGTAAAGAATGATCAGTTTCCACCTTGACTTCTTGCTCCATCTGTTCTTCATCATCCTCAAAAGGTTGCTCAAGACGTACAAGATGCTCATGCAGTTTTTTCGTATGAATTTCCTTCAAGCAAGCCTACATATGAAAAACAAAAGTGAGCCTAATTCATTATCTTTAAAAGAAGGGTAGAGGACATACAAACAATGAATACCTTGGCCTTGTATATATGAAGGCGCTTTAGGACAGCCTCCCAGTACTCAACCACCTTTGCTGTTCCAGATCGCATCTGTGACTCAATTTGAGATTGTAATGCCTCCAATTCACCATAAGTCTTTCCTTCCAGCAGATTTTTGACATCGGTTTCAATGCTAGAATGCAGACCCCTTTCTTCTGCAAGCAACTCAGCAGGAGGCTCCTCACCACGAACTCTGGCTCTATCCAGAGCATCCTTCTTCCGAGCTTCTGCTAGTTCCCAATCACAAACCACGAGAAGTGCCTGTTAAATTGCACACATCAAAGTCATTGCTTAGGTTACCAGACAGATGCTACACCCTACTCTGATATGAAAGACTAGGAAAGTGAGGACTGAACCTCCTAAAGACATGATTCAACTTTAAAATTTGTCTTAAAGCCTAGTTGTTAAATAACTAATCAAAGGACACAGAGAGAACATACTCTCAATTTTCAATGTGTAGGTATTACTCTTTCAAAGGAAGGGGTTAAGAACTAGTTGTTAACACACCATTGAGGCGTGTAGTTCAACATAGAAGCTTTTCAAAATGTAAACAGGAAAATCAATAAATATTTTCACCTCCCAATACTCGATATGTGTAGGTGTCGCCCTGTCCAGATCAAGATGCATTTTGATGTCATCACGAAGCTCTTCCATTTCTTTGACAGTCAAGCCCTGCTTCACACATGTCAGAACCAATAGGAGGAGTTAATTGAATGCATATCATACACACCTGGTCAGTGAAAACAACATTTAGAATCTAATAACCACACATGAGCCACAAAAAACGAAAATAGAGAAACAAATCTGATCCATAAATATGAATTCATCAGTCACTCATGAACATTCACATAAGTAACATGCGAAGTATATTGAAACCAAAAAAGGGAACAAAGTGGGGCAGGGGTCCAGATGAAATAAGAATTAACGAGCACACTTTACGACAAGAAGTTTCCATGTCTAAATAGCCCTTACTGGAAGTCAGAAAAGAACAACTTTGCTACCGCCATTGTAAAAGAATAATGAAGGAGACAAAAAAGAGAGAGAATAAAAGAATAAAAAGAGAGAAAAACTATTGACCAATTAACACTTAGAGGTTGTTTGGGGTGCAGAGTTGAGATAGATCTTAAGATAGGACCTATCTCTGAAGTTTATGTGTCTATGGAGTTCATATATCTATGTTTGGGGTGCAGAATTATTTGATATGAGTTCGTATGTCTGTGTTTGGGATGCAGAGTTCATATATTTGAATATCTGATGCAGTTTTCTGAAATTTTTTTATTCAATAATTCTACCCATCTTGTTTGAATAAAATATGGGTTGCAATTTTTTTCTTTTAATTTTTAAAATTTTTCTTTCTTTTTTTTTTTTTTTTGGGTAATGAACAACAACTAACCCATAACATTTCTAGTAGAAGTATGTTTAAATAAAATGAGAAACCAAAGCGAAATCAAAACTTTTGACTCTAGCTAATTTTTCTCCATGAATTTCATTATCATCTTCTTTTTCTTCTTCCTATTTTTGCTCTATATTTTTACTATGTCATGAATTTTTTCTCTCCCCCATCATCATAACAGCCAATGAAATGTCATCACGTTTCTTCAACAGTTCCACTTTCATTTCCTCTAAATTTGGAGATCATCAGACAACAAATTTCTATTTTTCATTAATTTATGCTGGAAAATGTTCCAGGAAAAAAAATTTCATTTTCTGATTTTTTTTGTTATATATTACATACTTTTCAACTACATATATACTTTTCGTCTAAATATTCTAAACACTCATTTGATATGTAAACTCAATTAAATAAAAATATTTTTTTTACAAATTTTTATGTATAAATAACACTTAATATAGAAAAAATACTATTTTTTATAAGATCAACAACCCTACAACATACTTTAACAGTCATCAGTCTTATAGTAATCAGAAATGATTGTCGAAGTTGATTATCGAAGATGATTTTTGCTGGAATTTGTAGTCGGAGGTGGTTTTAGTTGCATGAAGGTGTATTGGAGTTGGAGTTGGTTGTCAAAGTTTGTCCTTAGAGGTGGTTTTCGAATCTCGAAGTTGGTCGGACAAAGGTGGTCGTCAAAGTTGATCATCAAAGATGATTTTTGTTAGAGATTGTAGTCGAAGGTGACTTTCGAAGCCTGAAGTTAGTCGCATGAAGGTGGTATTAGAGTTGGTTGTCGAAGTTTTCATTGAAGGTGGTTGTCAAAGCCTCGAGTTGGTCGTCGGAGTTCCTCGCTCAAAGGTGATCATCGAAGGTGATTTTCATTGGAGTTTGTAGTCGGAGTTGGTCGTTGAAGGTGGTTGCCAGAGTCTAAAATTGGTCGTCGGAGTTGGTCGCGCGAAGGTTGTTGGAGCTCGGAGTCTGTCTCTTATACACATCTAGATGTGTATAAGAGACAGCGTCAGAGTTGGGTCATCGGAGGTGGTTGTCAAAGGTCAGAATTGGTTGTCGGAGTTGGTCGCGCGAAGGTTGTCGAAGTTCGGAGTTGGTCGCCGAAGCTGTCATCGGAGGTGGTTGTCGGAGTCCGGATTTTGTCGCCGAAATTGTCATTGGAAGTGGTTGTCGGAGCCCAGAGTTAGTTCTCAAAGCGTCATAGTGGCCGATAGGTAGAGCCATTGAAAACATGGGAAGGGAGATTTGGGGTGAGTTGGTAAAATATACCAACTCAACTCCACCAACACACCAACATTTAATGTTGGTGGGCCAAACAATGAGTTGGTATATTATACCAACTCAACTCATGTTGGTGAGCCAAACACCCCCCTTAAAGATATAAAACCCTTTTATCCTGCTCCTACAAAGACTAAGAATGGTTGCCTGAAAGATCATCCCTGAGAAGAACATCGCTAATTTATAAATATTTAATTCTTTGGTGACACACTGAACAGAAAGCACAAGATCATTGTCGTTGTTTCTCCATCCGTCGGTCTCCTTGCCATCTCAACCAATGAACTGTTGGCGTCTTTCTTTCCATGGTGGCCAACCGTCCTTTGCAACTTTCAGAAGCCATATTTTCTTGCCGACAACTTTCAACACATTCCTCTTCTTCTTCCGTCCAATTGTCGTCCATCCATCATCACCTTTTTCGACCAGTATTTTTCTCTTCTTTACATTCCTTTTCTCTCCAACTTTTTCTTTCTTTGTTCGATTACTTTTCCCTCACTCATCACTTCGCCTATTTCTTGCTTCTACTCCATTTGATTGGTGTTTCCACTTCCCCCGAGTCCTTGTCTCTAGCCATCTCACCTTTCGCTGCCAATGATGGACATAGACGATCCGGTATCGCTTCTCTCCATCTTCTTCATGACCATTCTCCTTGGATCTCTCCATCTTCAAATAATTGTTGTTTCTCTCCGTGTCTCCACTGCCATGGAACCCACCATTACTTCCATTCTTTTCTTTTGTTTCCATCAATGACATCTCCACATTGTTTCTGAGGGTTCCACTGAATTCACCTTCTCCTTCGTCTATCTCTAGTGTCGATTTCCTCTCAACGGAGCATGCGGAAACAGACACCCTCCCTTCTTCATCGATGCCTTTCAACATTTGGGAAGATCCTTCCACAAATAAGCATTCCACTATAAGCTCACTGGGAATTTTAGGTTCAACTCCAGCGACAATCGTTTCTTGTTTTTCTGACCTTTTCTTTTGTCAATTCATTTTTCTTTGCTTCGATATTTGCTAGTTAGTTTTCTCTCTTTTCCTTCTTTATCTCTGTCTACACATCCTTGCTGGTAATCCTTTAATGTTTGTTGCATTGATTCCAGGATCTCTAACATCTTTTTAAGCCTATCACATCTTGCATCCGAACCCATAGCAATATACCCAGAATGAACGAGCTCTCATACCAATTTGTTAGGATACTACGTAACAAGGAAATTCTCAAGAACACAAAAAGAAATGAGAACCATAGAAGATATATTTATATTGCAATATCAATAATGAAACTACAATATACCATAGTCTTTCAAGAGGGCTACTATCTCCTTCAATTCCCCAAAGGAAATTTCCACCAAATTCTTCCTACCTTTCTCCAACCCTTTTCCTTCTATTTATAGTAAAAATACCCAACTTACTAACTATTTACCTATAAAGCACCGACACTCCTAAGATGGCCAAGTGTCGGTGTTGGACACGTGTCTGTAACCGACACGCCTCCAACACGCCAGCTAGCATGTCGAATATTTTATTATTTTTTTAAATTTCCGACACGAGTAGGACACGGTTGGGACACGGTTGGGACATGGCACTGCAAAATTAAAAAGAAAAAACAATGAAAGCTTATAAAACTAAAGTTAGCAGCCCAAAAGCATCAGCCCAAACCCAAAACTTTTAGGTTATTGTGTTTTTTTTGAAGATGTGGAACATTGTTGGAGATTCATTTGATTCATTTGAAGATGTGGGAATGTTTGAAGTAGCTAGTTTATCTTTGGACGAACCAGAATTGGAAGCTATAGTTTTTACTGATGATGGTAATCAGAATGAAGCTTTGAGTAGTTAAGAGGACATTGGACAAGAATGAAGAAAATATGGCTTAACTTCTTTGATTCTATTTTGTGGTTTTGTAACTTTTGTGGTGTTGAACTAATTACCAAAACTTGTTATGACTTATGACATTGGACCGTTAGTCATCTTATCTATGGTTGTATGGTTGTTAATGATGTTTTTAAATGGAATATTTCCCAATATATTTATTTCACGACATATATTTAATTTTTTAATAAAAAAAAATAACGTGTCCCCGACGTGTCGTGTCCTACTTTTTTGAAAATTAGCGTGTTGCCGTGTCGCGTGTCGGTGTCTGTGCTTCTTAGCTATTTACTAATATGCTCATCCTAATATTCTACTAATTATCCCAACAAATTCCTAACTATGGGTCTTACACACAACCAGAGAGATATTTACCTTGAAGACAGTGTATGGCTCATTAATTACTATATGAAAATCATCCGACCCATTCAGAATAATGGAGGAGACAGAAAATGAAAGAATAAAAAAAATAAAAAGAGAAAGAAAAACTCTTGACCATAACTCTAAAAGATATAAAACCCTTTTCTCCTGCTCCTACAAAGAATAAGCATGGGTTGCCTGAAAGATCATCGCCAAAGAAGAACATCGCTAATTTATAAAAATTTAATTCTTTGGTGACACACTGAACAGAAAGCACAAGTCAACACAACCATCGGCATCATAACCAGAGAGATATTTACCTTGAATACAGTGTATGGCTCATTAATTACTATATCAAAATCATCTGACCCATTCAGTTGCTTGGACAGCACATCTATAGGCTTCGAACGCCCATCACGAACTCTAATCTCCGATCTGATTTTGCTTTGATCAAAATGAAACTGTAGGCCAAAAACTTCACACTGAGTAATTGTCCAAGGGGTCATGTACGATAATGGCAGAAGCGAATAATGGATAACCACATGCAATATCATAAAAGAGTACACAGAATGAAACAACAAGTGAGGATGCTACCTCTTCTTCCTTTTTCTCCCAGTCCTGAAATTCAGCACGAGCACGTTCTCGAGCTAGTAATGCCTATACCAGCAAAAAAGAGTTAATCCATGAAAGAAAACTACCATAGTTTAGAGTTTAGATTATATGAACTGACCAGAACTACCCAACTATAATAAAATAATATAACATATCTTCCTGTGCCATGTTCTAATTACCATTTCTTCCTCATGTTGTGCTTTTTCAAGAGCCCTTTCCTCCCTCCTTTTCTTCACCTTTTCAATCTCTGCCTGCATCATGATTTCAAATATCGCAATGAAAACAAGTAACTCACCATCAGAGGTCATACTTAAACAAGATAACCCAGTACGCTAATACTCCCAAATATGAGAATCTAATTAACTTCCAATCAATAGTGAGAAAAATAAAACTTTGGTATCATCTGGGGCATCTCTCTCAGTACAAACAAATAAGAAAATATTCAGTTACTACGCCATTTAAGAACTAGAAGAGACTACATAAACAAAGATACAATATGGTTGCAACCCAAAAACTCTTTCATCAAGAAAAGTGAATACAATTGAAACCTTTTTCTACAAGTTTTTCTTTCTGCAATTTTGTTCCATCTTTGTCTTGTTGGCTCCCATTTATTGCAGCCTTTTTTTGTCTTGCCTACCTTTGTTTTTTCATTTATGAAAGTTTATTTTCTCAACAACAAAGAAAAGAAAATGGTTAGCATTGGGACTAGACGCACATACCATTCTTTCTCGCTGTCTTTTTTTCTCAGCCTTCACTGAAAAGGCATCAAGCGACACGCCTTGAGTAACATCACGCTCAATTTTCTTTCGCCAAACAAATCTGCATATCAGATTGTCATGACTCAGCAACAACATCAAGTACTAAATTCTTCTATTTTGCTTTGAAACTCTAGGTTATCATATCACTGGTCGATCATCAATACAGAATTAATCAATTGTTGCTAGAGTATATTGAAATTCTAACAACATAATCCTCTTACAAATAACCGATAATTATAACCAAAACTGTCTAAAAATAGACAGACACAAAAAGAAAGCCCTAAACCTGAATGATTCTTCATCGAACTATTTTACAATTTACAATAAGAGGGGCACTGGAGTTGCATTCACCAGAATGGACAAATTTGGTCGAGCCTTTGTGTCAGAACCCATCTATCGAATGGTCTTCCAAGTATTCACCATTACTCCAGTGAATATTCGGAAAACAGTTATATTCAGAATATGGTAAGTAAAATAGTATAATCCGAGCAAAATGTTGTCAGTTTTAGGAAACGCAAAACAGAGAAAACCACTCACTTTTCATTCAGATTCGAGTCGCCAAATGGATTTGAATCGTTAGAATAACCAGAAACCGTCTGTGACTTCAATTTCTTAGCAACTCGCAAGGCCTATACAACAGATAAGAGTATAGTGGATAAGAAAGATAGTACGCAAACGCCAACGAAAAATAGTTATGAAACCCTAGAAATCAACAAAACTAACCAATTTACACTAAGGAAACAAAACGAAACCACAATGGGACCTTTTTCTGCGCTTTCTTGGCCAAGTATTCGCTAATTTCCTCTTCGGTAACTTTCCTTGAAGACTTAATCTTCTTGCGACCTCCATCATCACTGTCAGAACTATCATTTGAACTATCATCACCGGAATCCCGCCCACGCGAGGAGCTCCGTCGCCTACTCCGGTGGCTGCTTCTGCTACGATCGCGTCTTTCCGTGCGCTTCCGGGAGCTCGGTGCAGGAGATGAATCGCGGCCATCTGAGTCGTCGGAATCAGATTCAAAGTCGTCGGACCTTCTTCTGCTGCGTTTCCGCGAAGTTGATTTCTTCTCTCTCTTCCGCTCACTGCTTCGGCCATGGGTACCCATACTTGGAAAATAATTTCAATTGCTGAACGTCGCCGGTCGGTTGACGGAGGAAGGTGCAATGGTTGATCAAGTTCCCTTGAGATGTGAATACCGACCGGAGAGAATTTGATCGGAGACTTGGAGCTGCAGTTAGGGTACCATTTTCCAATCTATCCAACCCGATCTTTATACGACAACCGAACCCGATTTCTCTCTCTCTTCCATTTTATTTTGGATTAAAAAATCACTTTGGTTTAGATTATAATAATATAGTTATCAAAATTTTAATTTTACGGTCAGGATTGATAAAATTTTTATTCCTATACAGGGCTCCTTGCAAACATAATGTTTTGGGTCAAATTAATTTTAAATATAACATTAACCAAAAAAAAATTATAAATATGGTCAATTTTGAGTTCAACCTATGAAAATGTAATAAGCCTACGATCAAATCCTACACGATTCAGATTCCGCGTACTTATTCGCATCCATCAACGATTCAACTTTCCATCCATCAGTAGTCGTTTATTTTTTTCCTTTTTTGTTTGAAAAACCTTAACCCCATCGATCTTCTTCAAACGGCGATGCCAAAACTCAAACATCTGCCAATCGAAAAAACCCTAACGTCTCCCTTTAACATCCGTCATCAACGAAAATTTTCTTCCAACGCATCCATTTTTCGTTTCCATTCATCCCTAAATTTTGAAGGGGAGAATCAATCAATACTTGTAAAATAACATTGAACCCTATAAATAATGGACTTCAGCATTTCAAGTCTATCAATGACAGAAGCGTATATCACTGATAGACTCCACTACTTCAAGTCTATCAGTTATCAACTCTATCACTGATAAACTTGAAGTGGGAAGTGTTTATTCTATTTTAACAGATTAATAAGTGAAAAACAATTATGGAAAGTGAACAACAAAAAATGGGGCAAAAAGAACCTCAGGACTTGAAGAATCACCCAGCAAAAAAATGTGAAAAAAGAGAAGGTATTCACTATATATTTAGTATATATTTATTTCTAAGTTGTACTTTAGAATATTTATAACCTATATTTTCTTTTTTTGTTTAAATAAGTAAAAAAAAATCCTAAAGAAAGTTGGAATTCCACTTTGAAAGTCATTGGAAGTGATAGACCATATCATTAAGGGCTTAGATTCTATGTGTCTATCTTTATTTAAAGGAATGATCGTTTGGGCATTTGCTAGGCTTAAAAGTGTCAAAAATACCTTTACACTAGTGCATTTGATTAGAAGACAATGTGTCTCTACTAATAATAATGTTCTCCTTTTCAACATTGAAGGCAACATTATAGAGTTTGGATTGAGAAATTTTTGTTTGGTTACAAGATTAAATTGTGATGAATACCCTCTTGAGGATGTTTTAGATGAAACTGGAGAAAATGATTCAGAAATTAGACAAGCAATTTTTAGAAATGATACTAGCATCACTAGAGGAAATCTTAAGAGTGCATTTAGCTATTTTACTAGTCATTACAATGATGAAAGAAAAATAGCAAAATTTTTATTTATTGTAAAACTTGTTGATTCCAAAACAACCCATAATTGTGTGGAATGGAAGCATGTTAAGATGTTGAATGATGAGGAGAAGTTTTTGAATTATCCATGAGGAAGATTGTCTTATAGTCTTACCGTAGAGTTTTTTAAGAAATCTGTTAAGAGTAAAAAGAAAGTGATTTACAAAAAGAATAGGAAATGGTTTTCCAAGAATCTTGAATTGGGAAACAACAAAACAACCAAACTGGCAAGATCTTAATGACAACATATTCTCAGAACAAAATGTAAGTTTCTAATTTTTCCATCAATAGTTGTGATACAAGTAATGATATTGGTCTATTAGTGATAGAAGCATTATATCTATTGAAACACTCAAATAACTGTAGGGAAGGAGTATATCAATGACATAGTTTATCGGTGATAGACCTATATTACAGCATATATCACAGATAGATAGACCATATCAGTGATATTGGTCTATCAGTAATAGGATCTATTAGTGATAAGCTCATATCACTAATATGATCTCATTAAACTATGTTACTGATAATTTGAGTATTTCAAAACTCATAAAAGAAGGTATTTTGTATAAAGTACTAATTAAATATTATGTTTCAACTTTCTATGATTCCTATTGTTGCATCATAAAAAGAAATGTCATCAGAGTACTTCAAAAAAATTACAGAGATAATGAAGAAAAGATTAGAGGAAGAAGAATGTGTTGTAGAAAAAGATAAAAAGATTGGAAAAAGAATATCTTCTTTACAAGAAGATACTGAAGGTCTAAAAAGAGACAAAAAGAGATTCTCAGTTTGGTACATTCTCTAACAAAAATTGTAAAGGGGAAGGTCCCACATAAATGTCAAAGTGAAAGACAATCTCAAGAGTCCTTGGAAAAGAATCATCCTCCATCATTGAGTCTAAAAATGATAGATGTTGATATTGATGCTAATATTGATAAAGTAGTTGAATATGCAACTACTTACGTCAAAGAGAAAGAGGTAAAAGTATTAAAGCCTTGTAGTTCTTTTATTCTTTTTTTCCAATGATAGACTATATAAAATTTACTGAAAACATTTTCTTTTTTTTTTTATTGGTATACTAGTATCTACAAAAACTTGAAGAAAATCGTGATAAAGAAAAAGAAATAGAAGAAACCACTATTACTAAGGAAAAAGAGGTACCCATCTAGTTCAATAGTAGGTTATTGCTAGTGTGTTTTTTAGATTTCAAGTGTGTTGGTCATTATAGTCTATCAGTGATAGGTTTCTACCACTGATAGAATATTGTCATTTTTTGTCGGAGTCTAATAGTAACAACATCTAATTCTTTTATTTTTTTTATTTTTCAATGATATATTATATCATGGAAAAAAGTATAAACTTATAATTAAGTATTGACATTTCAGATTATTCAAGAAAAGGCAAATACAATAATGAATGCTGAAAATGTTAGATCGAAAAGACAACCTAAACCATCAAAGAAAATGTTGGAGAATGCAAATGACCAGAAGATTACAAGAGAACAAAAAGATGCAAAGGACCAAAAGGATGCAAAAGATCAGAAGAAAGTTTCTCCAAAACAAACAAGACATTCTCCTTGAATCAAGGATTATGCCCCTAGTTTTGATTTAAAAAACTCTCATATATAATAATGTAGTTATGACTTAGTTTAATATTGTGGCTATTATACCTTAGTTTTTGTGGATATTGTAGTACTTTTATGGACTACTTTGTGGATACAATAATAGTACCAGTGATGGAAAATATCCATGATAGATTTCACAGTGACATTAACTTCATATGTAATTGATTTTGTCATATAAATATAGAAAAATGTAGCCTCCATCCATCTCATATTCAACTCAAAATCAGTAACAGTATATGCTTTTCCACATCTAAAAAATATATTATCAATAGAAGAGTCCTTATATGTTAACTTCAAACTTCTCAAAAGGTGTTGCAAACAAACACAATATTCAACAGTTGGAAAAACGTTTTGAACACCTTTTGGCATACTTAAATGTCAATCATTAAATTTATTATATATGATATAATTAAATTAATTAAATTATATATGATATACTTGATATAATATATTTGATACATTATTGTTTAATTGGAGGAACAAATATTTAATATGATTCAAATATATTTTCTATGAATAAGATTCATAGTTATTAAATTTAATATGAATATGATTTATATTAAATGCCATAAAATAGAGAAAAAGAACTATGGTTTATATATTGTGTATGATGCAATATTAAAACTATCGGTTATAAATATAATATGATAAGTTAATTATCATATTTATTTTATATTTATTAATTATTTGATAATTAACTCCTTTTTCTCCATAACCACCCTTAATGGGGAGTTATTCGGTTGTGCAGCAAGATGGATAAATGAAAATTGGTTTTTAATTATTCCAAGTGATCTTCACTATCGAGTAAGCGATCAAGTAACTACACGAACTTGAAAGCCTATGCGATAGACTCGTTTCATTAAACGATCAACAGACTTTATTATACGATAGCTTTGCCTTCTACTCGATCTGCTTCCTCCTCCAACTCAAAACTTCCCTCTAACCAGAATTAGCCAGAGCCCACCACTCCTGGATTATCACACCGAGAATACCAAGGTCACTAAGTGGTAGTGTCCTACTTTTGGTTTGAGTTTTCATGTTGTTGTTTCCTGTTGTTTGAGGGTGTTCGTGACTTGTTCAACGTATTCGTGAACAAGTATGTTCGAGGGATTAACTTGAAGAACGATTCTTCAAAGGTATAATCTCTAAACTTTGTTTTTATTTCAGTAGCATGTTGTAATTTAGTTTCTGATGCATAATCTGTTCTATTAACTGTAAATGTATGCATTCAATCGAAATGGGATTTGGATGATCCGCTTCCACTCAAAGGTTCTCTATAAAAAGAGTTCCTTCAATTGGTATCAGAGCCAAGTTGTGTTCTTATTTCCAAATTTCATTTGTTATATTGAATTTCGTTTACAGTTTGGTAGGTTTTAAGTTTCTGCAATGCGTTTAACTGTTAAATGTTTGTGGATATTGTTGATGGATGTTTCGAGATAGTTATCTCTTTTAATGCTTCCATTTTAAGTTTGCAAAAGTTAATTGTAAGGACCCCTGCGTTTTTGGGCATAATTTCTTACAATAGAGTCTGCGATCGTTTAAGTTTTTGAATTGTTCATGAAAAAGCTTCAGTGGCAAGAGTTGCAGTTCGCTTTGATGGAGAAGACAAAACGGTGGTCGCATCATGTAGCTTAAGCTAGACAATCGTTTAGATTTAGCTATGTGTTCGTGTAGAATTGTTCTACTCGATCGTGTGGGATTTGCTAAACGATCGTATAGCTAATGCTACGCGATCGTGTAAAGTGTTTACTCAATCGTGTTGCATTGGCTGCATGATCGTGTAGGCGCTCGAGGGTAAACGACCGCGCATTATTTGATACTCGACACAAGGCATGCACGTTAAACGATCGTGTAGGCTATCATGATCATCACATAGTCATTAGCTACACGATCACATATTATATGAAACTCGACGCTTGCTATTCGATCGTGTAGACTATCATGCTCATTGCATAGTCGTTAGCTACATGATCGCATAGCATGCGTTACTCGAAGTGCACTGCATGATCGCGTGGACTTTCATGCTCATCGCATAGTCCTAAGCTATGCAATTGTTTACACTCGACACTCGTTGCTCGACGATAAGAGGATTTGCTACACGATCAAGTGACGAGGCTAAGACGGGCGGTTCAAGACTCGGTTCATCTGTTCGAATAAGTTAACTCCAACTTTTGTAATAGATTAACATTTCCTTTCCGATTTTGAGATAAATTATCCCGATCCATCAATTTTTATTAAATATGCATGTGATGTATGTTTACCTTATATGCCATAATGTATGTCATATAGTTTTAAAATCCACCATAGGTTATACATTTTCCATGCATCATCTTTATATTATAAGAGTTATAATATATAAGTATGCATGATTAAATTACTTAAAGCATGCTTATGTATCATATAATATAAGAGTTATATGCATGCATTATAGCATCTCTATGCATTATTTATATTATGTGTTATAATATAAGGTTGTATGTTAGCATGGAATATATGCTTAATTCATAGTATCAAAGCATCTAACCAAAATTATAATATAATGTTATATAATGTATATTAGCATGGATTTAAGGCATCTAACCAAAATTAGCCAGAGGTGCTTCGAGGCCGAGGATAGATCACATGGTGTGAACTTTTTAGGAAGAAACGTGTAGAAGTAAAGTGAAGTATCATATACCTAATTACCTCCCGTTGAATGTTTTACCTAGGGATTCGTTAACTTAGAAATCTGGCTACTGATTTTAACTAAGTGGTTTGTTTAATTTGTTAAAAAACAACACTTGCTTTTGATGATTAAACAAGTTTGATTCAAGTCTTATTAAACACTTTAACAGATTCCATCAAAACTGCATGCATGTAACAAATATATCTAATTCACCTTTCCAGGTAGGTTCCTAGGTAGGGGTGCAACGTTTCCATCGACTTAAGTACCCCAGCCTTAGCCCAAAGGTCCCTTATAGATACATTTGTTACATATTTAATCTTTTATTAGTCAATTTAATCCTATTAAACCGAATTAAGAGATTAAACTTAGATTTCTAATCTCACTAGAAACATGATCTTAGGTCTATCTCAATCAAATTTTAAAACACTTTTAAAACATGATTAAAGCCTAAGATGTGCATGCAACTCTTTATTATTGATTTTAATTCTAATTTCATAATTATAACTCTTATAAAAAATGAAATAACTAAAATCATTCCACATTGCTAACTAGACATACACAAGGTATGTATAACTTTTATAAATAAACCTAAGTGTCATGTTTTATGTAATATTCATTCATAACTAATATATAACTTTTATATAACAAGGTAATGAACTAAACATACATTCCATGCTAACATACAACCTTATATTATAACATTTCTAATATAAATAATGCATGGAGATGCTTAATGCATACATATATTATAACTCTTATATTATATGATGCAGGAGCATGCTTTAAGTAATTTAATCATGCATACTTATATATTATAACTCTTATAATATAAAGATGATGCATAAAAAATGCATAACCTATGGTGAGTTTTAAAACTATATGACATACATTATGGCATATAAGATAAACATGCATCACATGCATATTTAATAAAAGTTGATGGACCAGGATAATTTATCTCAAAACGGGAAAAGAAATGCTAAAATATTACAAAAGTTGGAGTCAATTAGTTTGAACAGATGAACCGGGTCTTGAATCGCCCGCCTTGAAGCCTCGTCATTTGATCGTGTAGCAAATCCTTTGATCGTTGAGCAATGAGTGTCGAGTGTAAACGATCGTGTAGCAACGATCGCGTAGCTTAGGACTATGCGATGAGCATGAAAGTCTATGTGATCGTGCAGTGTGCTTCGAGTAACGCATGTTATGCGATCGTGCAGCTAACGACTACGCGATGAGCATGATAGTCTAACAATTGAGTAGCAAGCACCGAGTCTCATATACTAATAACAATTGATATCAATGGCAAGTAAATCGAGTAGCAAACGCTGATTAGTAATGAATAAATATTGCATGAAACATGACACTACCTTAAGTTTATTTATAAAAGTTATAAATAACTTATGTATGTCTAGCTAGCAATGTAGAATGGTTTTAATTGTTTCATTTTTTTTTTATAAAAGTTATAATTAATGAAATTAGAATTAAAATCAATAATAAAGAGTTACATGCACACCTTAGGTTTTAATCATTTTTTTAAAAGTATTTTAAAATTTGATTGAGATAGACCTAAGATCACATTTCTAATAAGATTAGAAACCTAAATTTAATATTTTAAATCGGTTTAATAGGATTAAATTGATACTAATAAAAAATTAAATATGTAACAAATGTATTTATAAGGGACCTTTTGGCTAAGGCTAGTTCTGGCTAAGCTGGGGTACTTGGAAACGTCGCACCCCTACCTGGAAACTTACTTGGAAAGGTGAATTTGATAGATTTGTTACATGGATGCAAATTTGATGAAAGTCTATTAAAGAGTTTAATAAGATTTGAGTCAAACTTTTTTTAATCATCAAAAGAAAATATTGTTTTTGAGCAAATTAAACAAACCACTTAGTTAAAATTAGTAGCCAAATTTTCTAAGTTAATGAACCCTAGGTAGAATATTCAGTAGGAGGTAAATGGGTTATATGATACTTCACTTTAACCTCTATACGTTTTTCCCTAAAAGTTCACACCGTGAGATCTATCTTCGGCCTCGAGGCACCTTTGAAATGTTCCCCTACGGGTGGCATTTAGGTAGGTCAATACCAAGGTGAACGGAGAGAATGTTCATAGTAAGTGGGAGCGAGATGTGTGACAACATATCTCTCGGTCTCTCTCATTAGGTTGGATAAAGTGTTTGTGCATCGCCTCATGTGGGTGTCCCCCTAAAGGATGGCAGTTTTGCACAACTCTTTATTTGATCTCCAGAAATGGATAGGGTTGCTTTAGTCTCTTGTCCTAATCAGCTTTTCCCTAAGGTTGGCTTAATAGGGCCGAACTCTAGGGTTTAAAATGAGGGGTTACACTTACACAGAATTGTTAAAGATGTTAACAAATTCTGGACCGAACAATGGTGACTATTAGATTCAGTTACAAGGAATTTAAACCTGTCTCTTATACACATCTAGATGTGTATAAGAGACAGGAACTCTAGGGTTTAAAATGAGGGGTTACACTTACACAGAATTGTTAAAGATGTTAACAAATTCTGGACCGAACAATGGTGACTATTAGATCTGTCTCTTATACACATCTAGATGTGTATAAGAGACAGGAACATGATGGTCCACTTCAATGTGGCAGAGATGAACGGGTCGAGCATCGATGAGGCCAGCCAGGTTAGCATTATTCTGGAGTCGTTACCAGAAAGCTTCCTTCATTTCATTAACAACGCTCTTTTGAACAAAGTTGACTACAACCTTACAACTCTACTCAAAGAGTTGTAGACTTTCCAATCTTTGTTGAAAAGCAAGGAGAAGAAGGTTGGTGAAGCAAATATTGCTTCATCTTCCAAAAAATTCCACAAAGGTTCGACCTCTGGAACTAAGTTTGCACCTTCTTCCTCTGGCACTAGAAACTGGAAGGAGAAGAAGGGTGGTAAAGGGAAGGTACTTGCTAACCCACAACCTGCTGCTCTAAGGGGTAGGCAACCAGTGGAGGGTTGACAAGGGAAAATGTTTCCATTACAACCAAGACAGACACTAGAAGCGAAACTGCCCTTGATATTTGGCTGAGAAGAAGAAGGCCAAACAAGGTAAATATAATTTAATAGTTTTGGAAACTTGTTTAGTGGAGAATGATGATTCTGCCTGGATTATTGACTCTAGGGTCACTAACCATGTTTGTTCTTCATTTCAGAGAATTAGTTCCTGGTGGCAGCTTGGTACTGGTGAGATGATGATGCAAGTTAGAACTGGACATGTCGTCTCAGCTATGGCAGTGGGAGGTCTCCTTTTGACTTTACAGACTAAGTTTATCATTCTGAATGATGTATATGTAGTTCTCGAGTTAAAGAGGAACTTAATTTCTAAAAAGTCATTGCTTGAATGTAATTATCAAATACATTTTTCTATTAATCAAGTGTTTATTTCAAAAAATAGTGTTGATATTTGTTCTGCACAACTGGAAAGTAATTTGTATGTGCTAAAGTTGTTAGTAACAAATGCCCTCCATAACATAGAGATATTTAAAACTGTCATAACTCAAAATAAGCAACTTAAAATTTCTCCTAAAGAAAATGCACAGCTTTGGCACCTAAGATTAGGGCACATTAATCTCAATAGGATTGAAAGGTTGGTGAAGAATGGACTTCTAAGCGAGTTATAATAAAATTCTTTACTTGTGTATGAGTCATGCCTTGAAGGCAAAATGACTAAAAGGCCTTTTATTGGAAAAGGTTATAGGGCTAATAAACCTCTAGAGCTAGTGCATTTAGACCTTTGTGGTTCGATAAATGTACGAGCTAGGGGAGGTTATGAATATTTCATCACTTTTATTGATGACTATTCAAGTTATGGGTATTGAAGGAATACACAAGCATGCAACGGAAGCAAACAAAATCAATAAGTACTCTAGTTACATTTAATTTGAGTTCTAAAAGCATGCTTTCACAAGAGGGTTTGAAATAAACATACCTTTGATGAATACTTCCAATTTCAAGCTACTCTTCACGTTAATTCGACTCCAAATCAACAATGAAACACTAAGAGATCTTTTATACTATTCTCAGTCTTGAATTTGAGTTGTGGAACTCAGATTTGAGTGAATTTGGTGAAGGAACTAGAGAGGGTTTATGAGGTAGAAGAAGAATTTGCAGCAGCTTGCTAAAAAACTCTAGCCATCTTTTATCTCAGCAAATTGGAGGTGTTTTTATTCACTTCAATCATGCAAGCACTGAAGCTCATCTCCATGCCAGCTTCTAGTTGCTCTTTGAAGTGGAATTTGTGTGTTAATCAAGGAGGAACACCTCCTACTTGGAGAAAAATGGGAATAATCCACTCAAAACTCATTTTTCAAATTTCCAAATTTCCTATTTATTTCTTTTAATTAATTCTGAAATTAATCAAAACTTGATTATATTAATTCTTAATTAATCAAATCTATAATTACAAAATCCAAATCTCAAATTAAATTTAAAATTTAGAAATTAATTTGATTTTTAATTAATTAAACATATTTAATTAATTTAATTAATTTAATATCAAATATTAAATTAATCACATACTAAATTTATAACATGAATCTAATTCATGTAATTGAAATTTAAATCAACATTTAAATATTATAAACTCTTCAATTTTGTTTAATTTCAAACGTGAATTATATTGAATATAATTATGCAAATCCTAATTTGATTTTGAACTAATTCAAACTCAAAGACCCTAATTTCAATTTAAACATTTTCAAATTGAAATTCAATTTGAACATTCAAATTGAAATTCAATTTGAACAATTCAAATTGATATCCTTCCAAATTCACTCAATTAATAATTCAAGGTGTTCATGTTTTACGAGCTAGTAGAGGGACCTTAGGGACCTACAGATCATGAGCTCCAACAATTAAGATTAATTGACTAAACTCTTTAGACCGAATTAATCAGTATTCATTAACTATCAAGTCACACCACTATAGCTCGATAGTTGCACTCTTCTTACTGTAGATATATTTGTCTCCACACGATATAACCATAACTAGTTAGTCGACCCTTCATAGGTTGTTCATAATATCGACTGGGTCAATGTGTTGTTTTACCCTCGATATTATGTCTTGTTCCTTAAATTCTAACTAATTCTCTAATGAACAATTGGTTTATGATCCAATCACTAAACCGGATCCTTTTCAAGCCAGCGAGAAGGTTGGGCCTCTTGTTCAAGACCTGGATACAGTACTTAAGAGAACAACCTTTCTCCTATCCATTGATCGGGTAGGCGTGAATTCCGTCTTACACCCTATGTCCCTAGTTATCTACCCAATTTTACCCCTGAAATGGGATACTTATTGAGCCGGCGCTATTGAGCCAACCCTCATCTATGAAATCTAAGGATAATCTCGATTAAACAGGAGTTCATAGTTAGCTCAGGATTAAGATCGAGTTACCTAGGTTATCTAAGCGAAATAGTTAGTCTTAAATAGTAAACATCGTTAAAAAGTAAGAGCGACTTATTTCTTGGTTTGATCTTATGCAACCTAATTATATAGGACACCCTTACCCCTCATGTCAATACATGAACGAATCTGGATCACTTCGTTTGTAGTATCCTTACAACAACTTATAACAGCTATAGAGTAGACCGCATCCAATAGTGTTACTAGAATAAGGTACCCAACCTTAATCACGTACTATAGATTGTTTTGGCTATTTACTCAAACTTGGTCCATCTTTATGTCTCTACATAAAGTTCAAGAATTCATGTAATGTCCATGGATCTTAGTTTATTGGATTTAGACTTTTATTAAAGAAATGTTGAATAACATCTTTTATTGATAATAGAATATGTTTAACTTTTACAAACTGCGAGTTTTAGGACATAAAACCCAACAGGTATGTTTATTTAATGCAACATAAGCCTAAGTCCTTTGACAAGTTCAAATAGTTCAAGGTTGAAGCTGAGAACGCCTTAAATAAAACGATTAAAACCCTTCGATCTGATCTAGGTGGAGAGTTTTTAGATTCTGATTTCCAGAACTATATGATAGAACATGGAATAGTTTCCTAACTCTCAGCACCTGGTACATCTCAGCAGAATGGTGTATCAAAGAGGAGAAATCGAACCCTGTTGACATGGTTCGATCTATGATAAGTTGTAACGATAGAAATGGAATGTTGTGCTGTGTTATCGCTTATGCACACTACTACTAAGTTAATCTCTTTATCTACTCTAACACATGGCTTAGGGATGAGAGGAATGATGTGCTAAATATGCGCTCAAGTACTTTGCGATAAAGAGAATTTTATGCAATACTACATCTAAATATATGCGTTGTTAATGATATACTCGTAGTATGCAATGGAATAATGCGTGTCACAAGTTTCCTTACGCTGAAACCAAGTATAATTCCAACACAAGTTTCTCAGAATAATCCGAGGTCAAACACAGGGATTGTTTTCGTTAATGCATTACTTTTGTGATACATGCGACCAGTTTAACAATGAATAAAGAATTAGGTTTAAACAAGAATGTAAATTGCGATGAAATAAAATTGCGTTGATAAAATAAAATCCTAAACTAATATGATACAAGATACAAGATACATGATACATGATACTTAGGTCGAGAACTGACTGTGAAGTTGTACAAAGATTCGATGTATGCGATGGCAAGTCTTTATGAATGAATCAGAAAGAGAAAGAGCAAATAGTAAAAACAACGCAAGTTTGTCAATTGCATTAAAGATGCAACTAAGGTTCCGTTTTTCCTTGGCGTACACCTCTCGGTGATCGGTCGCGTTCCCATATCTCTATGCTGAAACAGGGATGAACGTGATGAACGCAAGGTTGTTTCCATATCTGGAAATACTTCTCGCTTTAGTTAACGCATTCTTCCAACCTTCTCTCGATAGGCAGAATAACATCTTCACTTCTGCTCTCACAAGTGAAGATGCCGTCGAGCATGCTTTAGCTAAACTTAATTATTTCCTTAACACAAATTAACTCACTCGCTTAATTCTTGCTAATTACCCAGGGAATTAGGAAAACATCATGGAGAAAATGGGTTATGGATGAATAGAAAGAGATAGAGAGATGGCAATGGTAATTATCATAACATTTAATTCTAGAATTAAGCGTTCGATACATGGTGTGAATGAAAGATTAAGGAAGATGAATACAAATGATGAAATAGAGATTAGAAACAAATACAGAAGGAGTGTCAACGTCTTAACACAGATCCTGAACGGAGATTGTGCTTGCCAGCGTGTGGAAGTAATGGAGAGGAAAGTTTCCCTCTCAGGCTTGCTTTCCTGGTAGAATTGACCTTCGCATAGAGCTTCAACGGGAATTGGAAGCGTTCAGACCAGTCTCTCTTTCAGAATCGGTATATGCACGTCTCTATGTATTCGTATATGTTTTTCAGTGAATTTGCAGAAGCTATTTATAGGTGAAGCTTGGCTCTTTGACTTTGTGGTCCCCACTGTATGGTTATGGTAGTTCCTGAAATGGCGGAGTGAATATTCCTTCTGTTACGCAATCAATCCGTCAGAAATGCACGATTGAAAGTTGTACACTTGTCAGAATACTCCATAAATGCATTGCTCTTTACATCTTCGATCGATCGCCACATGCGTTGTTATTTTTGATTACCGCATACGGTTGAAATTGCGTTGATCTCTAGAGCTCTTGATCGATTGTCACATACGCCGTCATTGCATTGATCATTTCTTCGTTCTTGATTGATGGGCACAATACGATGAGATACGTTGTTTATTTTATCTTTGAGCCATGAACGCATGCGGTGATTGATTTCTTGTAAATAGAAGTTGAAACATTCTATTCTACCATTGCAATCGTGTTAGTGGGTGTATTGACGACATTTTATAATTTTCGCATTTCTTAGCCAATTTCTATACTATCGACGCAATTTTTCTTTCTTTTTACCGCAATATCTAAATAAAACACTTGTATTTCTACAAGTTATCACAGCCTCAAATTTAGATATATGCTTGTCCTCAAGCATATCTTCAACTAAGGCAATATTGCTCAATTCTTATCCTTATTTTGCGTTGATTGGTTGCTCTGAATGCTCCGCCTTGGCAATATTACCTAACAATGCAATTTCTTTCTATCCTTGATAATTCATAAACATGCCTTACTTTATTCTTTTATACAACAAATCTCTACTAAAAAATTCCTTTCTTGTTTTGAAAAGAATGTTTACCTCTTCATGCAAAAACAACTTGGTGCGTCTGTATGCGGTGGTCTAGTTTGCGTCGTTTTATTAGAGACCGTTGATCATGGTTACGCCCTTCGTTTTGGCTTGTTCCCACGGGTGTCATGCGAACATCCAACTACGGTTGTGTGCCAATCTCAACTTCAACTCTTGATTTTTAGTTAAGTTTAACTTTTGCTGATCAGAGGAGTTGTCCCTTATATTCTTATTTTTCTCTCATTTTTTCCTCTTTTTTTTTCTTTTCATATTTCGTTGTTCTTGGAAACCCACCTTCGTTTTGGCTTGCTTCCATGGGAGTCATGCAAACATCCAACTACGAGCAGGTTCCTTTCATGACTTAACTCTTATTAGGTTGGGATTTTGATTTTCCCTTGCGTTGACATTGGAGTTTGTATGAATTTTTTTTATTTGACAATGAATTCATTTTTCTAATGACCGCATCCACTTGATCGCATCTGCTCAGACCTTCTCCACCCCCAAATTTAGAGATGCGCAAGGTTCTCATTACGTTATTTTGGATAGAATAGACAAAACACTTAGTCAAAATTTTGAAAAGAAGGTTTGAGCAGAGTCTTGAAGGATAAAAGGTAAAGTAATGCTATTGCTATGAATTATCTAAGTGTTAGTCAGAAATTACAAAGTGTGGGGAATGTTTCTAAGGGTATGCATATAACTCATCATGGCAACGCAATGAATAACGCAAAAGAAAAGATAAAGAACATCACAATAATTAACAAAGGATGATAAATAAGTGGCTAACGCATACGGAAATAATTTTTACTCAGTTGTATTAAAAATTAACCAAGTATACAAAGAATTACAAATAACGCAAAATAAAATTTGAGCATGTACAAAAAATCAAGAAATAAATTCTATACATAGAAATAATGAATGAAATAAAAATAAAAGAATGACCACAAAAGAATTTGTAGATTTATTGAGGAGGAGGTTCAGGAGGAGGATTTTGTAGAGGAACACGAGGAGCTTCTTCAAAGTGCAGATGTTGCTGTAAGTGCAGAGGCACTATGGGACCATAGAGATAAGCTGTCAAGAAGTTGAAGTACTCATGGTTGCGCTCTGCTACTTGTCTTTGGTTCAGGTGGATCGTATAGATATTGCGTTGAATGTTGATCAACACCTACCTTGTCATCGCAACACTGCAACTCTTCTTGTCGCTCGTATACCTCCATTATTCGCTGGCAGAAATAATCATGTTGATGAGAAAGAAGAGAATGCATATCAGTAAGTTCAACAGCTAGGGTGGCAATGGTAGGCTGCGCCTGTGACATTTCACCATCAATGTTTTGGGGTTGGGCAAAAGTGCCTTCACCCAAATCACGTGGGTCATCTACATGCGGCGGTGGAGGGGAAAATTGTGGTGAAGATGAAGGGGAGGATGGAGCTACTAGATATGCATTGGGTGAAGCAAGAGCAAGGAAAAGATTGGTGAAATGTTCGAGGAGTGGGGAAAGGGGTTCTGTAGGAGGGCTTAGAGGGTGAATCACCAAAGGTAAAGGGTCCAAGGGTTCTTGATCTTGTGGTGATGGCTCTTGGACTTTTTCCTTTCCTTTGTCAACCTTGCGCTGTTTCTTGGGCTTTGGTTGTTGCGGCGCATTTAAATCGATGATAGGCTTTTTAGGTGGAAGTTCGGGGAAACGTGGGGAATCTTTGAGAAGCATTCTCAAAATCTTGATGTTGATGAGACCATGTACTTTTGACATTGGTTCTTCTTCAATACCTACAACTAATGAGAGGCATAAGCTTGAGACTGTTCAAGGGAAGAAATACTGGCCTCTTATATGCCCCACAAAACCTCGAATCTGCCTTGCGATCAACTGGCCCACATCTATTGGAATGTCGCGTGCGATGCAATATGCGGCCATTACTCTATCCCTCGAAACTGTTTTGTCATGAAAAGTTGGGATGAGTCGCCGTTTCACCAAATATACCCAAAGTCGCGCCTCTGGAAGTAGTTTATTGGACGCAAGGGTTCTGATGCCTTTTAAGGAGACCGACCACTGAGTGCCCAGTTGCGTTAATATCTTCGGCGCATCTTCCATTTGTTGCTCTATGGGATCATCAATGATTTTATTACCTGGTGCATCTGGGATGTCCTTCATTTGATAAACTCATTGATGTCCTTTGCGCTGAAAGGCACTACCTCTCCTTTCATGGTCATCGCATCTTTAGTGCCATGAAGTCGTCCATTATAGAAAGCTCACACTACCATTGGGATTACGATGGATGGCCATTGGCAAAATGTTTCCCATCCATGTTCAAGTACAACACTTGTAATTAAGTCTGGTAGTGGCGTTGGCGTAGGGAAGAAACCCATTTCCATCATCATGTCATCGTTCTCTTTCTTCTTTGATGGGCGTTCTTTGGCCAACGTAGGCTCACTGTTTTACGTTATTGCTTTGCCCTTTTCTTTTGTCAGCGCAAGGCGGGATCTTTGTTTTTGTTTCCTTTCCCTTTCCTTGTGTTGTTCTTCCTTCTCCCACTCCGTAATTTCTTTGCTTTTCTTTTCTCTTATGCGCTGAACATTTTCTCTACGCTTCTTATCCTTTTCTTCTTTCTTCTTCTTTTCTTCCTTCTCTTCTTCTCTTATTTCTCTTTCGAATTGCTCTGAGGCTAGCAAAATGTGTTGTTCTTCCTCGAGCCTTATTCTTTCCTCTTCTATTGAGATTGCGTTGTTGCGACGCATATCATGTAATTTTCTTCTTAAATCGCCTTCTGCGATGATTTGTTGTGCCCGCAACAACTTCTCTTGTTTTTCTTCCTCCTTTCTTATTCTTTTCTCCTTCTCTTCTAATGCACTTTGTAAAAATTATGGGTCAACTGTTGACCCTTGCGGCGCACTCCTTGCGATGTCGCATAAGAGGGGTGATGTCTGAATCTTCTCCATCATCAGTCGCAACCGTTCTTATTTGCGTTGTTTCCTCTTCAGGTTGCGCCAATTCTTTTGGTTGCACTGACATCCCCTCATCCACCCTTGTGGTGGTTGATTCTCCGTCGACTTCTGGGCTCTCAGCCCTCTTTCTCTTTTCTTCCTTCTTCTTCAGGTGCTACTCTTCTCACCTGCGTTCCCTCCTCTCACTCATTTTTCTTTCTTTCTTCTCCTTCCTTGGCTAGGCTTCTTCATCACCTTCCGCCTTCTTCTCCTTGATCTTCTTCTTCTTCTTCTCCTCAGCCATATTAGGCTGCTTTTCCGCCACCGCTTCCTCCAAAGCAGCCCTAATGGATCCCTCGTAGGATTATGTTTGAACAGTTTCTTTAGGATCTGAAACGGCCAGGGCGCTTCTTCTCAAAGCTTCTTCCATTTTCTCCTCCAAAGGTAGTGGCTGATTAACAACCCCCACTTCGGGCAGCCCTTCTTCCTTCTTCATGTTACTTAAAATACCGAACACTTCTTTGTCGTATCTTCTTTTTCTCTCGTTTTTAGAAGACAGTGTTGGGAGTGAGGCACTCTTCGTGCTCTGCCCCTCTCTAATGCGGAGTAGTCCGGCTGCTACAGGCTTTTGCCGAGGTTTTCTGGCGACTCGAGGGATGAGTTTTGGTTGGGCGGTGAGATGGCGGCTTGCTGCTAGGAATGCTGCCTCTCTTACAGTGATTTGGGCTAGTGAGGGTAATGAGGGTAAAGAGGATGAATGGGAAGACTGATCGGCCATGGTTGTATTGAGTGAAAGAGCTGGGAAAGTTCTTAGGGTTTTAAGAAGAAAGTTCGCAGCCTGGGTATGCAAAGGATCTGCTAAGGTTTTGTTTTCACAAAAAGACTCAAATAGACGACCTAAGAAGGGGGAGGACGGAATTTATAGGTTAGGCCTTGATGGGCCCAACGCAAATTCTGCGATGGCAGGCCTCGAGGTACTCAAAAAGCCTGCCGCCGCGCTCCTCACATTTATGAATTAACAGAGAAGTACGTCCTTTCATCTGCGAAATCATCATTTCCTTAGAAGCCTAAATGATTGGACTATTCTATTTGCAAAAAGAATTTTTCTTTGGTGTTTTATTCGGATGGGCGCAAGGTTAAGATTAACGCAATGCTTCCATTAATGCAAATGCATATTTGTAGAGGATGGGCAACAACGCATGTATCAGCGCAACACACCCCTCGGCTCAACGCATTTTTGGAGGACGGGCCCACGGTATTTCTACTGGCACAACACTACCTCGACATAGTGCGTTTTCGCTAAGGACGGGCGAAAAATACATATGAGCCCAACACACCCCTCAGCGTAATGCATTTGTGAAAGATGAACGGAAAGTGTATCTCGTCATCGCAAAATGCACCCATCATCGCAATTTATACCGGATGTTGATTATTGTTATTATTTTTATTTTTATGATTATTATTATTATTATTATTTTCATCAACGCAAGTCACTAGGACTTTGCGGTATTTACTTTCTTCTTATTAATCATTCACGAAAAACTAAGAATAACGCAATTAATACAGAAAAGTAAGGGAATTGAACAAAGCACTGAAATTGATGCAATCGAATTAAATGAAAAGTAAATTCATAACGCAATAAAAGCTAGTTTAAGGAAACAATAAATGACGAAATTCATGAAGCAATATAGGAAGCAATTAAGAAAGCAATTAAACATAGAATTTAGAAATATGGATTGACAGACGATTTTCCATGATTACCGCAATCCACACCTTTGCAGATGGTTAAGCTTGCCTGCGCAATATCATCAAGGACATTGTTCACCTCTTTACCTCATCCCACAATGTGTACGGGAAGAGATATAATCTAGTTCCTTTGGGAGTCACACCAGGTATGGAGAATGCGTTGCACATTTCTTTCTAATGTGTTCCTGCGCAAAAAATACACTTGATCTCTGGGTCAGTTTAGAATTTCTGGATCGGTTCCAGTACTCATAAACCATCAGTCTGTTCTTCGCGTTAAATAGACAGTACAAAGAGATATGTCCTGCAAAATACCACAAAAGTATTCAACACTAACCGTTACCAATCCCCGGCAACGAGACCATAAACTTGTAACGATAGAAATGGAATGTTGTGCTGTGTTATCGCTTATGCACACTACTGCTAAGTTAATCTCTTTATCTACTCTAACGCATGGCTTATGGATGAGAGGAATGATGTGCTAAATATGCGCTCAAGTACTTTGCGATAAAGAGAATTTTATGCGATACTACGTCTAAATATATGCGTTGTTAATGATATGCTCGTAGTATGCGATGGAGTAATGCAAGTCACAAGTTTCCTTGCGCTGAAACCAAGTATAATTTCAATGCAAGTTTCTCAAAATAATCCGAGGTCGAACATAGGGATTGTTTTCGTTAATGCGTTACTTTTGTGATACATGCGACCAGTTTAACAATGAATAAAGAATTAGGTTTAAACAGGAATGTAAATTGTGATGAAATAAAACTGCGTTGATAAAACAAAATCCTAAACTAATATGATACAAGATACAAGATACATGATACTGAGGTCGAGAACTGATTGTGAAGTTGTACAAAGATTCGATGTATGCGATCGAAAGTCTTTATGAATGAATCAGAAAGAGAAAGAGCAAATAGTAAAAACAACCCAAGTTTGTCAATTGCGTTAAAGATGCAACTAGGTTTCCGCTTTCCCTTGGCGTACACCTCTCTATTATCAGCAGCGTTCCCATATCTTTATGGTGAAATAGAGATAAACGTGATGAACGCAAGGTTGTTTCCATGTCTGGAAATACTTCTCGTTTTAGTTAATGCATTCTTCCAACATTCTCTCGATAGGCGGAATAACATCTTCACTTCTGCTTTCACAGGTGAAGATGCCATCGAGCATGCTTTAGCTAAACTTAATTATTTCCTTAACACAAATTAACTCACTCGCTTAATTTTTGCTAATTACCCAGGGAATTAGGAAAACATCATGGAGAAAATGGGTTATAGATGAACGGAAAGAGACAGAGAGATGACAATGGTAATTATCATAATGTTTAATTCTAGAATTAAGCGTTCGATACATGGTGTGAATGAAAGATTAAGGAAGATGAATACAAATGAACTAGAGATTAGAAACAAATACAGAAGGAGTGTCAACATCTTGACATAGATCCTGAGCGTAGATTGTGCTTGCCGGTGTGTGGAAGTAATAGAGAGGAAAGCTTCCCTCTCAAGCTTGCTTTCCTGGTAGAATTGACCTTCGCACCGAGCTTTAGCTATGGAAATTGGAAGGATTCTCTGCTTGGAGACTCACCTCTCGGCCTTGTCTCGTGGTTCGCTCGAATCTACTCTGTAAGTCGCTTCAGACCAGTCTCTCTCTCAGAATCGGTATATGCATGTCTCTATGTATTCGTATATGTTTTTCAGTGAATTTGCAGAAGCTATTTATAGGCGAAGCTTGGCTCTTTGACTTTGTGGTCCCCACTGTATGGTTATGGTAGTTCCTAAAATGGCGGAGTGAATATTCCTTCTGTTATGCAATCAATTCGTCAGAAATGCACAATTGAAAGTTGTACACTTGTCAGAATACTCCACAAATGCGTTGCTCTTTACATCTTCGATCAATCGCCGCATGCGGTGTTATTTTTTATTACCGCATGTGGTTGAAATTGCGTTGATCGCTAGAGCTCTTGATCGATTGTCGCATCGCCGTCATTGCGTTGGTCATTTCTTCGTTCTTGATTGATGGGCGCAATGCGACGAGATGCATTGGATATTTTATCTTTGAGCCATGAACGCATGCGGTGACTGATTTCCTATAAACAGAAACTGAAACATTCTATTCTACCATCTCAATGGTGTTAGTGGGTGTATTGACGATATTTTATAATTTTCGCATTTCTTAGCCAATATCTATACTATCAACGCAAAGTTTCTTTCTTTTTACCACAATATCTAAATAAAACAATATAAATAAGTTGTATTTCTAAAAGTTATCATAAGATACGCTTCCTGACCTAACTCATTTTGGAGTTATGCAGTAGAGATTGCAACATATATCTTGAACTTTGTTCCCTCCAAGAGTGTTGCCAAAAAACCTTTGGGAGTTATGGAATGGTTGTAAAGCTAGTTTACATCATTTCTGTATCTGGGGTTGCCTAACACATGTACTTGAGGCTAATCCTTAGAAACTGGAAGCACGTTCGAGGTTATGCCTATTTGTAGGCTACCCCAAGGGAACGAGAGGAGGTTATTTTTATGATCCTAAAGAAAACAAAGTGTTTGTATCGACAAATGCTACTTTTCTTGAAGAGTATCATATAAGGGAGCATATATCTAGAAGCAAAATCGTGTTGAATGAGCTTTCCAAAAAAACTATTGAATCTTCAACAAAAGTTGTTGAAGAGCCTACTACCTCAACAAGAGTTGTTGAAGTAGGTTCATCTAGTAGGTTAAATCCACCTCAAGTGTTGAGGAAACCTCGACGTAGTGGGAGGGTTGCAAACCCACCTATTCGCTATATGAGTTAAACTAAAATCCTAGCTATGGTAGCTAATGGCGAGATTGCGGATCCACTGTCTTATAAGAAGGCAATGGAGGATGTTGATAAAGATGAATGGATCAAAGCTATGAATCTCAAAATGGAGTCTATGTACTTCAATTTAGTTTGGGATCTTGTAGATCAACCTGATGAGGTTAAACTTATAGGTTGCAAATGAATCGACAAGAGGAAACATGGAGCTGTTGGGAAGGTGCAAACCTTTAAGGCTAGACTCGTGGCAAAGGGTTATACCAAGGTAGAAGGAGTCGACTATGAGGAAACTTTCTCGCCTGTTGCCATGTTGAAGTTTATTCGGATCCTCCTATCCATTGCCTCATATTATGACTATGAGATATGGTAAATGGATGTCAAGACTGTCTTTTTGAATGGCAATCTTGAGGAGACCATTTATATGGTACAACCCGAGGGATTCATAGTCCAAGGTTAAGAGTAAAAGGTTTGCTAGCTGAATCGGTCAATTTATGGACTGAAACAGGTATCTCGATCTTGGAATATAAGATGTGATACTACGATCAAATCTTATGGCTTTGATTAGAACGTTAATGAGCCTTGTGTCTACAAGAAGATCCTCAACAGTTCAGTAGTTTTCCTACTGTTATATGTATTGAGGTTGATGTCCAAATCTCGTAGGATCCGATAGTTTGTAAACATTTGTATAAACGAGCAGTTTTGTGATATATAATATGAGATATTTTATTCACTTCAGTCTATGAAATATGAGATATTTTAGTTGTATTAACCACAAACCAATAAACTAAGATCCCTAATTATCGATGTAACTTAAGCATGTATGTGGAGACATACAAGTGGATTGTACTTTAAGTGATAACCTAAATGGTATGTAGTATATGGATAAAGGAGGGAAACCTTATCCTGGTGACACTACGAGTGTGGCTTGCTTTGTAGGTGTTACAAGTGCTATAAAGTGCTACAAATGGTTTGATCCTGATCATTCGTGTATTAGACATGTAAGCGGGGATACTTTATACAAAAGAGTTTGTATAAAGACTGAACCACGAAATTTTTAGTCTCTTTATATAATGTCGTTTATGACAGAGACTTTCATTTCACTAGGATGTCCATAAGTAATATAACCTTAATCCTAAGTGAGTTGTGAACTCCTGCCTATGAAGGCGGTCCTTTGATTTGCACGGGTGCGAGTGGCCAGATCACCGACTCAAACATACAACTTTGGGGATTCGTCTAATTGGGGAGCTGGGAACTTAGTTACACAAGACAAAATTCACTCCTTCCCTAAAATAGGGATAAGTAAATAAATTGCTCCCTTAAAGGCTGATTCCGAGACTTGAACAATGTGGCGCCACACCTTCTCTTGGCCCAAGAAGTGTTTCCTCATAGTGGGACTATGATGTAATGTTCATTAGAGGGATCAATGGTACTTAAGGAGTTAGATTTAACTATAGGGGAAAAATGGTAAATTGTCCCAGGTGTACTTATGACAATTTGTGAAGGGCCATCGTACTATTAATTGGTTATATTTGATGGATATAGAAATATATCTGTAGTGCGAAGGGTGCAATTGTTGGTCTTTAGTGGAATGCCCGACAGTTAATGGATGGTGGATATCATGATTAAAGAGTTTAGTCAGCTATTCACGTACCATTGGAGCTTCAACTACAGGTCCATAAGGTCCCCTTCGTACCTCAATGGATTCATGTTGAGAATCAGTTTTTGGGTTAGTTTGAAGTGTTCAAATTAACAAGAGAGAATTTGATTATATGTGATATAATTAAATTAGTTCAATCATATATGATATAATTGATTTAATATATTTGATACATTATTATTTTTTATTAGAAGAATGAATATAAATATGATTTATATTAAATGCCATAAAGGAGAAAAAGAACTATGGTTTATATGTTGCATATGATGTGATATTAAAACTATAGGTTATAAATATAATATGATAAATTAGTTATTATATTTATTTATAATAAATTAATTATAAGATATTTGATTTTTGATTTTTTCTCCTAATAACCGACTTAGTGGGAAGTTTTAATCAGTTTTTGGTAACTGATGGATAAAATGAAAAGTGTTTCATTTTTCACTTCACGGCATAAAAAGCAAGTTATTCAGATAACTTGTCGAGAGAGAAAAGTAAACGATCGAATGAGTATCTTATACGATAGCTACTCACTGCTAAACAATCGAGTACCCAAGTCTAAATGACAGACTTTTTCATTCTCCCACTTATTCGATCATCTACTCAATCGTCCAGTTCTTCCTTCTCTCTACCAAATCCAAATAGAGCCCACACCTCCAGGATTCTCACACCGAGAATACCAAGGTAGCCTCATGGTTGTGTCGAGTTTCTGTTCGAGGGTCGAGTATTGAGTTTAACTCAACTGTGATCGAGTATTTTCCAGTTCATGTTGTTACTAGAATTGCTCGCGTTGCATTCGTGTTGTTGGACGCTTTGTTGTTAGATCGAGGAAATACTAGAAGAAAAAGTTTTTCAAAGGTATGTTTACTCGATCTCTTGTTTGTTTTTACCTTTGTAGATTTTTGTAATTTACTCGTTATGCATAACTATTGTTGGTTGGCTGTAAATGTCTTGTTCTTTCACAATGGGGTTTCAAACGATTTGCTTCTACTCATTGGTTCTCTAATTTTAGAGTTCCATCAATTGGTATAAGAGTAAGGTTGTTCTGATATTCTAAATTCCATTGATGTATTGATTTACATTTACAGTCTTGGTGGGTTTTATGTCTACAATGCATTTAAGTGTTAGATGTAACTGTGGATGTGAATTGATGGATGTTTAGGGATGATTGGCTCTATTTTTTTAAAGCTTTCTTTACATTTCAAAGTTAATTTGTAAGGGCACCTGTGGTTTTAGGCATAATTAACTTGTTATCGAGTATGTATTCAAGTTTTTAGTGTGTGATTCGTTCATGATGAAGCTTGAACACATGAAGATGTTGTTCATTTCATGGAAGAAGACCAAAGGTTGGTTGCATCGTGTAGCCTAGGCTAAACGATTGTTTAGATTTGGCTAGGTGATCGTGTAGAAAAGTTCTACTCAATCGTGTAGCATTTGCTAAACGATCACATAGCTGATTCTACACAATCGAGTAAAGAGTTTACTCGATCGTGTTGTGTTGGCTACTCGATTGCATGAACACTAAGGGTAAACGATCGCTGAGTATGTGATACTCGACGCATGGTAGGCGCACACACTAAATGATTGAGTAGGCCAGCATGCTCATCGCATAGTCACTGGCTACTCGATCCTCAGTGTAAGATACTCGATGCTTACTCCTCGATCGTTTAGACGATCATGCTTCATCGCATAGTTGTCATCTACTCGATCATTTAGGCATGTATTACACGGTGTGCGTTGCTCGATCGCGTGGCCTTGTTACTTCATCGCATAGTCCAAAGGCATTCGATCCATGCTACACAATCGTTTATACTCGATCAACGTTACTCGATGATCAAAAGGAGCTACTATACGATCAAGGAATAAGTCTTCACTTGGGCGGTTCAAGACTCGGTTTGCCTGTTTGAACCAATTGACTTGATGGCTTATGTAACAGATAGTTTTATTTATGGTTTTTGGAGGCTAATTATTCCGGTCCATCAATTTTTGATGAATGTACATGTGATGTATGTTTAATTATATGTCATAAAGTATGCCATATAGTTTTAAAACCCACCATAGGTTATGCATTTATTCATGCATCATCTTTATATTATAATAGTTATAATATAGTAGTTTGCATGATGAAATTACATTAAAGCATGCTCATGCATCACATAATATAAGAATTATAATATATGCATGGATTAAGCATATCCATGCATCATCTTTATATTATAAGTGTTATAGTATAAGGATGTATGAAAGTATGTATACTTAGGTCATTACGAGTTATATAAGAGTTATATATAGTAATGGATTAACATTGCATGAAACTTGACACTTAGGTTAATTTATAAAAGTTATAAATACCTAGTATAGCTTAGCCATGTGGATGTTTTTAGTTGTTTCATTTTTTATAAGTGTTATAATTAATGAAATTAGAAATAAAATCAGTAAGAAAGACATGCATGCATGCACACTTAGGCTTTAATCATGTTTTAAAAGAGTTTTAAAATTTGATTGAGATGGACCTAAGATCATGGTTCTAATGAGATTAGAAACCTAAGTTTAATCTTTTAATTCGGTTTAATAGGATTCAATTGATTAATAAAAGATTAAATATGTACCAAATCTATCTATAAGGGATCTTTTGTCTAAGGCAGGTTCTAGCTAAGCTGGGGTATTTAAGCTGACGGAAACAAAAGACCCTTACTACCTAGAAATATGAATTAGATAGATTTGTTGCATGCATGCAAATTTGATGATAATCTGTTAAAGTGTTTAATAAGACTTGATTCAAACTTGTTTAATTATATTATTATTAAAATAAGTGTTGTTTTTAGCAAATTAAATACACACAGTTAAAATCAGTAGCTGGATTTACTAAGTTAATGAATCCCTAGGTAGAACATTCAGTGGGAGGTACTTGGGGTATATGATACTTCACTTAAACCTCTACACGTTTCTCCCTAAAAGTTCACACCGTGAGATCTATCCTCGGCCTCGAGGCACCCTGGAAGTGTCCCCCTAAAGAATGGTGTTTGGGTAGGTCAATACCAAGGTGAATGGAGAGAATGCTCATAGTAAGTGAGAGTGGGACGTGTGACAACATATCCCATGATCTCTCTCATTAGGTTGGATAGCATTTTCGTGCATCACCTCTAGGCACTCTAGGAGTGTCCCCCTAAAGGATGGTTGTATTTGCACAACTCTTTATCTGATCTCCTGAAAAAGATAACATTGCTTTAGTCTCTTGTTCTAATATGCTTTTTCCTTACTGTGGGCGCATTAGGGCAGGGCTCTAGGGCCTAAAATGATGGGTTAGTCTTATGCGAAATTGTTAAGGTTGTTAACAAATTCTGAATCGAACAACGGTGACTGTTAGAGTCAGTTACAAGGAGTTGTTTCTGTCTAATGGTTGAGAATGTCTCATCCCAATGAAGGGGCACTTAATCACCTCATCGATGACTTTTATCCAGCCTCGTTGGGGCATCATTGCAAAATAGATGTCACTTAGGGTACAATAGAACTATTTCGCTAAAACCTAAAAGTGGTAATGCAAGTAGACTTATTAAGTTTGTTCTTGTTTTCAACAACTTTTAATTAATGGCAACCGCTACTTTAGCTCTTTTAGCCGTCGACAAACTAACTGGTGAAAACTACGCCAATTGGAAGAACACGATAAACAAAATATTTATCATCGGTGACCTTTGGTTCGTCCTAATGGAGGAGTGTCCTTCTATTCCACCATAAAATGCCGCTCAAAATGTTTGAGAGGCTTATGAGAAATGGACACGGGTGAACGAGAAGGCCTGAGCCTATATCTTGGCCAGCCTGAATGATGTCTTGGCCAAGAAGCATGAGTCCATGGTCACTGCACGTGAGATTACAGAGTCCCTTAAGGGAATGTTCGGACAACCGTCTGTGCAGCTGAGGCATGAAGCTCTAAAGTTCACCTTCAACTCCAAAATGAAGGAGGGTACATCTGTTTGTGAACATGTTATGAACATGATGGTCCACTTCAATGTGGCAGAGATGAATGGGTCTTGCATCGATGAGGCCAACCAGGTTAGCATTGTTCTGGAGACATTGCCAGAAAGCTTCCTCCATTTTGTTAGCAACGCTGTTTTGAACAGGGTTGATTATACCCTTACAACTTTTCTCAATGAGTTGCAGACATTCCAATCCTTGCTGAAAAGTAAGGAGAAGAAAGTTGGTGAAGCAAATGTTGCTTCATCATCCAGAAAGTTCCATAAAGGTTCAACCTCAGGAATTAAGTCTACACTTTCTTCTTCCGGCACCAGCAAGTGGAAGAAGAAGAAGGGTAGTAAAGGGGAAGGGAAGGCACATGCTAACCCACCACCTGCCGCTCTACGGGATAGGTGACTAGCGTCGGTTGAAAAAGGAAAATGTTTCCATTGCAACCAGGATGGGCACTGGAAGCGAATCTACCCTCGTTTTTTAATGGAGAAGAAGAAAGCCAAAAAAGGTAAATATGATTTATTTGTTTTGGAGACTTATTTAGTGGAGAATGATGATTCTGAAGGAACTCTTATTCAAGAGTACCTACGAGCGGAAGTGGATCTTTCCAATTCATTGTGACAGAATTACCGCATATACATTCAGACATACTTTCATGATGCAAAAGGGATCAAGAAATCATACCAGATGAAGATTTCTTCTTCACAACGAGTCTGACTGTCTACCTCAAACAGTCACCACTCGAACAAAAGGAATTGGAGAAGACAACACCACTTAGAGCCCTCAGTATTCTTGGAGTGAGAATCCAAAGTGTGGACTTTGTTTGGATTTGGTAGAGGGAAGGAGGAAAAACGATCGTACACAACGATCAAAAAAGTGTGAGATGCGGTCGTCTATCACATAGACAATATGCTTGATCGTTTAGGTAAAGTATACGATGGTATAGTAAAAGTAAGCAATCGTCTCAACGATCGTGTAGGAAAAGATAAACGATCGTCTATACAATCGTATAGGAAAAGTGTGAGCGGTCGTACAAAAAAATCGTGTAGTAAAAACTAAACGATCATCTATACGATCGTTTAGTAAATATCGAGAGCTAAACGATCACTTAGTAAAAAGGTAAACGATTGTTTAGATAATAACGCGCTATGGTGTAATTGGTATGCGATCGCTTAGCAATATCGTATATGTAAGCGATCGTGCAGTCCTATCGTAAGCGATGAGACTATCTTTTTCACAATACCCGCGCACACCAAGATCAACATACCGTCTGCTATTTATAATGCACTTATCCGTTATTTTAAACGAAGAGGCGCCTTCCCATTTCCTTTATAGCCATCCAATTAGTGTGATCTTATCACATTCATAACTTATAAATTAATATCAAATATTAATTATAATATTTTTTCCTCTACTAGATATAAATCATATTTATATCCAATTTCCTCCAAATTAATGTATCTCATATATAAAGTTAATTGTATCATATTTAATTAACTCGTTCAATTATATCATATATAATCGAACTCCCTCTTGTCAATTTGAACATTTCAAATTGACCCAAAAACTGACTCTCAACTTGTATCCAAGCTACCAAGGGGACCTTATGAACCTATGGCTCGAAGCTCCAACGGTGTGTGAATAGCTGACTAAACTCTTTAGTCAGATATCTACCATTCGTTAACTACCAGGCATTCCACTAAAGATTGACAATTGAATTCTTTTTGCCATAGATATATTTCTATGTCCATTGGATATAACCAATCATGAATACGATGACCCTTCATAGATGCTCGTAAGTACAACTAGTCCAAATTACCATTTTGTCCCTATAGTTACATATCACTCCCTAAGTACCACTGATTTCTCTAATGAACAATACAACATAGTCCAACTATGTGTGAACACCTTTCAGGCCAAGAGAAGGTGTGTGGCGCCACATCGTTCAAGCCCCGGAATCAGCCCTTAAGGGAGTTATTTATCTACTTACCCCTGCATTAGGGAATGAGTGAATTCCATCTTGTGTAGCTGAGTTCCCAACTCCTAAATCAGACGAATCCCCAAAATGGTAGGTTTGAGTCAGTGTTCTGGCCACTCGCACCCATGCAAATCAAAGGACCGCCCTCAATAGCAAGAGTTCCCAACTCACTCAGGATTGAGGTCATGTTACCTATGATCATATTAGTGAAGTGAAGTCTCAGTTATGAACGATGTTATATAACGAGACGTTAACACTTCGTGGTCAGGTCTTATACAAACTCTTTGTATAGGATGCCTCCGCTCGCATGTCCCCTACATGAATGATCAGGATTGGATCATCTGTGACAAGTCACAACACTTGTGACGATTCCACAAACGGGCCGCATCCGTAGCGTTATCAGGATAAGGTTTCCCTCCTATATCCATATACTACAAACCATTTTGGTTATCACTCAAGACACGATCCACTTTTATGTCACCACATACATGCTTGAGTCATAGACAGATAACCAAGGATTTTATGTTTATTGGTTTGCGGTAAAATCTAAATTTGCAAAGTCAAGTAGTGAAGTAAATATCATTTATATTATATATCACAAGTGTTCATACAAAGTTGTTTACAAACTACTGGACACGAGACTTTAGGGCATAAACCCCAACAATCTCCTACTTGTCCTAAAGTGAAGTAGGGAGTACAAGTAAACAGACAAAAAATAATAAACTAGGGCATAAAAACCCAGTGCAACCAAATCTCTCACTTGTCCTAGTCCAGCCGTGGGCGGTCCTATAGACCCATGCTCTGAAGGTGACCCTCAAACACTATAGCTCTGAAAGCCTTCGTAAATGGATCAGCAACGTTTTGCTCCGAGGCGATCTTCGTGACGATCACGTCTCCTCGATGCACTATCTCGCGGATCAGATGATACTTTTGCTCTATGTGTTTGTCGTGCCTATGACTCCTGGGCTCCTTGGAGTTCGCCACAGTACCACTATTGTCACAATAGAGGGTGATGGGCCTAGACATATCTAGAATAACTTCCAGCTTAGTCAAGAACTTTCTGAGCCAGACGACCTCTTTAGCAGCTTCACAAGCCGCTACGTACTCAGCCTCCATCGTGGAGTCGGCGATGCACTCGTGCTTAATGCTCCCCCACACTACAGCTCCTCCATTAAGAGTAAATACTAACCCTGAAGTGGACTTTCGAGAGTCCTTATTAGTCTGAAAGTCAGAAGATAGTAAGGATCAATCCCAAGACTCATACACGAGCATGTAGTCCCTCGTTTCCGAAGATACTTGAGGATGTTCTTAACTGCGGTCAAATGACCCTGACCTAGGTTAGATTGATACCTACTGACTATTCTACAGCATAGCAGATGTCTTGGCCTAGCGAGAGCATCGCATACATTAAACTGCCAACAGCAGATGCATATGGGACCCGTCTCATGTCCTCAACCTCTTGAGGCGTCTTAGGATATATGTCCTTAAACAAAGTGACTCCATGCCTGAATGGTAGTAGGCCCTTTTGGAGTTTTGCATCGAGTACTTGAGCAAGATTTTGTCAATATACGATGCTTGAGACAGTGGTAAGACTTTGTTCTTACGATCCCGACAGATCTGTATACCCAAAACAAACTGAGCCTCTCCCAAATCTTTCATTTGGAATTGGGTCACTAGCCAATTCTTAACTGTAGTCAGTAGACCTACATCATTCCCAATGAGTAATATATCTTCTACATACAATACTAAGAAAGCTACTGAACTGTTGACTATTTTCTTGTAAACACAATGTTCATCAACGTTTTGGTCAAAGTCATATGATTTGATCGCAACATCAAACTAAATATTCCAAGATCGAGATCCTGCTTCAGCTCATAAATGGATCGATTCAATTTTCAAACTTTTTGCTCTTGACCTTGGGCAATGAATCCTTCGGGTTGCACCATGTAAATGGTCTCCTTAAGATTGCCATTCAGAAAAGTCGTCTTGATGTCCATTTGCCAAATCTCATAATCATAATAAGCTGCAATGGATAGGAGGATGCGGATCGACTTTAACATGGCAACAGGTGAGAAAGTCTCCCCATAGTAGACTCCCTCCACTTGGGTATAACCCTTTGCCACAAGTCGAGCCTTGAAGGTTTGCACCTTTCCATCCGCACCCCGTTTGCGCTTGTAGACCCATTCACAACCTAGGTCTTACCCCACCAGGATGATCTACAAGATCCTATACCGAGTTAAAGTACATCGACTCCATCTCAAGATTCATGGCTTTAACCTATTCATCCCGATCAACATCCTCCATTGCCCTTTTTTAGGACAACAGATCCTTAACGTCGCCATCTGTCACCATAGCTAGGATTTCTGTGAAACCCAGATAGCGATCAGGCAGGTTCATAACCCTCCCACTGCGTCGAGGTTCCCTCAACTCTTGAGGTGTAACCGACCTACCAGATGAACTATCATGAACATTTCTGTTTGATGAATCAGGTCCTTCAAAAACTCTTGTTGAAGTTTCAGTAGTTTCTTTGGAAAGCTCACTTATCACGACTTTACTACGTGGACTGTGCTCCCTGATATAACCTTCTCTAGGAAAGTAACGTTCGTGGAAACAAACACCTTGTTTTCAGACGGATCATAAAAGTAACCTCCTCGTGTACCTTTGGGGTAGCCTACAAAGAGGCACAACCTCGATCGTGATTCAAACTTTTTGGGATTTGCCTCAAGCACATGTGCTGGGTAACTCCATATGCGAAAGTGACGTAAACTAGCTTTACACCCATTCTATAACTCCAGAGGTGTACTTGCAATACTTTTAGAAGGAACATAGTTGAGAATGTATATCGCAGTCTCCACTGCGAAACCCCAAAACGAGTCCCATGAGGAAGCATAAATCATCATCGAATGAACCACGTCCAATAAGGTTCTATTTCTCCTCTCTGTTACACCATTTTGCTAAGGTGTACCCGGTGCCGAGAGTTAGGAAATGATTTCATGTTCTAATAAATAGTCCTGGAACTCAGAATCCAAAAACTCTCCACCTCGATCTAATCGAAGTGTTTTTATTCGTCTATCCAAAGCATTTTCAACTTCGGCCTTAAACAATTTGAACTTTTCAAAAGATTCAAACTTTCGTTGCATCAGATAGATATACCCATATCTCGAGTAATCATCAATAAAACTGATAATGTACTCATAGCCTCCTCGAGCTCGTACATTCATAAGACCACAAAGGTCAAAATGTACTAATTCAAGAGGCTCTTTGGCTCAATAACCTTTTCCAGTAAAAGGTCGTTTAATCATCTTACCTTCAAGGCAAGATTCGCACACTGGTAAAGAATTTTTCTCTAACTCGCTTAGAAGGCCATTCTTCACCAATCTCTCAATCCTATTGAGATTAATGTGCCCTAATCTAAGGTGCTAAAGTTGGAAATTTTCTTTTGGAGAAACTCGCTGACGTTTAGATTGAGTTACGGTAGATTTAAACATCTCTATGTTATGAAGGGAACTTAAGGCTAAAGGTCTTAGCACATACAAGTTATTTTCCAGTTTAGTTGTACAAATTTCAATGCCATCCTTATGAATAAACACTTTATTCAATTTAAAAGAAATAGTGTAATTGTATTGTAATAGACACTTTACAGAAATAAGGTTCCTTTTTAGTTCAGGAACTACAAAGACATCTTTTAATATAAGAAACCTATTCTGTAAAGTAAACTGGATATCTCCCACTGCCACAGCTAAGACGACGTGCCCGGTGCCTACTCACATCGTCATATCACCAGCCTCCAATTGTTGCCAGGATCTAATCCTCTGAAAAGAAGAACATACATGATTAGTGGTGCCCGAATCTAATATCCAAGTAGATTCATCATTCTCCACTAAACAAGTTTCTAATACAAGCAAATAATATTTACCTCTATTTGCCTTGGCTGCCTTCTTTTCCTTCAGATAACGAGGACAATTCCTCTTCCAGTGTCTGTCCTGGTTACTGTGGAAACATTTTTCTTTTTCAACCGGCGGTGGACGTTTCTTCTGGGCGACAGGTGGCGAGTTAGCAGGCACATTCCCTTTCCCTTAACCACCTTTCTTCTTCTTCCCCTTTCCAGAGTTAGAAGTTGAAGGTGCAAACTTTGTTCCTGAGGTTGAACCTCGATAGAACCTTTTTTAGGACGAGACAACATTTGCCTCACCTCCCTTTTTCTCCTTACTTTTTAGCAAGGATTGGTAAGTCTGCAACTCGTTGAGGAGAGTGGTAAGGGAGTATTCCACTTTGTTAAGAATTATATTGCTAACAAAGTGAAGGAAGCTCTCTGGCAATGAATGCAGGATAATGCTAACCTGACTACCCTCATCGATCTTAGACCCTCTGCCACGTTAAAGTGGACAATCATATTCAGCACGTGTTCACGAACAGAGGTGCCTTCCTCCATTTTGGAGTTGAAGATGTGTTTCAGAGCCTCATGCTTGAGCTGTCCAGACGGCTGTCCGAACATTCCCCACAGGGATTTAATGATCTCACGAGCTGAGACCTTGGACTCGTGTTTCTTGGCCAAGACGTCACTAAGACTGGCCAGAATATAGGCTTGGGCCTTTTCATTTGCCCATATCCAACGCTCGTACGCTGTCCGAATATTTCGAGCAGTGTCCTGAGGTGGAATAGAAGGACATTCCTCCGTAAGGATAAACTTCAGATCCTTGATGATGAGTATCATCATGAGCATATGTTTCCAACTTGAATAGTTTTGGACATTCAATTTTTCGATGCTAAGCAAATTGATAGTGGTTGATGCCATTAAAAAAACCGTTGTTGAAAAAAGAATAATAACCTTTTATAAGACTTTGCAAAAACCACTTTTAAATTAACCAATTAATTTTTAGCAAAACAGATTCCAAGTACCCTAAGTGAAAAGACTTCTTGTTTGCAATGATGCCCTAGTGAGGCAGGACAAATGTCACCGGTGGGGTGATCCGATGGCCCTTCACTAGAATGGGACAATCTCAACCATTAGGCAGAACCAACTCTTGGAACTAAACCTAATAGCCACCATTTGTTCGGTCCAGAATAGTTAACCCTTGACAATCCTACATAAGTGTAAACCATTGTTTTCGGCCTCAGAGTCTCGCCCTAATGCGCTTACCATAGGGTAAAAACAGATTAGGACAAGAGACTAAGTAACCTATCCTCTTACAAGAGATCAAATAAAGAAACGCGCAAAACAACCATCCTATAAGGGGACACACCCAGGGTGCCACGAGGCGATGTGCAGAAACTTTATTCAATCCAACGAGGGAGACCGAGGGATATGCTGTCGCACTTCTCGCTCCCACTTACTATGAACACTCTCTCCATCCACCTTGATATTGACCTACCCAAACACCATCCGTTAGGGGGACATGCCAAAGGTGCCTCGAGGCCGAGTGTAGATCCCACGGTGTGGACTATGAGGGAGAAACACGAGAGATGAAAATGAAGCATCAAATGCCCCAAGAACCTCCCACTGAATGTTCTACCTAGGGGTTTATTAACCTAGACAATCCGGCTACTGATTATGATCTAAGTCATTTATAAAGTTTGCTAGAAAACAACTTTTGTCTTTAAAAAAAAACAAAGTAGTCACATTAAACTTTTTAATGGATTGGCCTTAGTTTGCATGCATCAAATTTATCTAAATTACCTTTCCAGGTAGGTTCCCAGGTAGGGGTGTTTCATTGCTGTCATCTTAAATACCCCAACCTAGACAGAACCCGCCTTCGACAAAAGGTCTACTATAGATAGAATTTCTACATATGGATATTTTAGTTCTAATTTCATTTTATAACCATTTATAAAATAAACAACTAAAACACTCATCCCACATAACGAAGTATTTATAACGTTTATAAATATAACGAAAGAAAATAATAATAATAAAACATACATAAACATAACCCTTATATTATATTATGCATGAGCATACATTTATGTAAATTAAAACATGCTTCTCTAAATTATAACACTTATAATAAAGAAAATATGCATGACCTAAGGTGGGGTTTATCTATATGTGCATACCATATGACATATTAAAAACCTACATCGCATGTAAAAAATGAAGGATTTATGGACCGGGATGAGCCTTTACAAAATCGGAATGAAATAGCCCTATCTATTACATTTTTCATTGAGCAAACCAGTTCACAGGCGAACCGAGTCTTGAACCGTTAGGAGGACTCCATCATGTAGTAAATGCTATAGATAGACGATCGTTCAGCGCGCATTAGACGATAGAAGCATAATTAAACGATTGCATAGACAACGACGAGGCTGCGAAGCCTGATCGTCTATGCGATCGTGTAGCATGACGACAGGTAAATGATTTACCTTGCGTTACTAAGCGATCGTTTAGTCAATTACTAAGCGATGAAGCTTGCTAACCTAAACGATCGACCAGGCGCACGCGTTAAGCGATACGCGAACATCTCATCGTCTAACCGATGCGTGCAACCAGGTAAATGATTTACCTTGCGTTACTAACCGATGAAGCCTGCTGACCTAAACGATCGACCAGGCGCGCGTGTGAAGTGATACGCGAGCATCACCTCGTCTACACGAACCGATACCCAGTGATCGCGTAACCGATCTTCAACACGATGCGATCAACCCTTAGTCACTTACCCGATCTTCTACATAATGCGATCATCAGCGATCGTGTACCCCATCGACTGTACGATGCGATCAACACTTGACCGCATACCCCATCATTTAACCGATGCGATCAACAACGATCGCATACCCCATTGACTGCAAGATGTGATCAACACTTGATCGCATTCCCCATCGTCTACACGATGCGATCTAAACTTGATCGCATACCTTCCTCGAAGAACCACAATGCTTGCTTCGATCTTCTTCGTGAACGATTCAAAACTCAAACAGACTTTGAATACAAACTCAATAACGATTATTAATGCCCAAAAACGCAAGGGCCTTTATAAACAACCGTAAATGTAAAAGAATTAAAACAAACCAAGGCTAACATCCATGAAAACATCCATAAATCCGCACATCCACAACAATTTAACAATTAAACAGTGTATAAATACACCCACCAAGAACGTATTTGCAATTCTTTTGCAGCAATGAATTGGAATGTCAGAAAACCTGGCTCTGATACCAATTGAAGGAACTCTTATTCAAGAGTACCTACGAGCGGAAGCGGATCTTTCCAATTCATTGTGACAGAATTACCGTATATACATTCAAACATACTTTCATGATGCAAAAGGGATTAAGAAATCATACCAGATGAAGATTTCTTCTTCACAGCGAGTCTGATGCCCAACCGTCTACCTCGAACAATCACCACTCGAACAAAAGGAATCGGAGAAGACAACACCACTTAGAGCCCTCAATATTCTTGGAGTGAGAATCCAAAGTGTGGGCTTTGTTCGGATTTGGTAGAGGGAAGGAGGAAGAGCAACCGTACACAACAATCAAGCAAGTGGGAGATGAACGATCGCGTACGAAAAACTAAGCGATCGTCTATACGATCATTTAGTATGCTGGGAGCTAAACGATCACTTAGTAAAAAGGTAAACTATCGTTTAGATAATAACGCGCGACGATGTAATTGGTATGCGATTGCTTAGCAATATCGTATATGTAAGCGATCATGCAGTCCTATCGTATAGACACTGATTTTCTAAACGATGAGACTATCCTTTTCACAATACCCGCACACACCGAGATCAACATACCGTTTGCTATTTATAATGCACCCATCCGTTATTTTAAACGAAGAGGCACCTTCACGTTTCCTTTGTAATCGTCCAATTAATGTGATCTTATCACATTCATAACTTATAAATTAATATCAAATATTAATTATAATATTTTTTCTCTGCTAGATATAAATCATATTTATATTCAATTTCCTCCAAATTAATATATCTCATACATAAAGTTAATTATATCATATTTAATTAACTCGTTCAATTATATCATATATAATCGAACTCCCTCTTGTCAATTTGAACATTTCAAATTGACCCAAGAACTGACTCTCAACTTGTATCCAAGCTACCAAGGGGACCCTTATGAACCTATGGCTGAAGCTCCAATGGTACTGAATAGCGACTAAACTCTTTAGTCACGATGTCCACCATCCGTAATGGCCAGGCATTCCACTAAAGATGACAATTGAACTCTCTTCGCAAAAATATATTTATATGTCCATTGATATAACCAATCATGATAACGATGACCTTCACAGATGCTCGAAGTAACAGTTGAGCCAAATTAACCGTTTTGCCCCTGTAGTTACAATATCACTCCTTAAGTACCATGATTCCTCTAATGAACAATACAACATAGTCCAACTATGTGTGAACACCTCTCGGGCCAAGAAAAGGTGTGTGGCGCCAACATCGTTCAAGCCCCGGAATCAGCCTTAAGGAGTTATCTATCTAGTTACCCTACATCGGGGAAGAAGTGAATTTCATCTTGTGTAGTTGACTTCCCAGCTCCCAAATCAGACGAATCCCAAATGGTAGGTTTTGAGTCGGTGTCTGGCCAATCGCATCCATGCAAATCAAAGGACTGCCCTCAATGGCAGGAATTCCCAACTCACTCAGGATTAAGGTCATGTTACCTATGGTCATCCTAGTGAAGTGAAGTCTCAGTTATTGAACGATGTTATATAACGAGACGTTAACACTTCGTGGTCAGGTCTTATACAAACTTTTGTATAGGACACCCCCACTCGCAATGTCCCCTTCACGAATGATCAGGATTAGATCATTCTGTGACAAGTCACAACACTTATGACCATTCCATAAAACGGGCTGCATCAGTAGCGTTATCAGGATAAGGTTTCCCTCTTATATCCATATACTATAGACCATTTTGGTTATCACTAAATGTGCGAGTTGGCACCAGACACGTCATCTTAGCTGTGGCAGTGGGAGGCCTTCGGTTGACTTTACAGAATAAGTTTATCATTTTAAATGATGTGTATGTTGTTCCCGAGTTAAAAAGAGGAACTTAATTTCTATAAAGTCATTGCTTGAATGTAAATACACTCTAAACTTTTTAGTTAATAAAGTGTTTATTCTGAAAGATGGTATTGAGATATGTTTAGCTAAATTGGAAAATAATTTGTATGTGCTAAGGTCATTAGTAACAAATTCCCTCCATAACATAGAGATGTTTGAAACTACCGTAACTCAAAACAAACGACTTAAAGTTTCTCCTAAAGATAATACCCAACTTTGGCACCTTCGTTTGGGGCACATCAATCTTAATAGGATTGAGATATTGGTGAAGAATCGACTTCTAAATGAGTTAAAAGAAAATTTTTTACCTGTGTGCGAGTCATGCCTTGAAGGCAAAATGACTAAAAGACCTTTTATTGGAAAAAGTTATAGGGCCAAAGAGCCTCTAGAGTTAATGCATTCAGAATTTTGTAGTCCGATGAATGTGCGAGCCAGGGGACACTACAAGTATTTCATCACTTCTACTGATGATTATTCGAGGTATGGGTATATTTATTTAATGTAACATAAGTCAGATCCTTTAAAAAGTTCAAAGAGTTCAAGGTTGAAGTTGGAAATGAATTAAGTAAACGAATTAAAACACTTCGATCTGATTGGGATGGAGAGTTTTTGGATTCTGAGTTTCAGAACTATTTGATAGAACATGGAATGGTTTCCCAACTCTCAGCACATGGTACACCTCAGAAGAATGGTGTATCAGAGAGGAGAAATAGAACCCTGTTGGACATGGTTCGGTCAATGATGAGTTACGCTTCCTTACCAGACTCGTTTTAGGGTTTTTTTAGTAGAGACCGCAGCTTACATCATCCTTAACTGTATTCCCTCCAAGAGTGTTTCCAGAACACCTTTGGAATTGTGGAATGGGCGTAAAGTTAGTTTGCGTCACTTCCGCATCTGAGGTTNCTCCAAGAGTGTTTCCAGAACACCTTTGGAATTGTGGAATGGGCGTAAAGTTAGTTTGCGTCACTTCCGCATCTGAGGTTGCCTGCACATGTGCTTGAGGCTAATCCTAAGAAATTGGAACCACGTTCGAGGTTGTGCCTATTTGTAGGCTACCCCAAAAGGACACGAGGGGATTACTTTTATGATCTTAAGGAAAACAAGGTGTTTGTATCGACAAACACTACATTCCTTGAAGAGGATCATATAAGGGAGCACAGTCTATGAAGTAAAATCGTGTTGAGTGAACTTTCCAAAGAGTTGTTGAAGAGCCTGCTACATCAATAAGAGTTGTTGATGGAAGTTCATCTAGTAGGTAAAATCTGAAGGAAATCTAAACAGAGATCTCCATGAGCAGCCAAAGTGAATCGTTCCAAATCCCATTTAGAATGAACACAAACAATTACAGTCTTAAATGGAAACGAACAGGTTATGCATAATTAGAATTTACAACATGCTACAAGAGGATACAAGGAATAGAGTATGCGTACCTTTGAAGAATTATTCTTCAAGTATCCCTCGATCGATTTCCAATGTGTTCAAAGCAAAACTCGAATGCAACGAACAGAACACGGCTTCCACAAATGTCTGAATTAGCCTTGATCCCAATCAAGTCCAACTCGATCCATGAATTGAATAGGAACACTACCACAATTGTTACCTTGGTATTCTCGGTGTGAGAATCCAGGAGTTGTGGGCAATGTAAGATCTTGGATTGAAGAAGATAGGAGGTATACAATCAAGTAAGTGGGAGATATGAAGACCGTCTATCGTATAGATGATGTCCTCGATCGTTTAGAAGATGAAGCCTATCATGTAGACTTTGCTACTCGATCGTGTAGCAACGATCAGTGAGTAACTAACTATCGTATGGTTAACTCTTAGCTTGATCGTGTATGCTCTCAACACTATCGCTTAGTAAAAACTCTTTTTACTTGATAGCCTTTTTCGTGAGAATTTTCAAATGAATCAACAACTAATTTAGGAAAACAATTTTCCTTTTTATCTCACGGTTACCATAAAACTTTCAATAACCTCCCACTCAATTCGATTATTAGAGAAAAAGAATTAATTGTCATATAATTAATATATTATAAATAAATATGATAAACAATTTATCATATTATATTTATGACCTATAGTTTTAATATTTCATCATATGAAACATATAAACCATAGTTCTTTTTCTATTTTATGGTATTTAATATAAATCATATTTATATTAATTCCTCCAAATAACGTATCTAATACATCATATCAACTATATCACATATAATTGAATTTCCTTTTATTAATTTGAACACTTCAAATCAACCCAAAATCTGATTCTCAACTTGAACCCATTGAGCTACCAAGGGGACCTCATGGACCTGTAGCTTGAAGCTCCAACGGTACGTGAATTATTGGCTAAACTCTTTAGTCACGAGATCCACCATCTGTTAACTGTTGGTCACTCCACTAAAGACTGACAGCAACACTATTCTCACTACAGATATATTTTTGTGTCCACATAACCAATCAACAGTGCGATGACCCTTCACAAATCACTCGTAATTACAATTGGGCCAATTTACCATTTTGCCCCTATAGTTACATCTAACTCCTTAAGTACCACTAATTCCCCTAATGAACAATAAGTCATAGTCCTACTATGACTGAGTCCTCTCTTCCAAAGAGAGGGTGTGACCACTATGTTCAAGACCCAGAATCAGCCCTTAATAGAGCAATTTATCTACTTACCCTTGCTTCGGGGAAAGAGTGAATTCCGCCTTGTGTAGCTGAGTTCCCAACTCCTCAATTAGACTAATCCCCCAAAAGGTAGGCTTGTTGAGTCGAAAATCTGGCCACTCTCACCTATACTAATCAAAGGACCGCCCTCATAAGCAGAAGTTCCCAACTCACTCAGGATTAAGGTCATGTCACCTATGGCCATTTTAGTAAAATGTAAGTCTCAATTATCAACGACGTTATATAAAGAGACTAATCATCTCGTGGTCCGGTCTTATACAAGTATAGGACACCCCCGCTCACATGTCTCCACATGAATGGTTAGGATCAAACCATTTATAGCACTTTACAATACTTATAAATATCTATAGAGCGGGCTGTATCCATAGTGTCCCCAGGATAAGGTATCCCTCCTCTATTCTTATACTACAGACCATTTAGTTTATTACTTAAGGCATGATCCACTTGTATGTCTCACATACATGCTTAAGTTACATGAAATAACCACGAATCTTAGTTTATTGGATTTGAGTAAATGCAAATAAAATAACATTTATTTTATTAATAACAATCAAAATGTTTACAAACTATGAGACCACTGGGAGAATTAAGACACCAATCCCAACAAAATCCACCTCAAGAGTTGAGGGAACCTCGACGTAGTGAGAGGGTTGCGAACCACATGTTCGTTATATGGGTTTAACTGAAATCCTATCTATGGTAGCCGATGACGAAGTTGAGGATTCGTTGTCTTACAAGAAGACAATGGAGGATGTTGATAGAGATGAATGGGTCAAAGCCCTAGATCTCGAGATGGAGTCTATGTACCTCAACTCAGTTTGGGATCTTGTAGATCAAACTGATGGGGTTAAACATATAGGCTGTAAATGGTTCTACAAGAGGAAAGGGGTGCTGATGGGAAGGTGCAAACCTTCAAGGCTAGACTTGTAGCAAAGGGTTATACCCAGGTAGAGGGAGTTAACTATGAGGAGACTTATTCCTGTTGCCATGCTTAAGTCTATTCGCATCCTCCTATCCATTACCTCATATTATGACTATGAGATATGACAAATGGATATCAAGACTAATTTTGAATGGCAATCTTGAAGAGACCATTTACATGGTGCAACTCAAGGGATTCATAGCCCAAGGTCAAGAGCAAAAGGTTTGCAAGCTGAATCGGTCCATTTATGGACTGAAATAGGTATCTCGATCTTGGAACATAAGGTTTGATACTACGATCAAATCTTATAGCTTTGACCAAAACATTGATGAACCTTGTGTCTATAAGAAAATCGTTAACAGTTTAGTAGTTTTCCTAGTGTTGTATATAGACGATATCATACTCATTGGGAATGATGTAGGTTTACTGACTTCAGTTAAAAACTAGTTGGCGACCCAATTCCAAATGAAAGATTTGGGAGAGACTCGGTTTATTCTTGGGATTCAGATCTTTTGGGATCGAAAGAACAAAGTGCTAGCACTGTTTTAGGCACCATACATTGACAAGATGTTGATCAATTACTTGATGCAGAACACCAAAAGGGGCTTTTTGCCTTTTCGGCATGAAGTTACATTGTCTAAGGAACAGTGTCCTAAGACACCTCAAGAGGTTGAGGAAATGAGACGGGTCCCCTATGCATCTGCCGTGGGCAGTTTAATGTACCCGATGTTATATACTAGACCTGACATCTGCTACGCTGTAAGGATAGTCAGTAGATATCAGTCTAATCTAGAATAGGGTCACTGGGTAGCCGTCAAGAACATCCTCAAGTATCTTCGGAGAATGAGGGACTACATGCTTGTGTATGGTTCTAAGGATTTGATCCTTACAGGATACATGGAATTTGATTTTCAGACAAATAAGGATTCTTGAAAATCCACTTCAGGATCAGTGTTCACTCTTAATGGAGTGGCTGTAGTATGGCGAAGTACCAAGCATGGGTGCATCGCTGACTCCTTCATGGAGGCTAAGTATGTAGTGGCTTGTGAAGCTGCTAAGGAGACCGTTTGGCTCAAGTTATTCCAAACATGTCTAGGCCCATCACCCTTTATTGTGATAATAATTGTGCTATGGCGAATTCACGTGAGCCTTGGAGTCACAAGTGCGACAAGCATATTGAGCAGAAATACCATCTCATCAGAGAGATTGTGCATCGAGGGGACGTGATTTTCACGAAGATAAGTTCAGAGCACAACGTTGCTGATCTAGTTATGAAGGCTCTCACGGGTACAGTGTTTGAGGGTCACCTGCAAAGTATGGGTCTACGAGATTGACTGCGGCAAGTGTGAGATATTGTACTTGGCCTTTGTGCCCTAGTTTATTATTTTGTGTACTTGTAATGAGATTATCTTGTACACCCCACTAGCTATAGGACAAGTGGGAGATTGTTGGGGTTGATGCCCTAAATCTCGTAGGGTCCTATAGTTTGTAAACATTTGTATGAACAAAGAGTTTTGTGATATATAATATGAGATATTTTATTCACTTCAGTCTATGAAATATGAGATATTTTAGTTGCATTAACCTCAAACCAATAAACTAAGATCCATGGTTATCGTTGTAACTTAAGCATATATATGGAGACATACAAGTGGATCATGCTTTAGGTGATAACCCAAATGGTTTGAAAATATATGGATAAAAAAGGTGATGTGTTGATTTATCATGCGATGATGTATGTATGCGATAATGTGCAGATGCGATGATCATACAAGTTTTCCTAACAAAGCCCAAGTATAAGCTTCTTAGGTTCCTGGTAAGTCCAAAGTCGAACAAAAGGACTACTAAATAGATATGCAACAGACTCTATGATTCTCTTGTGGTGGTGAAAAAGAAATAGATGGTGTTTTGATTTAGACTTTCCTATGATGGAGTTGAACGCGGAGTGATGCAAGCGTAGAGTTATAACAAGTATGCGATGAAGGGGTTAAGAAGTGATTTAGATAACGTATCTCAAGCTTGTGTGCAAGTTATGCGATCATGCTATACACAAATATTAGTACTACATTTCTCAGTGCAAAATGCCACATTTCCTATTTCTAGGATGCATGCGATGTGTATGGGAAATAGCAGATAAAACTTATTTCTAAGTTTCTACTCTTGCTTATGCGGTCTAATCCGACTCTCTCAAGCCTAGATTCTATCTTTAGACTACTCTCTCAAGTGCGTCCAAATGATGAATGATGCATACATAAGACAAGATGATCGCATAAAATGCATAGCTTAAGTTATGCTAGCTAAGTACTTCTCAACCCATTCAGAAATTTAGCTACCCATGCATGGTGTGGAGAGATTGAACATAAATCGAACTGAAGTTTCCAGTTTTTGCAAATAAAGTATTGAGTACAAAATAACAAATGGATTTGAGAAATAACAAGCCAGGTAAGCAATGTCTTGCTGCCTGTGGCCTTTTCACTGCTCTTTATCACTTCAACTCTGTTCTAGTTGCGGATTCTTACTCTCGCAAGGGTTGGCCTTCTCTTCTTTGTATTGTTTTCCGGCAGTCTCTCGATCTGTCAGGGAATGATTTCTCTCGACTTTGCCTCGCCTTCTTTTTCTCTCTCCGTCTCTATGTATATATGCATGTGTGTATCTTCTTTTTCTCTTGTAGCATTGGGTATTTATAGATTTCAAGATGAAGCAGCTCTTTTTACCAATGATTGCAATGATGGGCAGCATTAATTTCCCTACTCTGTTGCGCCGTTTAAAGGTCACCGAAAGTTCAATGTACTTGCAACAGTATGGTTTTTAAAGGCTTGTCAACTAAATTCGAAATTGACTGTTATTAGCTTTATGTCCCATCATGATTTATTATGTTGTCGCCTTGATGTGAGGTCTTTATGCGATCACTTTTTGAGAAACTTCTCACGATCGCATGACTCATGATCGTAACTTCAAGTGCGTTGTCGTATTGTGCCCTTGGATCACAATTTCCTATACGCCATCGCATTGTACTTGCACAGAATAGGCAAATGAACTGCTTTTATGCGATGAGCACTCGTGATCGCAATTCCTTTTAGTTTGACACTTTTAGACATTATATTGCCTATTTTACCATCGCTTTCTCTCATTGTTTTACTAATTTGAGTTGTAATAACTTGTATTTCTATCAGTTATCACACCCTTAAATTTAAAACAATGCTTGTCCTCAAGCATAAACTAAAGATTTTCTTTAAAATTTCAACCGCCTTTACCCTACCTAGACTTCTCAAGGTGCCTTATTCAAATTGCTAAACCAATGCCTTCTTAATTTCCATCCTAATCTTTTCTTAAAATATTTCTACTCTTTAGGGACCGCGAGCTTAACCTTCAAAAAAATCTTTACTCGTTTCCAGGACATCGCATGATTTATTTCAAAATTTATCAAACCAGGGTGTTGAAGTGATTTTGACCCTTGCATGATTCAGATATTCGTTTTGTGATCTTGTACTGATCCGAGTGTCCAGCCTCCATTTTGGCTTGCCCCGATGGGTGTCATGCGGACATCCAACTACGAGCAAGGTGCTCTTTCTCAGTCACTCATGCCCATCTCTTTATTTGGCAGCGGAGTTGCGATCACTTGGTTTCTACGTGGATCACGATTCCCACCTTCGTTTTGGTTTGCCCCCACGAGTGTCATGTAGACATCCAACTACGAGCAGGATCCGATCTCAACGTTATATAATTTTTTTCTTTATTTTATTATTTTTTTAACATAAATTTCTAAAAATAACAAGGTTGAAAATTAACAAGGTTGAAAATAATATTACTAGCAACCTTAAATTTAACACACAGCAATGTCCTCATTGCTGAAAGACGAAATGATTCATGTGATGGACTTAGGAAATTTCGTAAAAATAGTTTTGAAAGAAAACTGGTAGACCACTAAATTTTAGAAATGTTTCATGAATTGATTGTCTTGGAATTAATTTGACTCTAGTACAGCGGTAAGAAAAAAAGCATAAATTTCATCATTGAAGTCATAATGGGCAAGGGGCGAATGCGGCGACCAAATAAAATTATAAAAAATTCAGGATTGAGTCAAACGAAAGAGGATGCGATAGTAGAATTCAGCAATATTAAATTGAAATTCGAGAAATGCAAAAATTAAAATAAGATGAGCCAAGGAAGGATACAACCCCCAAACTTAATTTTTCCGCCTGCATTACTTTGATTGCATCCTTTCCTGTGGTGGGCTGATTCTCTGATTGTGATGGGCTGGTCGCACCGATCACGTGTTTTGAGGTTATCGCATTGCTCCATCGCAATCGTTTACTACGATCAGTGTGATAAATAAGAGGATAAAAAGTATGAAAGAAAGAGTTGACAATTATAAAGAGTAGTAACCATGCAAAAATCAAGATAGATTCATGACAGAAAAACAAAAAAAAGATACTAAAAAAGGATAAATTTCATCCCTGATGAATGTGTGTCGCTTATCAACGTAGGGACTAAATGTTTCTTCTTCATTCTGGCTTCCCTAAGTCCACAGAGGTTTATTCACGTTGGAAATCTCCTCCATGATACATCTTCACTCTTTATCCATTTACCTTAAATGCATTGGTCCCATCTTCGTTTGTTAATTCTACCGCTACATGTGGGAATATTTCTTTAATTATGAAAGGCCCGGACCAACGCGATTTCAATTTTCCTGGAAAGAGTCATAGCCTAGAATTGAACAGTAAGACCTTCTGACCTGCTTGGAGATTATTTTCACACAGATACTTGTCATGCCATCGCTTCGTGCGTTCTTTGTAAATTTTGGCATTTTCATACACCTGTAGTCTCCATTCGTCCAGTTCGAGTAACTGAAGTTTTTTCTCTTCCCCTGCAACCTTAAGATCAAAGTTAAGCTTTTTAACTGCCCACATTGCCTTATACTCTAGTTCCAGCAGCATATAACAAGCCTTTCCAAACACCAACGCATATGGTGACATGCCTATAGGTGTCTTATATGCAGTCTTATATGCCCACAAGGCATCATCAAGCTTCATGGCCCAGTCCTTCCTCGATGGATTCACCACCTTCTCTAAAATCGACTTGATTTCTCTGTTAGAAACCTCGACTTGTTCGTTTGTCTCGGGGTGATATGCGGTAGCGATCTTATGGTGGACATTGTATTTGATCAGCAGTTTGTTAATGATATGATTCACAAAGTGGGTCCCTTTGTCATTTATTATGGCACGTGGAGTGCCAAAACGAATGAAGATGTTTCTCTGTAAGAACTTGGAGACTGTTGCAGCATCGTTTGCAATGCATGAAACCGCTTCAATCCATTTGGAAACATAGTCGACGGCCAACAGAATATATTTATGACCATTTGACGATGGAAATGGTCCCATGAATTCTATACCCCAGACGTCGAATGGTTCCACTTCCAATATGATGTTCATTGGCATCACTTTTTTTTCCGAAATGTTTCTAGTGCGTTGGCACTTATCGCATTTCATAGAATATTCTCGTGCATCCTTAAACAGAGTTGGCCAGTAATACTCACTTTGCAAAACTTTTGCCACTATGCGCTATCCCACGAAATGCCCTCCATGGGGTGATTCATGACATTGAAAAAGTATGTGTTGAAAAATAGTCTCTGGAACACAGAGTCTCAATATCTGGTATGGTCCCCTTTTGTAAAGATCTGGCTTGTCCCAATAGTAGAATTTGCATTCATGAATGAGCTGCTTCTTTTGATGGGATGTGTAATTTTCCAGAAATTGTTTGCCGACTAAGAAGTTGACAATATCTGCATACCAAGGTAGTTCTTCAATTTTAAGCAACTGTTCGTCGGGGAACGATGCCTTCAGCTCGGACTGTATGCGTTCCACTACTGGTTTCTCTAACCTCGATAAATGGTCAGCGACCTGGTTCTCTATTCCCTTGCGGTCGATTATCTCCATATTAAATTCTTGGAGTAGGAGAACCCATCGGATTAGTCTTGGCTTTGCATATTTTTTGGTCATTAAATATCTTATTGTCGAGTGGTCGGTGTGGACTACAACTTTTGATCCTAACAAGTAAGGTCTGAATTTTTCAATCGCAAAGATTACCGCTAGAAGCTCTTTCTCGGTGGTGGTGTAGTTCGCCTGTGTGGAGTTCAATGTTCTGCTCGCATATGCGATGGGGTGCACATTGTCTTTACTTTTGTGCTAAGACTGCCCCCATCGCATATCCACTGGTATCGCACATCAGCTCGAATGGCTTTATCCAATCCGATGCGATCAGAATTGGCGCTGTAGTCAATGCATCCTTTAGTGCTTTGAATGTGGTGAGGTAGTGTGTATCAAAGTTAAAAGGTCTATCAGATTCCAACAACGCATTTAACGGTCGAGCTATTTTGGAGTAGTCTTTCACAAATCTCCTGTAGAACCCCGCGTGTCCTAAGAAACTCCTTAAAGCTTTCACATTTACTGGAGGTGGAAGTTTTTCTATGTCTTCAATTTTTGCTTTATCCACCTCTAGCCCATTCTTTGAAACCTTATGCCCAAGCACAAATCCTTCTTTAACCATGAAATGACACTTTTCCTAGTTCAGCACCAGATTAATCTCTTCACATCTTTTCAGTATTCTCTCCAAGATTTTTAGACAGATTTCATATGTTTGCCCATAGACTGAAAAATCGTCCATAAAGATTTCAACTGAGTCTTCAAGGTACTCGGAGAAGATTTCCATTATACACTTTTGAAACGTGCCGGGCGCATTGCATAGTCCAAAAGGCATGTGACGAAAGGTGAATGGATAGGTGAATGTGGTATTTTCTTGATCCTCTGGTGCGATCATAATCTGGTTATAGCCTGCATACCCATCAAGGAAACAGAAATAGTAATTCCCTGCTAGTCGGTCGAGCATTTGATCAATGAAAGGTAAGGGGAAATGGTCTTTCTTTATCGCCGTGTTGAGCTTCCTATAGTCCATTCAAATCTGCCAGCCAGTGACAGTCCTCATGGGGATCAACTCGTTGTTTGCGTTAGGGACTACTATCATCCCACCCTTGTAACCCACGTGCTATCGGCGATATGATATATAATGCAGGCATCTAACCATTTAATGATTTCTTTTTTGACAACCTCTTTCATCGCAGGTTTCAGTCTGCGTTGAGGTTCTATCGAGCCTTTCTGGTTTTCTTCAAGCCGAATTCTATGCATGCAGTACGTTGGGCTAATACCTCTGATGTCTGCGAGCGTCCATCCTATTGCTCTAATATATTTCTTCAGAATACTGAGCAGCGCAATTTCTTTTTATTTCGGTAACGCAGAGGATATGATTACTGGCAAGGTTTCATTCTGGCCAAGGAAAATGTACTTCAAGTGATTTGGTAGAGTTTTCAGCTCCCGTGTAAGTGGTTACTCTAAGGAGGGTTTCTGTGTTTTTCTTTCTTCATCCAAACTCAACTTTTCTTCATTGTTTGCTGTTTATATTATTGCATGGCAGGTTTCTAAGGATGCTGTCGCATTCTCTCTTCTTCATTTTCTTCCTCGGACTCCCAATCTTCAACGCAAGTGTGTTCATATTCGGAATCTGATAAGCCTTCCTCTTCTGGGAACTTCATTGCCTTGATAATATTAAACCTGAGCTTCTTTCCATTGATGCTCATTGTGATTTCTCCCTTGTGCACATCTATTTAAGCACGACTAGTGGACAAAAAGGGTTGTCCTTATATGATTGGCACGTCTTTATCCGCTTCATAATCTAGAATGATGAAGTTTTCAGGTAGAACGAATTTGTCTATTGTGACCAAGACATCCTTCAATTTTCCTTCAAGGTGTACCAGGGACCTATCTGCAAGTTGGAGAGTCACCGTTGTGGGTGTCAGCTGACCTACATTCAATTGTTTGAAGATTGAAACATGCATTAATTTTATGCTCGCCCCAAGATCACACAATGCTTGACCAGTGTAGATCCCTCCTATTGAGCAGGGTATTGTAAAGCTGCCTGGATCGCGCATCTTTGGTGGGATTATAGTATTTAATTCTTGTATTAATGCCACCGTGGCGAATTTTCCTGTGCTTCTTTTCTTCGAAACAATATCCTTAAAAAACTTGGCATACACCGACATCTACTTTATCGCTTCTATAAATGGAATATTGATGTGTAGTTGTTTCAATATTTCTAGGAAGCGATGATACTGATATTCATCGTTTTGCTTCTTTTTCAGTCTTTGAGGGAATGGAGGTAGTTGTACTTTCACTGTTCCATGGTCTGGAGGCTTAGAGGTGATCGCATCTTTAGGTTCCATAGTCTCAGACTCCTTTGACTCAGTTTGTGACAACGGTTTCTTTGATTGAATCGCATGTTGCTCCATTGAATCGGTCTTGCTAGGCTCTTTCCTGACTTCTACCATCGTCTTTCCACTTCTCAGGGTGATTGCTTGGCAGTGTTCTTTCCCTGTATTCCCTGGATTCCGTGGATGCTTAGTCGAGCTAGGCAATGTCCGTTGAGGTCTATTCTTCACCTCTCCCGTGATTTGTCCTATTTGAATTTCTAAATTGCGGATGGATGTAGCTTGGTTTTGAAGGACTGTTTCATTCTTTTCGATGTATTGTTTTAACAAGTTCTCCAGGGATGATGATGGTGGTGTTTGAGAGCTACTAGCTTGTTGTTGTTGTTGTCCGTTAGTTCTTTGGAAAAATCCTGGTCTCTGCGCCATAGGTTGACTTCTTTGTTGTTAGTTGTTCTTCCAAGTGAAATTAGGGTGGTTTTACCACCCCGAGTTGTAGGTGTTTGAAAAAGGATTACTTTTGACAAAGTAGATTGATTGGGGATTTCGTGGACACTTTTCAACAAAATGCGGTTCTTCACATGCATCGCAGCTGGTGTTTATTTGTTCTATTGCATTGACTTGCCCATTTCGAGTTCCGAAATTGTTAATTGCGATGCCTTGCAACAAATTTATCATCACATTCATCTGATTTTGCAATGATGCGATGGCACCATTACTTGTATTACATTCTTTGGGTTTTTCTCTTTGATCGCTTCCTTGCCAATCTTTGTGGTTTTTTGAGATGCGATAAAAAATGTTCTTTGCCTCATCATATGTCTTGTCCAGCAGACCTCCTGTTGCTGCCCCATTGGCAGTTATCTACAATGCAAAATTGAGTCCATGATAGAAAATCTCCATTTGGAGACAATCCTACAATCCATTGTGTGGGCAGTCGTGTACGAGTCTCTTGAATCTCGCTCATGCGTCACTGAGCAATTCATCTTCTTCTTGTTCAAAATTGGTGATCAATATCCTTCTTCTGGCATTCTCTGTAGGAGGGAAATATTTCTTCATAAACTTTTCTACAACTTGTTCCCATGAAGTTATCTCTCCTGGTTCGAGGGAGTATGCCCATTTTCTTGCTTTATCGCATAGTGAAAATGGAAATAACGTGAGTCGAACCTCTTCTTTGGAAATATTAGGAAACACAAAAGTGTTACAAATTTTGATGAAACTTCGTAGATGGGCTTGCGGATCTTCACCACGCCGTCCTCCAAACTGTCCTACTGTTTGTATCATTTGTAACATTACTGGCTTCATCTTGAACCTTGATCCATCTAATGCTAGTCTCATGATTCCTGGAGAGAGAAATCATATAGATTTTGTGACGCATAGTCCCGTTGCGATTATTTGGCAGTAGGATAGAATTTGCCATTATGTTGTTTTTATTTATTGCTCATTTCTTAGGTTGTTCATCCATTCTGTGAACTCTTCCTTGTCGTCTACGTCTATTTTTCTATCTTCTACGAAATATTCTTTCGATCTCTGGGTCGTAGTTGGGCTCAGGAGCGTGTCCTTCGCTCATGCGACACTTGCTTCTTCCTTTACCAAAGGAATGGTAATGCAAAAAGGTTGAAAGCTACAAAGTTCAAAGAGGTTTGATGTTAGTGCAATCTATACCATAGTCCTCAGCAACAACGCCAAAATCTTGATGCGTTGATTTATCATGCAATGATGTGTGGATGTGATAATGTGCAGACGCGACGATCATACAAGTTTTCCTAACAAAGCCCAAGTATAAGCCTTTTTAGGTTCCTGGTAAGTCCAAGGTCGAACACAGGGACTACTAAATAGATATGCGACAGACTCTATGATTCTTTTGCGGTGGTGAAAAAGAAATAGATGGTGTTTGATTTAGATTTTCCTATGCGATGGAGTGGAACGTGGAATGATGCAAGCGTAGAGTTATAATAAGTATACGATGAAGGGGCTGAGAAGAGATTTAGCTAACATTTCTCAAGCTTGTTGATGCGTTATTTTATGAGGTGAAATTATGAAATGAATTATGGTGATGGAAATGCGTTGAGCAACAAGTTTTCTTAGCAGAATCCAAGTGTAAACCCTACTGAGTTTCCTGGCAAGTCCAAGGTCGAACTCAGGGACTAAGGAAAATGGTATGCGGTGATAATTTTCAAGAAGACTTTACGGTAACCAATAAATCAAAAAGTTGTTTTGCGTTGTTATTTATAGTATAAAATAAATGTATGTGGCGGAGTTACAAAAAGAGTTGGGAATATGGAAGAAGCGATGAATATGCAGGGGAACGGGTTGAGAAGAGGTTCAGCTAACACTTCATAGGATGTGTTCATGTTATACGATCATGTAACACATATACAATAGCAAATCATCTCTCAACACAAATGTTACAGCTTCTAGTATTAGAACGCATGTGATATATGCGATGAGTCTATAGGACTTATACATAAGCCTCTATTCTTATTTATGCGATGACAAATGACACACACACAAATTAAGGTAACCACATAATATCATAACTTATCTCTAGGATGCATGCGATGCATGTTAGCAAACAGAGCTTATCTCTATGTCCTTATCTCTCACTTATGCAGATCTAATCTCGCTCTCTCGAGTCTAGATTCTAACCCAACTCTCTTAGGTCTTAGGTTCTTTCTTTAGACTCTCTCTCTCGAGTAGCTTTAAAGGGGTGTTGGGCGCAACATAAGACAAGATAATTGCATTCGATGAAGATCCTAGGTCATGTTAGCTTAGTTCTTCTCAACCCATTCGATAAAGTTAGCTACTCATGCGTGCTTTTAAAAGAGTGAACAGATGTAGAATAGCAAGTTCCATTTTATAGATATAGAATTGAAATACAAAATAACAATGCAAGATGAGAATAAGGAGCCTGGTAGCAATCTCTTGCTTCCCAAGGATTTTACACTGTCTTTTCTACTCTGTTCAAAAGATAGTCTCGCTCTCGCGAGAGTCAACCCTCTCTCTGCTTTCCACGCCTCTGGGTTCTCTTTCGAGCTAACCAGAGCGATCTTCCGGCATCTCTTCCCTTCTCTCGCTCCGCCTTCCAAATAAAAAGAAAAACTATAAACAAGGCTGTTTTTTTCTAAGGAAAAATTCTCTAATTGTTCGAACTTCTTCACTGAAGGTTGCCTTTGGTATTTATAGAGCTTCGAGGTGAAAAGCTGCTTCTCTCTTATGATTGCACTGATGGGATGGCATTAATTCTTTTTCTGATGTGCCAAATATTTGTCACCGAAAAGTTGAGTGTACTTGCTACAGTAGTTCGTTAACGGCTTGTCAACTTAATTCGGAATCGACTGTCATCAGCGTTCTGCCCCATCGTGATTTATTATGATTTTCACCTAGATGCGCCCACCAAGTTGTGGCGGGTCTATGCGGCAATCCTTCTTGAGCAGATATTTGTGAGCAAAAATCACCGCAAAGCCTTGCAGTAACGTTGTGTTCGACCGTTGCTTTCTTGTGATCGCATTTTACGCTTTGCGACAACGCATATTCTGCACAAAAATACAAAAGTTATCTATTTCTATGCGATGAACGCATGCGACCATATTGTTATAAACTTAATGCTTTTTTGACGCAATCTTATATATTTTATCAACATAAACCTGCATTGTTTAATAACATAGCACTTTAATAATGTGCGTGCATTTCTGCCTGACATATATCTTGCAGTTGGAATCGTCAGTAGGTTCCAATCTAATCCTGGATACAGTCATTAAACCGCTGTAAAACATATCCTCAAGTATCTTAGGAGAACGAGAGACTATATGCTTGTGTATGGACCTAAGAATTTGATCCTTACGGGATACACTGATTTTGATTTTCAGACTGACGTAGATTCTAGGAAATCTACTTCAGGATCAGTTTTACTCTTAACGCAGGAGCTATAGTTTGGAGAAGTATCAAACAAAGTTGTATCGTTGACTCCACCATGGAAGCGGAATACGTGGCTGCATGCGAAGCTATTAAGGAAGCAGTATAGCTACGCAAATTCTTAGCTGATTTGGAAGTCATTCCAAATATGCACCTGCCTATCACACTGTATTGTGATAATAGTGGTGCTGTTGCTAACTCAAAGGAACCCAGGAGTCACAAGCGTGGAAAAAATATTGAACGAAAGTACCATCTCATCCGGGAGATTGTATAGAGGAGATGTGCTCGTCACAAAGATAGCCTTTAAAGACAACCTTGCTGATCCATTCACCAAAGCCCTCTCGGCTAAAGTTTTCGAGGGCCACCTAGTGGGACAAGGACTCAAAATAGTGTAATCAAGGGCAAGTGGGAGAGTGTCTATGGTATTATAGATGCCCTAGTTTATTGTATTTTTCCAACTATGTATCTCAACATTATATTGTATATATTTGTTCTCACTGGAGTTTTAGTTCAAGTGGGAGATTGTTGGGAATGTCTTAGAACTCGCGGTTCATATTAAACATTTCTATTTAATCAATAACAATGACTTGTTAATTTTGCATCTTATTATGAAAATCCAATAAACGCATCCTTGGCTATAGTATGAATGCTGTAACTTTATGTAGTGACATAAATAGGATCAAGTTGACAGTATATAGCCTAAATAGTCTAATAAGTATATGAATGAAATTGGGTATCTCATCCTGGTAATACTATTGGATGCAGCCCACTCTGTAGTTGTTACAAGAAGTTGTAAGGTACTACAAACGATGTGATTCACAAATTGTTCATGTTGAGGCATGAGAGTAGGGGCATCCTATGCAATGAGTTTGCATATAGATTGGACCACGAAAATAGTCACTTTTCTTTATAACGACCGTTTACCGTTAAAACTGACTATTTCATTTATTATATAACCTAGTGTAACACTAAAGAATGAATCATACAAGCTCATGTCCCCGGCAACGGCACCATAAACTTGTAAGCGCATAATGTATAATGATGTGTAATGCGATGATATGCGATACTACTTCTAGATGTATGCGTTATTAATGAAATGCTTGTAGTATGCCATGCGTTATCAAAAGTTTCCTTACATTGAAACCAAGTATAATTCCACCGTAAGTTTCTCGGAGTGAACCGAGGTCGAACACAGGGATTGTGTAGTTAATGCGTTACGTTCGTGATATATACGACCGTGGATTTTTCAATTAATAAAAAGTTGTGTTTATACAAGTATTTAAATTGTGATAAAGTAAAATTATGCGGTAAAGTAAAGTTGCGATAATAAAATAAAATGCGATAAAAGTAAACCTAAGCTATTATGATACAAGATACTGATACATGATACTGAGACTGAGACTGATTGTGAAGATTATACAAAGGGTCGTGTTATGCGGTGGCAAGTTTTTATGTATGAAACATAGATAGAAAGGGTAATTAATATAAAAATCGCAAGTTTATTAATTGCATTAAAGATTTAACTACGGTTCCGCTTTCCCTTGAAGTACACCTCTCGGTGATCGACCGCGTTCCCACATCTCTGTGGTGAAACAAGGATGAACGTAATGAGCGCAAGGTTGCTTCCATCTCTGGAAGTACTACTTGCTTTAGTTAACACATTCTTCTAACCTTCTCTCGACAGGCAGAATGGCATCTTCACTTCTGCTCTCACAGGTGAAGATGTCGTCTAGCATGCTTTAGCTAAACATATTTATTTCTTTAGCACAGATTTATTTACTTTTTTAATTCATTCTAATTACCAAGGGATTAAGAAAACGTCATGGAAAAAGCAGTTAATGGAGGAATGGAAATAGACAGAAAGATGGAGATGAAAATGATCATGACATATACTAATATTTAGCGTCTGATACATGGTGCGAATGATAGAGATTAAGAAGATGAATACAATTGATGATAAGAGATAGAAACAAATACAGAAGAGTGCCAACATCTTAACACAGATCTAGACGGTGGATTTGCTTGCCGGCGAATGGAGTGAATGGAAGGAAGAGCTTCCCTCTTAGGCTTGCTCGTCCGGTAGGAGTGACCTTGGTACAGAGCTTCATGGTGGGGATTGAAAGGATTTGTCCTGAGACTCACCTCTCGGCCTTGTCTCTTAAATCTTCCCAGATCTTCTCCGATCAGCACTCAGACCAGTCTTTCTCTCAATATACAAATATCAAAATATGCCTGTATCAAGTATATTTTTTCAATGGAACTTCAAAGGCTATTTATAGGCTCAACTTTGACTTTCTAATTTGTGGACCCCACTTTATTGTTATGGCAATTCCGAAAATGGTGGAGTGAATATTCCTTCTGTTACGCGATCAATTCCGTCAGAAATGCACAACGGTCAGCTGCACACGTGTCAGGATCCTCCGCAATTGCGCTGCTCTTTTGCATCTTCGATTGTTTGCCCGCATGCGGTTTTGTTTTCTATTACTGCATGTGATTGACGTTACGTTGATCGCAAAGCTCTTGATCGATTGTCGCATGCGCCGTCATTGCGTTGATCGTCTATTCATTCCTGAATGATGGGTGCAATATGACGTAGATGCGTTGATCTTTTCTCTTGAGCCCATGAACGCATACGGTGACTTGATTTCCTACAAAACATATTTCAAATATTCTTTTCTACCATCACAATGGTGTCAATGGGTGTATTGACGAAAATTTATAATTCTTGCATTTCTTATCTAATTTTTCTACAATTGACACAACTTTCCTTTTCTTTTGGCGACAATATCTAAATAAAGCAGTATAAATAACTTGTATTTCTACAAGTTATTACCTAGGTTAACTCGATCTTAATCCTGGGCTAGCTTAAACTCCTGTTTGTTCGGGATTATCCTTTGATATGAAAATGATGAGAGTAGTCCAACAGCACTGCTCGATAAGCTTACCATTTTGGGGATAAGACCGGATGAATAGCTGAGGACATATCTTGCAAGATGGAATTCGCTCCTACCTATTTAGGGTTAGCAGATAGGTAGTTCTCTTAAGTACTGACTCAGGTCTTGAACAATCAGGGCCTCACCTTCTCATGATAGAGAAGGATTTGATTCATAGAGATTATGAATCATAATTGTTCATTAGAGGATCAGTAAGAATTAAGGAACAAGATGTAGTCATAGGGTAAAACGGTATTTTTGACCTAGCTGTGATTACGAACAACCTGTGAAGGATCGACTTACTAATTATGGTTATTAAGTGGACATAATATATCTACAGTGAGGGGAGTTCAACTATAAGGCTAATGTGGAGTGTACCCATTAGTTAACAAATGGGGGTTAGATCGGACTAATGAGTTTAACCGATTAATCTCGAATCGTTGGAGCCCATGATCTGTAGGTTCGCGAGGTCCCCCTATTAGCTCATAAATGGATAAGCTTTAGGATAGTTTGAGAGATTAATTTGAAATGTTCAAATTAAACGGAACAAGAGAATAAATATATAAATATGATTTAAATATATAAAGATGATTGTTGTGCAAAAAATTAATTTAATATTTGATATTAAATTAATTAATTTTTTAAGTTAATTTATGAAAATCAAATTTTGAATTAAAATGATTTAATATCATTTTTGGTTTTAAAAAGAAAATGAAAATCGTTTGCATGATAGCACAAAAATGGAAAATGGGTATTTTCCATTACCATCATCTTTATGCTCACACAAAATGCATTATCTTCTTGACCTTGATTCTCCAAGCATGAGCTGCATTCTATCACTTTGCATGTTCATCTATTATATAAAGTAGAATAGAGTTATTGGAGAAGAGGATAATGAACAGAATTTCGAGAGAAATTTTTTAGAAGAAGAAACTATCTTTTTCGGCTGTGCTGTTGTGAGTTTCTATGATTTCTTCACTTCTTCAAGCTGTTCTTGAGTCCCACAACTCTACCTAAAGCTCCAAGAGCATAGTAGGGAAGGCTTTTAGGTGGTTCACGTTGATAACAAAGGCAGACAATAGCTGAACAGGCGTTATCTTGAAGAGTTCATCAAAGGTATGTTCATAAAACCCACTTTTTGAGAAGAGCGGGCTTTAGTTTTTGCTAAAATTAGTGAATTAGAAAGCTTATGGATCCTTGATAGTTCCACTGCATATTTTTTTACTCTTTCAATTGGTATCAGAGCATCTTTTAAGCTTTCAATTCGGTCTAATTTTGGCAAGGTGGGTGATTTTCCATGAGATATATGAAACTGATGCACTGCTATGATTTTCTCTGTTTTGGCATTTTAATTCTCTTTAATTTCTCAATTAAATTTGTTATTGGCTCTTGTTTGATGAGCATTTATGTGTTAGCAAGAGTCTGTAATTTATTTGGAGTCATTAGAGTTGAAATTAAGATATAATTGAAGAAACAAGCAAAGGAGGTCAAGTTGCTATTCGAGTTTTTTCAGCTTCTACTTAAATATGTTGTTGAGGTCCAGTTGCTAAACGATCATTTAGCTCAGACGTTGCATGATGAGAAGAAAAGCTAGACGATCATTTAGTAATATGTGTTGGTCGTTGTGATGTTGAACGCTAAACGATCATGTACCTGCGGGAGCTAAGCGATGCGTTCATTTGCTATACGATAGTATTACGCGATCATTTAGTTTTTGTTGTGGGAACTAGACAATTCGTTGATTTTGCTAAACGATGGTGCTATACGATCGTTCAGCAATGATGCACGCTAAACGATACGATGAAATGCTACACGATAGCATTGAGCGTTCGTTTGGTCGCGGAGCTAAGCGATCGTGTAGATAAATGCTATACGACGCGATGATGTTCTATACGATGGAGCTATGCGATCATTAAGCTGCGGGCAAATACTAAATGACGACTTGAATGCGCTGGGCGATGGTGTTATGCAATCGTTTAGTACTATGCGATGGAGCTAAGCGATTGCACTGCGATGGAACTAAATGATCGTCTAGTCCTATGCGATAGAGTTAAACGATCGTTCAAGTTTTAGGAAACACTATGTGATCGTGTAGTTCCTCACAACTCCAGGTGATGACACTAGACAATTACATCCAGATGTTACACGACCAGCCTTAGCAGCATATTGAGGTTGGACCGAGAGAAACCGATTCGATCGGTTTATTCAAGGTTCAATCTGGTTCAGCCTCAAATGGTTGTGGTTGGTTTGATTCAGGCTTTGTTGGTCTAGTTTAGACACGTCCAGCCTGGTTCAAGTTGTTTTGGGTTCAGTTTGGAACGGTTCGAGTGGTTCAAAGATGATTTTGAAGTTGTTAGTAATAGTTAGCTGTCTGTTTGCTTGTTTATGCCAAAACGAAAACCATAACAGTTAGTATTTAATTGTTTATGCATGAGATGTATGTGATAATTAAATAAATTCATGTATGTACAGTATGCCATGTAGATTTAAAACCCCACCATAGGAAGCATGTTACATGCATTGACAGTACGTTATAATTGTTATAATATATAGTATACATGTTAGGGTTATGTTTAATATAATAATTATATTAGATACCTTTGTTGAATGTTGTGGATGTTTAAGCATGTCTAAATTTTGTAAGTTGTTATAAAATTGGTTAGACATTTAAAATCCATAACAAAGAACAGCTGCATGCTCACTTAGATTGACAACTAATTTTAATCGTTAAAATAGATTGTTGCCTTATAAAATACGGTTACAAACTCATATCGGCTCATAAATCTGTCTAAGGTTGGGGGTACTTAAGTTGACGGTTTACGGAACACCTCCTACCTGGGGATTATGACCGAACAATTGAGAGTTGTTAACTAATTTTATGAGCTTGCATGAGTGATATGAGGTAATAACATGGTTTATCACCTAGACACTGTAGGTTAAATCCAATTATAAAAGTTATATTTGGATAAACCACTTAGACTTAGGTTGTATGAAATTAGTCGTCATGCCTAAGTAAATTAACCAAACATTTAGAATACTTCAGTGGGAGATTAACAATATATTTGATATATAGTTATTAGCTCTCACATCCTCAAGAGTTCACACCGTGAGATCCATGCTCAGTTTCTTTTCAATTTTACCTTGACTGCTCCATACGGAAAATGTTTGCATGGGTCAATAACAAGGTGAATGAGGGAAGTGGTTCATAGTAAGTGGGTGAAAGAAATGTGTCAACATTATCCTACGGTCTCCTCCATTAGTTTGAACTGTGAGATTCCTATGTTGCGCCTTCTGTTGTTTTTATGTGGCACTAGCTATTCGTTAACCGCAACGATCCCTACGGAGGATTGTAACATAGGAATCGAAACAACTTAAGCTTCAGTAAAATGAATAGGGTCTTATAGTTCCGTCTTGGATATTGTCTTCTCTCTCGAAGGCATATTCATATTGTCCTATAAGATCTGAAAATGGCGGGTCACACTTTCAAGAATTACTAAGTATTAGTAAAGATCTTGACCGAAAACGATAACCAAAAGAACATTGGGATATGAGTTATTTTAGATAATAGTATTTGGTCAAGAACTGTCTTACTTCTGTGAAGGAATTCTTGACTGCCCCACGGTAGCACTTGTTCTAAATCACTTAAATATCGTTATAAATAAATAAAGATTTATTGGGTACTTTATTAGTTTTGCTAAAATGGATTTAGATGCATATTTAATAGAATTTATTTAAAATGTTTCAGAAAAACTTCTTGCTTCTGAAAAATTTAACAGAGAGGGTTACTCCAACTGGAAATCAAATATCAATACAATATTAGTAGTAGATGACTTGAGGTTTGTATTAACAGAGAAGTGTCCTCCAGTTCCCAGTTCAACGGTGACCCGAAATGTTTGGGATGTTTATGATAGGTGGGTTAAGGCGAACAAAAAATCCCGGGCCTATATCTTGGCAAGTATATCTGATGTACTCAACAAGAAACACGAGGTCATGCTCATAGCTCGTGAGATCATGGCATCATTACAGGAGATGTTAGGGCAACTGTCATCGTCTGTTAGACATAAAGCCATTAAATATGTGTATGTGACACGTATGAAGGATGGGACCAACGTGAGAGAACATGTTCTCGACATAATGGTCCATTTTAACATCGCAGAGGCTCACAGGGCTATGATAGACGAAACAAGTCAGGTGAGCATGATACTAGAATCTCTTCCTAAGAGCTATATACCGTTCAGGACAAATGCTGTCATGAACAAAATCACTTATAACTTAACGACGTTGTTGAATGAATTGCAAACTTATCAATCGATGATGAAACTCAAGGAAAAGGAAATAAATGTTATTTCTAAACCGAAAAAGTTTTACAAAGGGTCTACTTCTGGTACAAAACCCGTTGATGATAAGAAAGCTAGTCCTTCTTCTTCTTCTAAAGATAAAACCGTACAGATGAAAAAGAAAGGAAAAGGGAAAAAGAAAACCACTGTGAAGAAAAACAAAAACAAAACTCCCAAGGGAAAATGTTTCCATTGTGGAGAGGTTGGGCATTGGAAGAGTAATTGCCCAAAATATTTGGCTAAAAAGAAAGCAGAAAAGAATAAACAAGGTAAATATGATTTATTAGTTGTTGAAACATGTATAGTGAAAAATTCTCACCTTAACTGGATATTAGATTCAGGCGTCACTAATCATGTTTGTACTTTTCTACAGGAAACTAGTTCTTGGAGAAGACTTTCTGAATATGAGATGACTTTCAAGGTGGGCACAGGTGAAGTCATTTCAGTTGAAGCAGTGGGAGATGTGAAGTTGTTTTTTGGGAGTTCTTTTATCTTACTCAAGAATGTGTTCTTTGTATCTAAGATGAAAAGGAATCTAATCTCCATTTCTTGTCTTTTAGAAAATATATACAGTGTATCTTTTGAATGTAATGAAGTGTTTGTTTATTCAAGAGATGTTCATATTTGTTCTGCTAGACTTGCAAATAACTTATACATATTACAACCAACAGAACCAAAAGTTATTTTAAATATAGAGATATTTAAAACAGCTAAAACTCATAATAAAAAGCGAAAAATTTCTCCTAACGCCTATCTTTGGAACCTCAGGCTTGGTCACATTAATCTCAATAGGATTGAGAGATTGGTAAAAAATGGTCATCTAAATCAGTTAGAAGACAGTTCTTTACCTCAATGTGAATCATGTCTTAAGGGAAAAATGACGAAAAGATCTTTTTCTGACAAAGGTTTTCATACCAAAGAACCTCTTGAACTTATACATTCAGACCTTTGTGGTCCAATGAATGTTAAAGCTCGAGGAGGATATCAGTACTTCGTCAGTTTTAGATGATTACTCTCGATATGGCTATATTTACTTAATCAGTCACAAGTCTGAAACTCTTGAAAAGTTCAAAGAATTTAAGGCTGAAACTGAAAATTAGTTAAGTAAAAGAATTAAAACACTTCGATCTGATCGAGGTGGTGAGTATATAGATTTTTTATTCCAGAACTATCTAGTAGATCATGGAATTCAATCCCAACTCATGACACCTGAAACACCACAACAAAACGGTGTTATAGAAAGGAGAAATCGAACTTTGTTGGACATGGTTCGGTCTATGATGAGTTATGCTCATTTACCTCAATCCTTTTGGGGATATGCAGTACAGAATGCAGTTTATATTCTGAACGTTGTTCCATCCAAAAGTGTTTAAGAAACACCATATCAATTGTGGAAAGGACGCAAAGCAAGTTTACGTCATTTTCGCATCTAGGGTTGTCCAGCACACGTGTTAGTATAGAATCCGAAGAAATTGGAAACACGTTCGAAATTATGCCTATTTGTAGGATATCCCATGGAAATAAAAGGAGGATACTTTTATGATCCCCAAGAAGATAAAGTGTTTGTATCGACAAATGCAACTTTCTTGGAAGAGGATCATATTAAGAATCATCTACCTTGTAGTAAACTAATATTGCAAGAACTGTCTAAAGATACTACAAATAAATCAAGAGTTATTGATCAAGCTGGTCCATCAACAACGGTTGTTGTCCCGTCACGTCCATCCTAAGAGTTGGGGATGCCTCATCATAGTGGGAGGGTTATTCAACAACCTGAATGTTACATTAATAGAAACTCAAAACATCATACAAGATGATGATATAGATCCATTAACCTTTAAGAAGGCAATGGAAGATGTTGACAGGACAATGAAATGGAGTCTATGTACTTCAACTCAGTATGGAAACTTGTAGATCAATCACAAGGTGTTACACCTATACGTTGTAGTGGATCTATAAGAGAAAACGAGACCAAACTGGCAAGTACAGACATATAAAGTCAGGCTCGTGGCAAAGGGTTTTACCTAAAGAGAAGGAGTAGATTATGAAGAAAATTTTTCTCCTGTTGCCATGATTAAATCAATAAGAATACTTCTAGCCATTGCCACATATTATGACTATGAAATATGGAAAATGGATGTCAAGACAGCTTTTTTGAATGGCTATCTTGATGAAAGTATTTTATATGTCTCAACCAGAGGGGTTCATCGAAACAGGACAGGAACAGAAAGTCTGTAAGATTAATCGATCCATTTATGGATTGAAACAAGCGTCCAGATCCTGGAATATAAGATTTGACACTGCGATCAAATATTATGGCTTTGAACAGAACATTGACGAACCTTCTGTATACAAGAAGATAGTCAACAAAACTGTAGCATTCTTAGTTCTGTATGTTGATGATATCTTGCTCATTGGGAATGAGACAAGCTTTCTTGCTGACATAAAGAGATGGTTAGCATCACAGTTCCAAATGAAAGATTTGGGTGATGCTCAGTATGTTCTAGGAATATAGATCTTTCGAGACCGAAAGAATAGAACATTAGCACTGTCTCAGGCATCTTATATTGACAAGATGTTGTCAAGGTATAATATGCAAAATTCCAAGAAAGGTTTATTACCTTTCAGGCATGGAATTCATTTGTTGAAGGAACAATGTCATAAGACACCTCAAGAGGTTGAGGAGATGAACAAAATTCCATATGCCTCTGCAGTTGGGAGTTTGATGTATGCTATGTTGTGTACATGTCCCACATATGTTTTGCAGTTGGAATCGTCAGCAGGTTCCAATCTAATCCTGGACACGGACATTGGACCGCTGTAAAAAATATCCTCAAGTATCTTAAGAGAACGAGGGACTATATGCTTGTGTATGAACCTAAGGATTTGATCCTTACGGGATATACTGATTCTAATTTTCAGACTGACGTAGATTCTAGGAAATCTACTTCAGGATCAGTTTTCACTCTTAATGGAGGAGCTATAGTTGGAGAAGCATCAAGCAAAGTTGTATCGTTGACTCCACCATGGAAGTGGAATATGTGGCTGCATGCGAAGCTGCTAAGGAAGCAGTATGGCTACGCAAATTCTTAGCTGATTTGGAAGTCGTTCCAAATATGCACCTGCCTATCACACTGTATTGTGACAACAGTGGTGTTGTTGCTAACTCAAAGAACCCAGGAGTCATAAGCATGGAAAAAACATTGAACGAAAGTACCATCTCATCTGGGAGATTGTAAACAGAGGAGATGTGCTCGTCACAAAGATAGCCTCTAAAGACAACCTTGCTGATCCATTCACCAAAGCCCTCTCGGCTAAAGTTTTCGAGGGCCACCTAGTGGGACTAGGACTCCAAGTAGTGTAATCTAGGGCAAGTGGGAGAATGTCTATGGTATTGTAGATGCCCTAGTTTATTGTATTTTTCCCACTATGTATCTCGACATTATATTGTATATATTTGTTCTCACTAGAGTTTTAGTCCAAGTGGGAGATTGTTGGGAATGTCCTAGAATTCACAGTTCGTGTTTATGTAATCCATAACAATGATTTGTTGATTTTGCATCTTATTATGAAAATCCAATAAACGCATCCTTGGCTATAGTCTGAATGCTGTAACTTTATGTAGTGACATAAACAGGATCAAGTTGACAGTATATAACTTAAATAGTATAATAAGTATATGGATGAAATTGGGTATCTCATCCTGTAACACTATTGGATGCGGCCCACTCTGTAGTTGTTACAAGAAGTTGTAAGGTGCTACAAATGATGTGATCCACAAATCGTTCATGTTGAGACATGAGAGTGGGGGCATCCTATGCAATGAGTTTGCATATAGACTGGACCACGAAAATAGTCAATTTTCTTTATAACGACCGTTTACTGTTAAAACTGACTATTTCATTTATTATATAACCTAGTTAACTCGATTTTAATCCTGAGCTAGCTATGAACTCCTGTTTGTTTGGGATTATCCTTTGATATGCAAACGGTGAGAGTAGTCCAACAGCCTGCTCAATAAGCTTACCATTTTGGGGATAAGACCGGATGAATAGCTGGGGACATAGCCTTGCAAGATGGAATTCACTCCTGCCCTATTTAGGGTTAGCAGATACGTTGTTCTCTTAAGTACTAACTCCAGGTCTTGAACAATCGGGGCCTCGCCTTCTCATGATAGAGAAAGGATTTGATTCATAGAGATTATGAATCAGAATTGTTCATTAGAGGATCAGTAGGAACTTAAAGAACAAGATGTAGTCACAGAGGTAAAACGGTATTTTTTACCTAGTTGTGATTACGAACAACCTGTGAAGAATCGAATTACTAATTATGGTTATTAAGTGGACATAATATATCTACAGTAAGGGGAGTTCAACTATGGGCTATAGTGAAGTGTCCCATTATTTAACGAATGGGGGTTAGATCGGACTAATGAGTTTAGCCGATTAATCTCGAATCGTTGGAGCCCATAATCTGTAGGTTCGCGAGGTCCCCCTACTAGCTCGTAAATGGATAAGCTTTAGGGTAGCTTGAGAGATTAATTTGAAACGTTAAAATTAAACGGAACAAGAGAATAAATATTTAAATATGATTTAAATATATAAAGATGATTATTGTGCAAAAAATTAATTTAATATTTGATATTAAATTAATTAATTTTTTAAGTTAATTTATGAAAATAAATTTTGAATTAAAATGATTTAGTATCATTTTTGGTTTTAAAAAGAAAGTGAAAATCATTTGCATGATAGCACAAAAATGGAAAATGGGTATGTTCCATTACCATCATCTTTATGCTCACACAAAATGCATTATCTTCTTAACCTTGATTCTCCAAGCATGAGCTGCATTCTATCACTTTGCATGTTCATCTATTATATAAAGTAGAATGGAGTTATTGGAGAAGAGAATAATGAACAAAATTTCGAGAGAAATTTTTAGAAGAAGAAACTATCTTCTTCGGCTGTGCTGCTGTGAGTTTCGCTAGTTTCTTCACTTCTTCAAGTTGTTATTGAGTCCCACAACTCTGCCTAAAGCTCCAAGAGCATAGTAGGGAAGGCTTTGAGGTGGTTCACATTGATAACAAGGGTAAACAACAGCTGAACATGCGTTATCTTTCATCAAAGGTATGTTCATAAAACCCACTTTTTGAAAAGGACATGCTTTAGTTTTTGCTAAAATTAGTGAATTAGAAAGCTTATGGATCCTTGATACTTCCGCTGCATATTTTTTTACTCTTTCAATATGATTTATATCTAGTAGAGGAAAATATTATAATTAATATACAATATTAATTTATATGTTATGAATATGATAAGATCACATTCATTGGCCGATTGTAAAGGAAATGGGACAGCGTCTCTTCTGTTCTAAATAACGGATGAGTGCATTATAAATAGCTGACGGTGTGTAGAAGTCATATGGAAGGACATTGTGTTAAATATAGTGTTACCGTTTAGAAAATTGTGCCTATACGATAGTGACTACACGATCGCTTACATATACGATATTGCTAAGCGATCGCTTACTGATTACACCGTCGCACGCTATTAACTAAACGATCGTTTACCTTTTCCTAAAAAATCGTTTAGCTCCTGATATTTACTAAACGATCGTGTAGACGATAGCTTAGTTTTTTCCTACGCGATCATTTGGACGATCGCTCACCCTTTTCCTATACGATCTTTTATACGATCGCTTACCTTATCCTACACGATCATTTAGATGATCGCTTACTTTTTCCTACATGATCGTATACTTCACCTAAATGATCAAGCATTTTGTCTATGCGATAGACGATCTCATCTCCCACTTGCTTGATCGTTGTGTACGGTCTCTCTTCCTCCTTCTCTCTACCAAATCCGAACAAAGCCCACACTTTGGATTCTCACTCCAAGAATATTGAGGGCTCTGAGTGGTGGTGTCTTATCCGTTTCCTTTTGTCCGAGTGGTGATTGTTCGAGGTAGATGGTTGGGTTTTAGACTCGTTGTGAAGAAGAAATCTTCATCTGGTATGATCTCTTGATCTCTTTAGCATTATGAATGCATATTAGTATGTTTTAAATGTATATGCATTAATTCTGTCACAATGAATTGGAAAGATCCGCTTCCGCTTGTAGGTACTCTTGAATAAGAGTTCCTTCAAAAGGTTCTCTGTAAAACGAGTTCCTTAAGTTTATGTGTGCCAGTGAATGGTGACGTTAAGAATGAGCTATTGTCAGAGGCTCACAATTCTCTGTTTTCAATTCATCCTGATAGCACCAAGATGTACCAGGACTTGAAGCATTACTACTAGTGAAATGACATGAAAAGAGAGATAGCTTAGTTCGTCAATAAGTGTCTGGTGTGCCAATAGGTAAAAGCTTCAAGATAGAAGTCAACAAGCTTATTATAGCCATTGAGTGTGCCAGAATGGAAGTGAGAGAAGGTATCTATGGACTTCGTTTGGATTGCCCTGAACAGTAAAGGTTTCACTGTAATTTGGGTTGTAGTAGACAAACTCACCAAAGTAACACATTTCATACATGGAAAGTCTACTTTTTCAGTAAATAAGTGGGTGCAGATTTACATGAAAAAGATGGTGAGATTGCACAGAGTGCCTGTGGCCATTGTGTCGGACAGAGATTCTCATTTCACATCAAGCTTCTAGAAGAGTCTTCAGATAGCATTGGATACTTGGTTGGATTTTAGTACAACTTTTCACCTACAGACTAATGGATAGACAAAATATTTGAACCATATATTGGAGGATATGTTATGTACTTGTGCGATAGAATTCTCAAGAAGTTGGGATTCTCACCTGTATTTGATGGAGTTTGCTTATAATAACAGCTATCAGGCTACGATTGGAATGTCGCCATTTGAGGCCCTATATGGGAAGAACTGAAGGTCTCCTCTGTGTTGGGATGAAGTAGAAGAGAGGAAGCTGCTAGGACCGGAACTAGTGCAAACCACGAATGAGCCAATACAAAAGATCTGGAGCCGTATACAAACAGCTCAGAGCAAACAGAAAATCTATGCCGATGTGAGACGTAAGGACCTGGAATTTGAGACTGGTGATAAGATGAACTTAAAGGTGGCACCTATAAAAGGTGTTCTGAGGTTTGTAAGGAAAAGAAAGCAGAGTCTGCGATTTATTGGACCTTTCAAGGTCTTGGAGCGAATTAACCCTGTAGCTTATCGTTTGGCATTACCTCCATCACTTTCTTTAGTTCATAATGTCTTTCATATCTTGATGCTGAGAAAGTATGTGATAGATCCGTCCCATATGGTTGACTTTGAGCCATTACCATTGAATGAAAACTTGAGTTACGAGGATAAGCCTGTAGAAATTCTCGTTAGAGAGGTAAAGACATTGTGCAACAGGGAGATAACACTTGTGAAAGTCCTGTGGTAGAATCACCAGTTCAAGGAGGCTACCTGGGAGCAAGAGGATGAGATGAGGGCCCAGTACTCGAAGCTTTTCAGGAATGAACTTTCGAAGACGAAAGTTCTTTAAGAAAGGAAGGATGTAGCACCCCAAAATTTTGTTCTTAATGAAATTTCAGTATTTTCTAATATTTAAGGACATTATTGGAATTTGAAAATTCAAACTTGATTATTGAGATTTAATTGCTAAGAAATGGGTGATTCGATTTAATTGTTCGTTTAGAAGGAAATTGTGAAAATTGGCACTCTAAAGGAAAATTGGACTTTTATGTCACATGAGTGTAATTTGGGATTATTGTCAAGAATGAATTGAATTGGAAAGGGAATAGTTGAATTTGAAATTGTTAGGGAAAAAGAATTTAGTAATATAATATAAAATAAAATAAATATTTTATTTTATTTATTTATTATTATATTTACAAATTTTCCCTTTTATCCCTTACGACTCCCCTCTCCTTCATGCACACCCCTCCCCCCCCCCCCCCCCCCCCCCCCCCCCCCCCCCCCCCCCCTCCAATTTCTTTTCTTCTTCCTGAGAGCCCTAGCCAGTCGCCTCCCTCTCCCGTCCGAGCAGCTGCCACGCCATTGAAGTTTTGAGAGGCTTCTGAAGTGCTGTCCAACATCGTTAAGGGAGATTTCAACATAGTTTGGGTAAGCTTATGGGCATTTAAATTTTGGAAATCATCGTGGGGTGTGTTGAATTGGGTATTTTGGATTTGGGTCTAAGGATTTAAAAGTTAGTTGTTTGGGCTGGAATTGAATGGTTGTATTCTTATGCTAAGGTCATTACTTCGAGTTGTTGTTATTGTTTGGTTGCCTTATTTAACTGTGGAACTTGACCTCGATGTAAGTAATCTTACTATTGAAATTGCCCACATGCTGGGAAATGTAGTTATGATTTACTGAGGATTTGTTGATGGTTTGATTTTTATGTATGCCTAGTTGATATGAAGATTTAAAAGACTAGACGCGCATAGAGAAATTTGAATGCTAGCGTGATTTGAGTATATTATTATTTTATGAGATTTTATTTTATCTAAGGATGATAAGATGTATGTTCATGTTATAGAACCATGTTATGATACCCATGATGTTGGAATAGTAATAGCGTCCTCACTGTTAGTTAAATACCCACTAGAGGTTGTGTTTCCTTTGGGATTCATTAGAGGTGGTAGTTTCCTTCGGGATCCACCAGAGGTTGTGTTTCCTTCAGGATTCACTAGCGATGGTGCTTTCCTTCGAGATTCACCAGAGGTTATGTTTCCTTCGAGATTTACTAGAGGTGGTGTCTCCTTCGAGGTTCATCAGAGGTTATGGGTCCTACGGGACTTAATAGAGGTAGTGGGTATACTTAACTACAGTAGGATGAAATTCATATATTCATGTATATGTGTCCCATGAGGGCTAGGGGAGTGCTTACGTCCCACCAAAGGTAGGCATCTAGAGGACATAGATACCTAGCCTGACCCTAGTAGTAGGGTTACTTACTAAGTATTTTATACTCATCCTTTCTCATTTTGATGTTTCAGGTAAGAGCAGGGATGCACCAACAAATGACAAATGAAATCTATGATCGAGCAACTGGAACCAGTTTTAATGCTTCCATTCATGTCTTAAGAATTCTTTTATGTTTTCTTTTATTTTCCTTCTTGTTATTTGGAAACTTACTGTTAAGATTTGTTTTCAGACCTACTTATTTTCATTTATGATTTATGGGTACCTTATTATTCGATTTTAATATTTGAATTTAATGGAGGTCTTTTAAATTTACCTTATTTATTTAGCATTTATTTCGCTATTAAAAGGGTGTTGTTTAAAGTTCCATGCATGCATGTGTTTAGTAACAACCTAGCTTGAGTCCTAGGGAGTCGGGTCGTTACATGTGAGCTACCGACCCAGTTTTGAGCCAATTTGTGAAAGGCCTCCCCTCCCCCTCCAACCGCCGAGCCACATGGAAAAAGATCATGTCTTTCACCCGATTTGTATGATTCTTGATGGGACAAATTATCTTACTTGAGCTCATCAAAGGAATAGTTTTCTAATTGGGTGTAAGCAATGACACATTTTCACCGGCGATATTCCTAAACCGATCAGGTTATCCATCAAGGACAATAAAAAATTTGTTGAACGATTAGAAGATTGGGATAGTAAAAATCATTTGATCATTACTTGGCTTGGGAATACGTCTATACTACTATCCATGTTCAATTTGATGTGTTTGACAATGCCAAAAGTTTGTGGGATTTCCTGTCTATCTGTTTTCCATCTGTTGGTTTAGCCCATTATTAACAACTGCACAACACTCTTGTTAGTCTTACTCAGGAGACTAGTCAATCCATTAATGACTATTTGGCCACACTTCTACCCATTTGGACACAATTGAATCAAGCTAAAATCATTGCTAATCATCTCCGTCTTATTAAGGTTCTAATGGAGCTACATTCAGAGTACGAGTCTATCGGTGCTGCTTTGCTACACCGCAGTCCTCTTCTGTCACCGGACTTGGCAATACAAGAAATCCTGTTTGAAGAAAAATGCCTCGATGTTGCTTCTTCCAAGAACTCTGAGGTTGTCTTCGCAAGCACTCATATGTCTGGTACTTCTAGAGCTCTTTTCTGTAAAAGTTGTAAGCTCACTAGGTATAAATTTGCTGACTGTCCAAAAGTTAAGTGCAGATACTATCACAAACGTGGCCATATTTTGGACAATTGTTCTGCACTGTGCTATCAGTGATGAAGAGATGAACAAAGAAAAAAAGAAGAAACGAAGAAGAACAACATACCTTTTGAAGTTTGGAGCAAAATCGATGGGGAAGAAGACGACACTGTCGAAGCGGAAGAAGACGACACTGTCGAAATCGAAAGGTTAAAATCGGAAGAAGATGGCACCGTCGGAGCTCGAAAGGGTTGGAAGTGTTTTTCACGTTTTCCGGAAGAAGATGAAGGGTCGAAATGAGATGGCCAAACGGTTTTATATGGGCCCATGTCCATTTTAGTCTTTTCCTTTTTCTGGGTCTAAATCTTTAATATAAAAAATCTATATTTGCAAATACTTTTATCTTACTACATAAACTCTAATATTTATTGTAAAATAAATATTCATACAACTCCCCCTAAAACCAATGAAAATTACGCTTAGAAAGTAGTAAATCTAGAGGAAAAAAAACATATGAATAGGAAAGACAAAAATTACTCTATATCTTTCTTTTCAAAATTAAGACCTATTTAAAGTAAATATAAGATCAGTTTCTAAAAACAAAAAACCGTTTTGAAATCAATTTTTAAAACGATTTTAGAATTAATTGAAATTAATTTAAGGAATTAGTCATCGACAATTAATTCGTGTCTTTTCTTTTATTAGGATGGTCATTCTCAACAAATCCTTCACTAATGATGTGTTAGAGGGCTATGGAATGACATCCACGCTTAACATTTAAATTCTCAATCTAGTAAAAAAATGTATTTTATTTTACGCGGCTTAAGGGAGGATCCCAAGAAATTATTCTCCATTACCTTTTGTTTAGTTAAAAAACCAATCAAATACAAGATTTTTCACAAACCATGTGTTTACCAAATGATTAGTGTTCAATACTATTTTCATTCAGGAAGAAGAAAAAAAACTTCAACATCCTAATAAAACTAATAATATTCCATGTGTCAAAATATAATTACGTTACCAATGTATTTTCTCAAATTATATTTTACATAAGAGTATGAGGATATAAATACAGAACCAAGAAACCAAAAATAGACCCTAAGAAAACTCAAGAAACCTAAAATATGTCTAACTACACAACTAAGCATATTGATACATTCACACCTTTCCTCAAATTCAAGGTGGTAAAGTAGGAATCAACTTGAGTTTGGTAACTAGCTGGACGAAGCGCCTGAGGGACAAAACTTTGATAAAATATCACCTGGTTGCTTAATAGTGGAAACAACTCATAAAATAAGGGTCTTACTCTAGAGATGATGTCGAACAAAGTGGTAGTCATTCTCAACATGCTTGGTGCGCTCATGAAAAACATCATTGTGAACAATATGGATGGTACTTCGATTGTCACAGTGAAGGATAGTTGCAGACGGCTAAGGAACTCCCATATCAGCAAGAAGCCAATGGAGCCATAAGAGCTCAGACGTAGCATCAGTCATGGCACGATATTCAGACTCCATACTAGAATGAGAGACCACACTCTGTTTCTTACTTAGCCAAGAAACAAGGGAGTCATCGAGGTAGAAACAATAACCTAAGGTAGAATGCCTGTTAGTAGGATCACCAGCATAATCAGCATTAAAGTAGCCGGATAAAACCAGAGATGACTGGGAAAGAATTGAAAGCCAGGTCCCGGAGTCTCTTTGACATAGTGAATAATGCAAAGAACAACAGTAAAATGAATGGTTTGAGAGGCAACCATGAGCTAACTTTCAATGTGAACAACATATGCAATGTTGGGATGAATTATGGTCAGATAAATAAGACTATCAACAAACTGACGGTAAAGATGGCATCTTCAAGAGGAACTCCATCAAACGAAGTCAAGTGAACATTTGGGATCCAGTGGTGTTGAGGATGTAATAGAGTCAATGATCCCGGAGTGCACCAATAAGTTCAAGGCATATTTCGCTTAAGACAATGAGTAACCAGCAGAGCTCATAGATACTTTAAGACCAAGGAAGTAACTAAGAGAATCCAAATCTTTCATCTCAAAGTGCTCACCAAGGTAGCGTTGTAGATCATAAATAGTCTGAGGATCATTCCTAGTTATAATTGTATCATCAATATACAAAAGAAGAACAACAATACCATGATTCTTCTTATGTGTAAAAAATGTCATGTCATGAGGACTGAATGTATATTGAAGTTGAACAATGGTAGAATTGAAAGTTGCAAACTAGTCTTGCAGGGCTTATTTCAACCCATATAACGCTCAACGAAGGAGACATACCTTCTGAGATGGAGGAGAGACACTTGGAGGCGGTTGCATATAGACTTCCTCAAATAAAGCTCCATTAAGGAAAGTATTCTTAAAATCCATATGAAAAAGAGGCCACTATTTGGCTACACCAATTGCTAAGAGACTTTGAACAGAGGTCATCTGGGACATAGGAGTAAAGATTTCCTCATAGTCGATCTCATACTCTTGAGAGTAGCCTTTTGCAACCAACCAAGTTTTATAACACTCAATAGAACCATCATAATGAGTCTTGATCTTGTAGACCCACTTGCAATCAATGAGTTTCTTACTAGGAGACAGGTTAACATAGTCTCAAGTGTGCACCTTGTCTAACGCATGGAGTTCTTCACTCATCGCTTGCTACCACAGAGGGTTAGTATTCGCCTCATATAAATAGGTAGATTCAACCAAGGAACTGATGGTGGAAAAACAGTGAAAGTCTCAAAGATGATTGAGAGGTGCCCTTACCTGAGTGGAGCGTCGAACGGGGGAAGCAGAACTAGGAGCAAGTCCAGACTCCATAGATGAGATAGAGGGCGGAGCAGAATTAACAGAGACGGAAACAGATTTCTCGAGCTCAGTATCATGAGAAGATGAAGGGAAAAGATCAATGAAACCATTAGGAAGAAAAAGATGAGGACCTAAAAGAGAAGCATGAAAGGTCGAGAGACTAGAGAGTATTGTATATTCCCAAAAGTGACATGGCGAGAGATGCACAATCTATTAGAAAAAGGATCCCAACAACGAAAACCTTTGTGTTCGATTCTGTAGCCAAGGAAGCAATAGAGACGTGCACGCAGTTCTAATTTGTTATGTTTATGGGAATGGAGAAGAACAAAATATGAATAGCCAAAGACCTTGAGATTAGAGTAATCGGGAGGAGTACCATATGACCGTTCAAACGAAGAAACATTGTGAAGGACAGACAAAGAGAGGCGATTGATCATGTAGACAGAAGTAAGAGCCGTCTCTCCCCAAAATTTTGCAGGACGGGAGGTAGATAGAAGTTGAGCTCACCCATTCTGTTGAGAGGTATGGGGACAAGAGCACTGAAAAGAGTGCCTTGCTGGGTGAAAAAGGAAAGAAGATCGGAGTCCTTATACTCCAAGGCGTTATCTGTACGAAGAGCCTTGATTGTACAAGAGAATTGAGTGTGAATCATTTTAGCAAAATCAATATATATTTGAGACAAGGTAGAATGATGTTTAAGAAAATATATCAAGGTAAACCAAGAGTAATCATCAATAAACAGAACAAAATAGTGATAACTAGTGACAGTAGAAGTAGAAGCATGACCCCAAATGTCAGAGTGAATTAAGTCAATAGGTTGATCACATATGGAAATGGACTAGGAAAAAGATAACGTAAGCTGTTTGGCAAGTTTGCAATTCAAATAATCAAAAGGAATAAACTTGGAAACATTATTCAAATTTTTAATAGAAATTGAATGATGGAGTTTGTCAGAATAAGCATGACCAAGACGGAAATGCTATCGATATATAGCAAAGTTGGTGATAGGAGCGGAAAGAGAACAAGAAAACAACTAAAGCAAGCAGGCAAGAATAAAGGTCACATTCGAAACACAATAAGTGTTGGAAAGCTGTAATGTGGGAGTGTTAACGGAGCCAACATAGGATGTGTTGGGGTTGATGCCCTAAATTGTCAGATAGGTACCAACACGCAGCGGAAGTGACAAGGATCGATAAGCACTCTAATTCATTAATTTTGGCAGAAATGAAAACATGCTTAAACAGAATTTAATGGGTTTCAAAACATACCTTTGAAGAACCGTTGAAGTCTTGATGTCCAGCTACAAAATCCTCCAAATCTTTGTGCAGACTACCACAAGATCTTCCCTACTATTCTCTTGGTGCTCTAGATTGAGTTGTGGGACACAAAATAAGCTGGAATCAAAGGGAATTTAGAACAATAGAAACCGATGAAGAACATCCTTCTTCTACTCGAATTTTTAAGAAAAATTCAATCGGTTGCAACCTCTCAAAATCACTCCAATCTCTTCAATATATTACAGACTATCATGCAAAGAGATTTGTTGCATGGGATGCAACTCATGCTTAAAGTAATTAAAGGTTGAAGATAATGGGTTCTTTGTGAGCAACTTTGAAGATGAAGATGGAAAATCCAATTTTTCTTTTTTTTTTGTGTAATTTTCTATTTCCAAAATCTAATTTTGATTTTAAAATCATATTTTATTTCTAAAATCAAAATTTATTAATTTTACTAATTAATTTCACAAATTAATTTTCTAATAAAATTAATAAATAATTATTTAAGCAATTTAAATAATTCTAAATTAATTTAATATCCAATATTAAATTAATTTTATACAAATCCATCTTCATATATTTAAATCATATTTAAATATGTATATTCTCCATTCTATTTGATTCTAATTTGAACGTTTCAAATTAACTTATCACACTACTCTAGAGCTAATCCATTTTCGAGCTAGTAGAGGGACCTCATGAACCTACAAATCATGGGCTCCAACGATACGAGATTAATTGACTAAATTCATTAGACCGATCTAACCCCCATTCGTTAACTAATGGGTCACTCCACTAAATCCCATAGTTGAACTCCCTTCATTGTAGATATATTATGTCCACTTGATATAATCATGATTAGTAAGTCAACCCTTCATAGGTTGTTCGTAATAACAGCTGGGTCGAATCTCTATTTTAACCCCGAAATTATCTCTTATTCCTTAAGTCCCCATTGCCTAATGAACAATTGTTTTGTGATCCAATCAACAAAATTGAGTTCCTCTCGGGCCAATGAGAGGGCGGGATCCCTTGTTCAAGTCCCAGAATCAGCATTTAAGGGAACAACCTCTCTACTATCCCTAAAAGTGGGTAGGAGTGAATTCCGTCTTGCATCTTATGTCCCCAGCTATCTATCTAGTCTTACACCTGAAGGTTTATTGAGCAGGCGCTGTTGAGCCAACCCTCACCTATGCAAATCTAAGGATAATTCCAAATAAACAGGACTTCATAGTTAACTTAGAAATAAGGTTAAGTTACCTAGGTCATCGCTTTGAAATAGTCAGTCTTAAACAGTAAACAATGTTATAAAGTAAGAGTGACTGATTTCGTGGTCCGATCTTGTACAAACCCTTTTGCATAAGGACACCTCCACTCTTCATGTCCCAACATGAACGAATTAGAATAACTTCATTTGTAGCACTTTACAACTCCTTGTGACAACTAGAGCAGGCCACATCCAATAGCGTTACCAGAATAAGATACCCAACCTTATTCATATATTATAGATAATTTTGACTATTTACTCGAAGTAGATCCACCTTTATGTCCCCACATAAAGTTCAAGTACTCATCAATAGTCAAGGGACTTTATGGTTTATTGGATTTCTATTAAGCAAAACATCTATTTAATAACACCTTATTGAATTTCTAGAATAAGTTCTATTGTTTACATACCACGAGTTTTAGGACATAAAACCCAACATAAAATTTGTAGGGTCCTGTAGTTTGTAAACACATGCATGAACGAACTCTTTGTGATATAATAATATGAGATATTTTATTCACTACTGTCTATGAAATATGAGATATCTTAGTTGCATTAACCACAAACCAATAAACTAAGATCTCTGGTTGTCGTTGTAACTTAAGCATGTATGTGGAAACATACAAGTGGATCGTGCTTTAAGTGATAACCTAAATGGTATGTAGTATATGGATAAAGGAGGGAAACCTTATCCTGGTGACGCTACGAGTGTGGCCCATTTTGTAGATGTTACAAGTATTGTAAAGTGCTATAAATGGTCTGATCCTGACCATTCATGTATTAGACATGTGAACGGGGATGCTCTATACAAAGGAGTTTGTATAATACCAGACCACGAAATGTTTAGTCTTGTTATATAATGCTATTCATGACAGAGACTTTTATTTCACTAGGATGACCATAGGTAACATGATCTTAATCCTGAGTGAGTTGGGAACTCCTACCTATGAGGGCGGTCCTTTGATTTGCATGGGTGTGAGTGGCCAGATTGCTGACTCAAACCTACTACTTTGGAGATTCGTCTGATTGAGGAGCTGGGAACTTAGCTACACAAGATGGAATTCACTCCTTCCCCGAAACAGGGGTAAGTAGATAAATTGCTCCCTTAAGGGCTGATTATGGGGCTTGAATAATGTGGCGCCACACTTTTTCATCGCCCGATAAGGGTTTACTCATAGTAGGACTATGATGTATTGTTCATTAGAGGAATTAATGGTACTTAAGGAGTTAGATGTAATTATAGGGGGAAAATGGTAAATTTGCCCAACTGTACTTACGAGTGATTAGTGAAGGGTCATTGTATTGTTGTGGACAAAAAAATATATTTGTGACATGAAGAGTGCAACTGTCGACCTTTAATGGGGTGCTCAACAGTTAACGGATGATAGATATCGTGATTAAAGAGTTTAGTCAGTTATTCACGTACCGTTGAAGCTTCAGCTACAGGTCCATAAGGTCCCCTTGGTAGCTCAATGGATTCATGTTGAGAATCAGTTTTTGGGTTAGTTTGAAGTGTTCAAATTAATAAGAGAGAATTTGATTATATATGATATAATTAAATTGCTTCAATTATATGTGATATAATTGATTTTATGTATTAGCTACATTAATTGGAGGAATTAATTTTAAATGCCATAAAGGAGAAAAATAACTATAGTTTATATATTGTATGAGATGTGATATTAAAACTATATGTTATGAATATATTATTTATTTATAATTAAATCAATTATGGGATAATTGGTTCCGATTTTTTCTCCTAATAACCAACTTAGTGGGAAGTTGTAATCAGTTATGGTAACTGATGGATAAAATGAAAATCGTTATCATTTTTATCGAACGATAATCAAACACGCATTAAAGAAAAAGCTATACGATAACTTGAGAGTGTAAACGATCATGCATCGAATTTTTCTATACGATAGTCTCTCACTACTGAACGATTGAGTATCCAAGTCTACACGATAGACTCTGTTGTCTCCCACTTACTCGATTGTCTACACGATAGACTCTGTTGTCTCCCACTTACTCGATCGTCTACACGATCATTCAATTCCTCATTCCTTCTACCAAATCCATACAGAACCTACAACTCCTGGATTTTCACACCGAGAATACCAAGTTAGCCTCGTGGTGGTGTCTGCTTACTGTTCGAGCATCGAGGGTCGAGTGTTACTCGTCGCTATTCGAGAATATTGCTGAGGCGTTGCGTTCATGTTGTTGAGCATTCATGTTGTTGGACGTTCATGCTTTAGATTGAGGAAGTAAGAGAAGAAATGATTCTTCAAGGGTATGTTCACTCGATCTTCTGTATTTTCTTCTTGAAGCATGTTGTAATTGAAAGTTTATGTATAACTATTGCTGCTTGATTGTAAATGTGTATGTTCTTTCACAATGGGTTTGGAACGATTTGCTTTTGCCCACTGGTTCTCTCTTTGTTAAGAGTTCCTTCAATTGGTATCAGGGCCAGGTTGTTCTGAATTCCAAATTCCATTGATGCATTGAATTACATTTGTAGTCTTGGTGGGTTTTATGATGTCTGCAATGCGTTTAAACATTAGATGTAGTTGTGGATGTGAATTGATGGATGTTTCAGGATGATTGCCCCTGTTTGTTAAAGCTTTCTTTACATTTCAAGTTAATTTGTAAGGGCCCCTGTGTTTTTGGGCATAATGGCTTTGCTATCAAGTCTATATTCAAAGTGTTTGAGTCTGTAAGAATCATTCGCAATGAGGTTTCAACGCATGGAGATGTTGTTCTCATCGAGGAAGAAGACCAAAGGTTGGTTGCATCGTGTAGCCCAGGCTAAACGATCGTTTAGATTTGGCTACGCAATCGTGTAGTATTTGCTAAATGATCGCATGGCTAATGCTACGCAATCAAGTAAAGAGTTTACTCGATCGTGTGGTGTTGGCTACTCGATAGAGTAGACGTTAAGGTAAACGATCATTGAGTATATAATACGCAATGCATGGTAGGCATGCACACTAAACGATTGAGTAGGCCAGCATGCTCATCGCATAGTCACTGGCTACTCGATCACTTGGTATACGATACTTGATGCTTACTCCTCAATTGTTTAGACGATCATGCTTTATCGCATAGTTGTCGTCTACTCGATCGTTTAGGCATTCGTTACATGATGTGTGCTGCTCAATTGAGTGGTCTATTGGGGATGCCCTAAAGTCTCGTGTCCTGTAGTTTGTAAATAGTTTGTATGAATGCTTGTGTTGTATAATATATGATATTTACTGCACATCTTGTTTTTTGCTCAGTTGTATGTTTTATTTGCTTTACCACAAACCAATTAACATAAAATCCCCAGTTATCTGTATGTAACTTAAGCATGTATGTGGTGACATATAAGTGGATCATGTCTTGAGTGATAACCAAAATGGTCTATAGTATATGGATATAGGAGGGAAACCTTATCCTGGTAATGCTACGGATGCGGCCCGCTTTGTGGAATGGTCACAAGTGTTATGACTTGTCACAGATAGTCTGATCCTGATCATTCGTGTAAGGGACATACGAGCGGGGGCGTCCTATACAAAGAGTTTGTATAAGACCTGACCACGAAGTGTTAACGTCCGTTATATAAACCGTTCATGACAGAGACTTCACTTCACTAGGATGACCATAGGTAACATGACCTCAATCCTGAGTGAGTTGGGAACTCCTGCCATTGAGGACGATTCTTAGATTTGTATGGGTGCAAGTGGCCAGGTCACCGATTCAAACCTACCATTTTAAGGATTCGTCTGATTTGGGAGCTGGGAAGTCACGCTACACAAAATGGAATTCACTCCTTCCTCAAAGTAGGGGTAAGTAGATAGATAACTCAGCTACAACCTTCTCTTGGCCCGAGAGTTATTCACATATAGTTGGACTATGTTGTATTGTTCATTAGAGGAATCAGTGATACTTAAGGAGTGATATGTAACTATAGGGCAAAATGGTAAATTGGCCCAGCTGTACTTACAAGCATATGTGAAAGGTCATCATACTCTTGATTAGTTATATCCAATGGACACAGAAATATATCTATGGTAAGAAGAGTTCAGCTGTTGGTCTTTAGTGGAATGTCTGATAGTTAATGTATGATGGATCTTGTGGCTAAAGAATTTAGTCAGCTATTCATGTACCGTTGGAGCTTCAAGCCACATATCCATTAGGTCCCCTGGGTAGTTTGGATAAAGTCGAGAATCAATGTTTAGGTTAATTTGAAATGTTCAAATTAATAAGAGGGAGTTCGATTATATATGATATAATTGACTGGTTAATTATATATGATATAATTGACTAAATGTATGAGATACATTATTTTGGAGGAAATTAAATATAAATATGATTATAATCAAGTAGAGGAGAGATTACTATAGTAGATATACAATATCAAACTATAGGGTAAGGATATAATATGATTATATTCATTAATTATTAAATTGGTTAATTATATGATAATTGGCCTAAAACTTCTCTCGGACGTGCATTAGTGGGAGAATATGAAGTCAGTTATTGTAACTGAAGAATAAAATGAAAAATTGTTTCATTTTGCAAAAGTTCGAAAAGATTGGAAATCGGTGTGAAAACGTAATGATCACATAGTTTGAGAGCCTATAACGATAGTCGCTCATCGACTAACGATCGCACACCAACCAAGCGGCCTAAGCGATTACACGCTAGTCCCTAAACGATCGCTTAGCTTTCCTAAACGATCGCATAGTGTGCCTCGTTTTCTAAACGATCGTACAACATTTACTAAACGATCGCTTAGTAAAACCTACACGATCGTGTAGCTTCTTCTAAATGGTAAGCACTTAGCTATATGACAGCTCTTTTTCTCTCCCACTTGCTTACCGTCTACACGATTTTTTCTTTCTCCAACCTCTACCAAACTCACCAAAGACCACACTTTGGATTCTCACACCGAAAATACCGAGGGCTCTATTTTGTTGGTGTCGTCCCCACAACTGTTCACTTGTTCGTGACTGTTCATGTTGCTGCCATTCGTGTAGACGATCATGTTGTTGCAGTCGACTGGTTTGCTGAGCGATGGAGTGCGCGTAGAGGTTCTTCCACTGCATCAGAGTTCATCACTTGAAGAGGGTCTTCAACTGGTATGAGAACTCTTTCTTTTGTATTTTATTGTTCGGAGCATGCCTTTAATTAGTGTGAATTTGCATAACTGTATGTTAGAATGTATGTGTTGTATTTTGGTCATGATGAAATCGGAAAGATCCGAATGCGCTCATGGATGCTCTTCGTTAAGAGTTCCTTCATTCATGCTTCATCACATAGTCAAAGGCACTCGATCCATGCTACACGATCGTTTACTCGTTCAACGTTACTCGATGATCACAAGGAGCTGCTATACGATCAAGGAAATGAGGCTTCACCCAGGCAATTCAAGACCCAGTTCGCTTGTTTGACCCGGTTGGCTCGATGGTTTTTGTAATAGATAGCTTATCTTTTTCAATTTTTTAGGCTAATTATCTCGGTCCATTTATTTTTTATGAATGTACATGTGGTGTATGTTTAATTATATGTCATAAAGTATGCCATATAATTTTAAAACCCACCATAGGTTATGCATTTGTTCATGCATCATCTTTATATTATAAGAGTTATAATATAGTAGTTTGCATGATTAAATTACTTTAAAGCATGCTCATGCATCATATAATATAAAAGTTATAATATATGCATGCATTAAGCATATCCATGCATCATCTTTTATTATGGTTTAAAGAGTCTAAAATTTTGATTTATAAATACCTAGTCTAGCTTAGTAATGTTGATGGTTTTAGTTGTTTCCTTTTATAAGTGTTATAATAGAAATTAGAACTAAAATCAATAAGAAAGATATGCATGTAAACTTAGGTTTTATTATGGTTTAAAGAGTTTAAAATTTTGATTGAGATAAACCTAAGATCATAGTTCTGATAAGATTAGAAACGTAAGTTTAATCTTTTAATCGGTTTAATAGGATTAAATTGACTAATAAAAGATTAAATATGTACCAAATCTATCTATAAGGGACCTTTTGTCTAAGGCGGGTTCTGTCTAGGCTGGGGTATTTAAGCTGACAGAAACGAAACACCCCTACCTGGGAACCTACTGGAAAGGTAAATTAGATAGATTTGCTGCATGCATGCAAATTTGAAAGTGTTTAATAAGACTTGATTTAAACTTGTTTAATTATCAAAAGAAAGAGTTGTTTTTTAGCAAATTAAACTCTCACTTAGATAAACCAGTAGCCGGATTGTCTAAGTTAATGAATCCCTAGGTAGAACATTCACTGGGAGGTACTTGGGGTATATGATACTTCATTTAAACCTCTACACGTTTCTCCCTAAAAGTTCACAATGTGAGATCTATCCTTGGCCTCGTGGCACCTTGGGAGTGTCCCCTTGAAGGATGGTGTTTGGGTAGGTCAATACCAAGGTGAATGGAGACAATGTTCATTGTAAGTGAGAGTGGGACGTGTGACAACATATCCCACGGTCTCTCTCGTTAGGTTGGATAACATTTTGTGCATCGCCTCGAGGCACCCTGAGAATGTCCCCCTAAAGGATAGAAGTATTTTCACAACTCTTTATCTGATCATCTAAGGTTGCTTTAGTCTCTTGTCCTAATCTGCTTTTTTCCTATGGTTGGCGCATTAGGGCGGGACTCTAGGGTTTAAAATGAGAGGTTACACTTACCGGAATTGTTAAGGTTGTTAACAAATTCTGGACTGCAAAATGGTGATTGTTAGAGTCAATTACAAGAGTTGTTTTCGTCTAATGGTTAAGAATGTCTCATCCTAGTGAAGGGGCAATTGATCACCCCAACGGTGACTTTTGTCCTGCCTCGCTGGGGCATCATTGCAAAATAGATGTCTTTTCACTTAGGGTACAATAGAATTATTTTGCTAAAACCTAAAATTGGTATTAAAAGTGGTAATGCAAATAGATTTATTAAGTTCGTTCTTGTTTTCAACAACTTTTAAATTATGGCAACCATTACTTTAACTCTATTAGCCGTCAACAAACTAACTAGCGACAACTATGCTAGTTGGAAGAACTCAATACTCATAATACTTATCATCGATGACCTCTGATTGATCCTTACGGAGGAGTGTCCTCCTATTCCACCTCCTACAGCTGCTCCAAACGTTCAAGATGCATATGAACGATGGACATGGGCGAACAAGAAGGCCCGAGCATACATCTTAGCCAACCTGAACGGCATCTTAGCCAAGAAGCATGAACCCATGGTCACTGCACGTGAGATCATAGAGTCCTTGAAGGGAATGTTCGGACAACCGTTCGGGCAGCTCAAGCATGACGCTCTAAAGTGCATCTTCAACTCCAAAATGAAGGAGGGTACATCTATCCGAGAACATATTCTAAACATGATGGTCCATTTTAATGTGGCAGAGATGAACGAGCCTCGCATTGGTGAAGGCAACCAGGTTATCATTATTCTGCAAACATTGCCAGAAAGCTTTATGCACTTCATAAGCAACGCTGTTTTGGACAGGGTTGATTACACCATTACATCTCTCCTCAATGAGCTGCAGACATTCCAATCCTTGCTGAAAACCAAGTAGAAGACAGTTGTGAGGCAAATGTTTCTTCATCATCTAAGAAGTTCCTCCGAAGTTCGACTTCAGTTACTAAGTATGTACCTTCTTCTTCTGGCACTAACAAGTGGAAGAAGAAGAAGGGTACTAAGGGGAAGGGGAAGGCACCAGTTAAACCACAACCTGCCGCTTAGAGGAGTAGGCAACTAGTACCGGTTGAAAAGGAAAAATATTTCCACTGCAACCAAGATGGGCACTGGAATCGGAACTACCTACGTTGGTTAAAGGAGAGGAAGAAGGGAAAGGCCAAGGCCAAACAAGGTAAATATGATTCACTGGTTTTGGGAACTTGTTTAATGGAGAATGATGATTATGTCTAGATTATAGACCCTGGGGCCACCAACCATGTTTGTTCTTCTTTTCAGAGGATTAGATCCTGGCAGCAGCTTGAGGCTGGTGAAATGACGATGCGAGTAGGCACTGAGCATGTCATCTCAGTTGTGGCAGTGGGAGGCCTCCGATTGACTTTACAGAATAGATTTATCATTTTGGATGATGTATATGTTGTTTCTGAGTTAAAGAGTAACTTAATTTATGTAAAGTCCTTGCTAGAATGTAAATGCACTCTTAATTTTTCAGTGAATAAAGTGTTTATTCTGAAAGATGGTGTTGAGATATATTCAGCTTTCCTGGAAAATAATTTATATGTGCTAAGGCCGTTAGCAAAAAATTCCCTCCATAACATAGAGATGTTTAAAACTATTGTAACCCAAAACAAACGACTTAAATTTTCTTCTAAAGAAAATATCCAACTTTGGCACTTCCAATTAGGGCACATCAATCTCAATAGGATTGAGAAGTTGGTGAAGAATGGACTTCTAAACGAGTTAGAGGAAAATTCTTTACTTGTGTGCGAGTCATGCCTTGAAGGCAAGATGTCTAAAATACCTTTTACTGGAAAAGGTTATCAAGCCAAAGAGCCTCTAGAGTTAGTGCATTCAGAGCTTTATGGTCCGATGAATGTGAGAGCCAGGGGAGGCTACGAATATTTCATCACTTTTACTGATGATTATTCGAGGTATGGGTATGTTTATTTAATGCAACATAAGTTAGAATCCTTTGAAATGTTCAAAGAGTTCAAAGTTGAAGTTGAAAACGCAATAGATAAATGAATTAAGACACTTTGATCTGATCGAGTTGGAGAGTTTTTGGATTTTGAGTTCCAGAACTATGATGAGTTACGCTTCCTTACTAGACTCGTTTTAGAGTTTTACAGTAGATACTGGAGCTTATATCCTCAACTGTGTTCCTTCCAAGAGTGTTGCCAGAACACCTTTGGAGTTGTAGAATGGGTGTAAAGCTAGTTTGTGCCACTTCCACATATGGGGTTTCTCAACACATGTGCTTGAGGCTAATCCTAAGAAACTGGAACCACGTTCGAGGCTGTGCCAATTTGTAGGCTAACCCAAAGGGACACAAGAGGGTTACTTTTATGATCCTAAGGAAAACAAGGTGTTTGTGTCGAAAAACGCTATCTTCCTTGAGGAGGATCATATAAAGAAGCACAGTCCAAAAAGTAAACTTGTGTTGAGTGAACTTTCGAAAGAAACTACTGAAACTTCAACAAGAGTTGTTGAAGAGCATGCTACATCAACAAGAGTTGTTGATAAGAGATCATCTAGTAGGTTAAATCTACCTCGAGAGTTTAGGGAACCTCGATGTAGTGGGAGGGTTGTGAACTCACCTGTTCACTATATGGGTTTAATTGAAATCCTGGCAATGGTAGTTGATGGCGAGGTTGAGGATCCGTTGTCTTACAAGAAGGTAATTTAGGATGTTGACAGAGATGAATAGGTCAAAGTCATGGATCTCCAGATGGAGTCTATGTACTTTAACTCAGTATGGGATCTTATAGATCAACCTGATGGGGTTACACCTATAGGTTGTAAATGGATCTACAAGAGGAAACAGGGTGTTGATGGGGAGGTGCAAACCTTCAAGGCTAGACTGGTGGCAAAGGGTTATACCCAGGTGGAAGGAGTTGACTATGAGGAGACTTTCTCGCCTGTTGCCATGCTTAAGTCTATCTGCATTCTCTTGTCCATTTCCTCATATTATGACTATGAGATCTGGCAAATGGATGTCAAGACTGCCTTTCTGAATGGTAATCTTGAGGAGATCATTTATATAGTGCACCTAAGGGATTCATAGCCCAAGGTCAAGAGCAAAAGGTTTGCAAACTAAATCGATCTATTTATGAATTGAAACAGGCATCTCGATCTTGGAACATAAGGTTTGATACTGCGATCAAATCTTATGGCTTTGACCAAAACGTTGATGAGCCTTGTGTCTACACAAGAAAATCATCAACAATACAGTAGTTTTCCTAGTGTTATATGCAGACGATGTCCTACTCATTGGGAATGATGTAGGTATACTGACTTCAGTTAAGAACTGGCTAGCAATTCAATTCCAAATGAAAGATTTGGGAGAGGCACAGTTTGTTCTTAGGATTCAGATCTTTTGGGATCGAAAGAACAAAGTGCTAGCACTGTCTCAAGCATCGTACATTAACAAGATGTTGATCAAGTACTCAATGCAGAACTCCAAAAGGGGTCTTTTGCCTTTTCATCATGGAGTTACATTATCTAAGGAGCAATGTCATAAGACACCTCAAGAGGTTAAGGAAATGAGACGGGTCCCCTATCCATTTGTTGTTGGCAGTTTGATGTACGTGATGGTATGTACTAGACCGAACATCTGCTATATTATGGGGATAGTTAGTAGATATCAGCCTAATCCAGGACAGGTTCACTGGACTGTCGTCAAGAATATCCTCAAGTATCTTCAGAGAATAAGGGACTACATGCTTGTGTATAGTTCTAAGGATTTGATCCTTACAGGATACACGAACTCTGATTTTCAAATTGATAAGGATTCTCGAAAATTCACTTCAGGATTAGTGTTCACTCTTAACGAAGGAGCTGTAGTCTGACGAAGAACTAAGTAGGGTACATCGTTGACTCCACCATAGAGGTCGAATATGTAGCGGCTTGTGAAGCTGCTAAGGAGGTCGTTTGGCTCAGGAAGTTTCTGACTGATCTGGAAGTTGTTCCAGACATGTTTAGGCCCATCGCCTTTTATTGTGATAATAGTGGTGCTGTGCAAAATTCTAGAGAGCTTTGGAGTCACAAGCGCAACAAGAATATAAAGCGGAAATACCATCTCATCAGAGAGATTATGCATTGAGGAGACGTAATTGTCACGAAGATAGCTTCGGAGCTCAAAGTTGCTGACCGTTTACGAAGGCTCTCACAGCTACAGTGTTTGAGAGTCACCTATAGAGCATGGGTCTACAGGACCGATCGCGGCTGGACTAGGGCAAGTAGAAGTATTGTTGTACTAGGCCTTTGTGCCGTAGTTTATTGTTTTGTACTTGTAATTTTCTTGTACACCCCAGTAGCTTTAGGACAATTGGGAGATTGTTGGGGTTGATGCCGTAAATCTCGTAAAGTCTTGTAGTTTGTAAACATCTGTATGAACAAACTCTTTATGTTGTAATAATATGAGATATTTTATTCACTATTGTCTATGAAATATGAGATAACTTAGTTGCATTAACCACAAACCAATAAAATAAGATCCCTGGTTGTCGTTGTAACTTAAGCATGTATGTGGAGATATACAAGTGGATCGTGCTTTAAATGATAATCTAAATAGTATGTAGTATATGGATAAAGAAGGGAAACCTTATCTTTGTGATGCTATGAGTGTGGCCCGCTGTGTAGATGTTACAAGTATTGTAAAGTGCTACAAATGGTCTGATTTTGACCATTCATGTATTAGACATGCAAGTGCAGATGCTCTATACAAAGAAGTTTATATAAGACCAGACCACCAAATGTTTAGTCTTGTTATATAACGTCGTTCATGAGAAACTTTCATTTCATTAGGATGACCATAGGTAACATGACCTTAATCCTAAGTGAGTTGGGAACTCCTGCCTATGAGGGTGGACCTTTGATTTACATGGGTGCTCTATACAAAGTGGCCAGATCGCCGATTCAAACCTACCACTTTGGAAATTCGTCTGATTGAGGAGCTGAGAACTCAGTTACACAAGATGGAATTCACTCCTTCCCCGAAGCAGGGGTAAGTAGATAAATTCTCCCTTAAAGGTTGATTCCGGGGCCTGAATTATTGGGATTGATGTCTTAATTCTCCCAGAGTCTCGTAGTTTGTAAATAGTTTTGTACACATTGTTATTTTATTTGCATTTACTCATATCCAATAAACTAAGATCCGTGGTTATTTCATTTAAGCTTAAGCATGTATGTGAGACATACAAGTAGATCATGCATTAAGTATTAACCTAAATGGTTTGTAGTATAACGATAAAGGAGGGATACCTTATCCTGGTGACACTACGGATACGACCCGTTTTGTAGATATTTATAAGTGTTGTAAAGTGCTACAAATGGTCTAATCCTGATCATTCATGTGGAGACATGCGAGCAGGGGTGTCCTATACAAAGAGTTTGTATAAGACCGGACCACGAGATGATTAGTCTCTTTATATAACACCGTTGATAATTGAGACTTACATTTCACTAAAATCACCATAGGTGACATGACCTTAATCCTGAGTATTTTGGGAACTCTTGCCTATGAGGGCAGTCCTTTGATTAGTATGAGTGAGAGTGGCCATATTGCCAACTCAACATGTCTACCTTTTTGGGGATTCGTTTGATTGGGGAGTTGGGAACTCAATTACACAAGATGGAATTCACTCCTTCCCCAAAGCAGGGGCAAGTAGATAAATTACTCCCTTAGGGATGATTCCGGGTCTTGAACTTAGTGGCCACACCCTTTCTTTGGAAGAGAGGACTCAGTCATAGTAGAACTATGACTTATTGTTCATTAGAGAAATCAATGGTAGCTAAGGAGTTAGATATAACTATAAGGACAAAATGGTACATTGGCCCAGTTGTACTTACGAGCGATTTTTGAAGGGTTATCACACTGTTGATTGGTTATATGGACACAGAGATATATTTGTAGTGAGAAGAGTGCAACTATCGATCTTTAGTGGAGTGCCCAGCAGTTAACGGATGGTAGATCCCATGACTAAAGAGTTTAGTAAATTATTCACGTACCGTTGGAGCTTCAAACTACAGGTTCATAAGGTCCTATTGGTAGCCCAATGGGTTCAAGTTGAGAATCAAATTTTGGGTTAGTTTGAAGTGTTCAAATTAACAAGAGGAAATTCAACTATATGTGATATAATTGGTGTAATGTATGAGATACATTAGTTGGAGGATTTAATATAAAATGATTTATATTAAGTACAATAAAATGAACTATGGTTTGTATGTTTCATATGATGAAATATTAAAACTATAGGTTATAAATATAATATGATAAGTTGTTATCATATTTATTTATAATATGTTAATTATATGATAATTAAATCTTTTTCTCTAATAACCGATTTGAGTGGGAGGTTATTGGAAGTTTTATGGTAACCGTGAGATAAAAGGAAATTTTTTTTTTCAAAATTTAGAAGTTAATCCTTTTGGAAAATTCTCATGGAAAAGGGCTATCAAGTGAAAATTGTTTTTACTAAGCGATAGCCGTTGAGAGTCTAAACGATCGTTTAAAAGTTGACTATACGATAGTTACTCTAGCAAAGTCTATGCGATAGACTTCATTTACTAAACGACCGAGTAAATCGTCTATGCGATAGAGAGTGTTCTTATCTCCCATTTACTCGATCATCTACTCGATCACATACCTTCTCTCTTCCTCAATCCAAGATCATACAGAGCCCATAACTCCTGGATTCTCACTCCGAGAATACCAAGGTAACACTTGTGGTGGTGTCCTTATTTGTTCGTGAATCGAGTTGGACTCGATTGGGTTCGAGGAGCATCAAGTTGTTCGTGCTGTTGGTGGTCCATTCATGGCATTCGAGTGTTGTTGTTGGACACATTGGAGATTGATCGAGGGATTTTTGAAGAATGGTTCTTCAAAGGTACGCATACTCTATCCCTTGAATCCTATTGTAGCATGCTGTAGTTTCTATTGTTGCATAACCTGTTCATTTCGGTTAGACTGTAATCGTTGTGTTCATTCGGAATAGAATTTGGAACGATCCATTTTTGCTGCTCATGGAAATCTCTGTTTGTGATTTCCTTCATGAACAATGTAGCGTCACACCTTCTCATGGCTCGAGAAGGGCTTACTCATAGTTGGACTATAATGTATTGTTCATTAGAGGAATTAGTGGTACTTAAGGAGTTAAATGTAATTACAGGACAAAACGGTAAATTGGCCCAACTGTACTTACGAGTAATTAGTGAAGGGTTATCGTATTGTTGATTGGCTATATCCAATGGACACAGAAATATATCTGTAGTGCGAAGAGTGTAGTTGTCGGTCTTTAGTGGAGTGCCCGACAGTTAACGAATGGTGGATATCGTGATTAAAGAGTTTAGTCAGTTATTCACGTACCGTTGAAGCTTCAAGCTACAAGTCCATAAGGTCCCCTTGGTAGCTCAATGGATTCATGTTTAGAATCAATTTTTGGGTTAGTTTGAAGTGTTCAAATTAATAAGAGGGAATTTGATTATATATGATATAATTAAATTTATTCAATTATATGTGATATAATTGATTGATATATTAGATACATTAATTGAAGGAATTAATATTAAATGCCATAAAGGAGAAAAAGAACTATGATTTTATATATTGTATGAGATGTGATATTAAAACTATAGGTTATGAATATATTATTCATTTATAATTAAATCAATTATGGGATAATTGGTTTTGGTTTTTTCTCCTAATAACCAACTTAGTGGGAAGTTGTAATCAGTTATGGTAACTGATGGATAAAATGAAAATTGTTTTCATTTTATCATAATTGAACGACAATTGAACGCGCATTAAAGAAAAAGCCATACGATAACTTGAGAATGTAAACAATCATGCATCGAGTTTTTCTATACGATAGTCGCTCACTACTAAACGATCGAGTACCCAAGTCTACATGTAGACTCCTGTCGTCTCCCACTTACTCGATTGTCTACATGATCATTCAATTCCTCATTCTCTCTACCAAATCCATACAGATCCCATAACTCCTAGATTCTCACATCGAGAATACCAAGGCAGCCTCGTGGTGGTGTCTGCTTGCTGTTCGAGGGTCGAAGGTCGAGTTTTACTCATTGCTGTTCGAGAATATTGACGAGGCATTGAGTGCATGTTGTTGAGCGTTCGTGCTATTGGATGTTCGTGCTGTTAGATCGAGGAAGCACGAGAAGAAAAGGTTCTTCAAGGGTATGTTCACTCGATCTTTTGTATTTTCTTCTTGAAGCATGTTGTAATTGAAAGTTTATGCATAACTATTGTTGTTTGATTGTAACTGTGCATGTTCTTTCACAATGAGGTTTGGAACGATCTGCTTTTTCTCACTGGTTCTCTTTATTAAGAGTTCGTTCAATATGGTCATACAATTACCGTTAGTAGCATAAATGGGATGAAGAGATTTGGTAGGAGTGGGTGTAGTCAGAAGAGATATCTTCGTAGAAATCATGTTTAGTTTTTGAATAGTCTAAATACTTTTATATATGTGGAACTTGGAAGGATTGTTAATTAATAACTAAGAAAAGTGAACGATGTTGTTTCTTTCCACAGTATGGATGCATACTATAAACATGTAGCATAAGTGATATTTGTTCGAAGTGATTTTGAATATCTTTGTAATGGTATTGTGTATGAAATGCAACAACTTTTGTGAATATTAATTTGGCTTTAGTGCTTTTACTGAGCTCTTACAAAAAGTAATTGGGTGGTAGGTGTGGTGCTTAATTTTCATCTTATTGCTTAATATCGTTGTGTGTTTTTAATGTGTATATTATTTTTTAAATTGTTTTCTTATTGATATCTAGATCTTTTGAGACCCTTTGTGTAGATACTTAAACCATTGCACCAAATTGTTTTGATGTTAGCTAGTTTGAGCATTTATTTTAAAGTAGTTTGTAAGTAGAACTCTTCTCCATTAAACTATCGGTATTTTGCACTTCTAATATTGTTTAACTATCTATCTAATGTATTACAAAATCTCTAATTCTGAATCAAAATGAATCTATCCCAAAATGAGAGTGAACGATCTTCTTTATAGAAATAATTGGTTACAAGATGTTCAACTAACTATCATAACAACTAACAACTAACAATTAGCTAACTCCTATCCTTTTAGCTATTTTTTTGAAAAATGGCCCTTTTGGCCTTACACCAATTGATGTGTTATTTTATGCGGTGAATTAATGAAAGGAATTGCGATGATGGGAAATGCGTTCTACAACAAGTTTTCTCAGCAGAATCCAAGTATAAATTCTACTGAGTTTTCTGGTAAGTCCAGGGTCGAACTCAGGGACTAAGGAACACAATTTACGGTAATAATTTTTAAGATGACATTGTGGTAACCAATAAATCAAAGAGTTGTTGGGTTGTTGTTTGCGGTGTAAAAAGTATACGGCGGATTTGAGAAAAGATTGATTATGCGAAAAATACACTGAGTATGCGGAGGAACGGGTTGAGAAGGTCTTTAATTAGCGTTTCCCGAGAATGCGTTCAAACTATGCGATCATGCTACACTCGTGCGATAGAAAATCATTTTCCAATGCAAATGCGGTAATTCCTAATTCTAGGACGCATGCAATGAATGCAATAATGTCCATAGAGCTTATTCCTAAGTCTCTACTTCTTGCCTATGTGATAATGTAAGATGCACATAAAGACAAGGTGACCGCATACAATCATAACCTATCTCTAGGATGCATGCGATGCGTTAATAGCAAACAATGCTTATTCCTAAGCTCCTATCTCTTGATTATGCGTTTCTAATCTGACTCTCCCGAGCCTAGATTCTAACTTAACTTTTCCAAGCCTAGTTTCTATCCTTAGACTACCCTCCCGAGTATCTTTAATGGACGAATGATGCATACATAATACATGATAATCGCATCGAATGAAGATCCCCAGTTATGCTAGCTAAGTGCTTCTCAACCCATTCGACAGATTTAGCTACTCATGCGGAATAAACAGAGAGTGAACAGATATAAAGAAGTAAATTCCATTTCTATAGATAAGTTCAGAGTACAAAATGACAATGGAAGATAAGGATAGAGATCCTGGTAGCAATTCCTTACTTCTCGAGGCTTTTACACTGTTAACTCTATTCTGCTCAAAATATGTTCCTGCTTCCACAGGAGTTGGCCCTCTCTCTGATTCGACGCTTTCAACACTCTTCCAAGTTCATCGGAACAAGGCTACTACTAACTATGGAGAAAATTATCTAACTGTCGAACTCCTTCACTAAAGGTGGCCTCTGGTATTTATAGAGCTTCGGGGTGAAAGGCTTCTTCTCTTTTATGATTGCACTGATGGGATGGCATTAATTCTCTTTCTGATGCACCGAATATTTTTCACCAAAAAGTTGAGTGTACTTGCTACAGTAGATCGTTAATAGCTTGTCAACTTAATTCGGAATCGACTATTATCAGCTTTCTGTCCCATCGTGATTTATTATGCTTTTCACCTAGATGCGCCCACCAAGTTGCGTCGGCTCTCTGCAGCAACCTTCTTGAGCAGATATTTGTGAGTGCAAATGACCGCATAGCCTTGTGGTAATGTAATCTTTTGATGCGCTCTGCCGTTGATTTCTTTGGATCGCATTTTCGCTTGCGTCAATGCATATTCTACAAAAAAAAATACATAAGTTAACTGTTTTAGTGAGATTGACGCATGCGACCGCAATATTGTGAGCTTAATGCTTTTGGACGCAATCTTGTATATTTTTATCAACGCAAACCTGCATTGTTTAATAACTTAGCACTGTAGTAACGTGCATTTCTGCTCGTTATCACCAATCTAGCACTCCTAAAATCAAAATCATCCTCGAGTGAGCTAATAAGTTAAACAAAAGTCATCTGGCAGATTATATGGTTTCAAATAAGCAATATTGAAGACAGGGTTGATATGTAGATCTTCCGATAGATCAATTCGATAAGCATTGGTACAATATTTTGCAAGTACTTTACATGGTTCAAGCTGTCTATCCTTCAATTTATTATAAGTTCTAGTAGGAAATCAACTTTTGCATAAATGAACCACGAAATCTCCTTCTTCAAATGTTACTTCTCTTCTTGACTTATCCTTGGCTTCTTTACATGGTAAGGTTTTTTTTTTCTAAGTGATTAAGGACTTCTTTGTGTCGTTCTTATATTATTTCCACCATATTTTTAGTTTCAATACTTACATCCACAAAGGATGGTAAGTTGGATAGATCAAATGTGAGTCTTGGAACTCAAGTATATACTAAGGCTTCGTTCTTCTTCCATTAACAGTTTATATAAGAAGATAAATAGTTATTTCAAATTAAGGCTACATGCATTCTCCATATTTTTTAGGTGTTTCATTCAGTGTTTTATTATGCATTTTGGTCACAGTGTAGTCATCACAGCATAGTCATCATAGATTAATAGTCATCAAAATGTTGATTATGTGAAGATTATTTGTAATGTTGATTGTGATTTACTAGTTTTTCGAGGAATATGTTGATAGTTTATTGTTGACTGTGTTTGATTGATAATTATGTAAAGATTAATACTGTGTTTTGTTGTGATTTGCTGATGTTTTAGTGAATATTATACTAATTTAGTTATTTATTAGTGATAGAAGTTATCATTGATGCTTCACTAATATTTCAGTGATTGTTTATTGTTGTTTAACTGATGTTTTAGTTATCTATCAACAAACTATTACTGATGCTATCATTGATGCTAATTTAGTTCCCTATACTGTGATTTGATGATTGTTTATTCATAGGAAAAGTGTCTATCACTATTATTGCTATCAATGATATGAATGTAATGGTTCTATATGTTTGTTTTTAGGATAGAAGTTATCACTAATGCTTTAAGAAATATGTTGACAGTTCATTGATAGTTTGTTGATGGATTTATCTATCAACAAACTATCACTGATGCTATCATTGATACTAATTTAGTTCCCTATACTGTGATTTGATGATTGTTTATTCATAGAAAAAGTATCTATCACTATTATTGCTATCAATAATATGAATGTAATGGTTCTACATGTTTGTTTTTAGGATAGAAGTTATCACTAATGCTTTAGGGAATATGTTAACAGTTCATTGATAGTTTGTTGATGGATTTATCTATCAACAAACTATCACTAATGCTATCATTGATGCTAATTTAGTTTCTTGTACTGTGATTTGATGATTGTTTATTCATAGGAAAAGTATCTATCACTATTATTGCTATCAATGATATGAATGTAATGGTTCTACATGTTTTTTTAGGATAAATGGAGAAAGGAAATAGAAAAACATTGGAAGGATCAACATCTGGGAAAAAACACAAGAAGATCAAGGTCACAGTCTAATGATATTTTATAAATTTATATAGATTTGTGGTTGCTTTTTTCTTACATTTATGTTATTGTTATATATACAGGAAAATGTATTAATTGTTCCAGAAAGTGAATGGACAAACCCATTAAAAGTCAGCTCCTTCATAAGTTTAGAAGCCTTGTCTAACATAGGAAAATTAGATGAGCCATCACTCTAACTAAGAAGGTCCTTTTGGGCACTTCTTAGATAAGAAAATGAAAAGGGTGCCCAACCAACTCATATCACACCTTATTAGAAGGCAATGCACAACTACCAAGCAAAATATCTTGGCCTTTAATTTAGAAGGGCATATTTTAGAATTTGGCCTCAAGGATTTTTGTTTAGTAACAGGTTTAAATTGTGATGATTACCCTATAGATGGTATATATAGTGAACAGGAATCAATGGACAACACAATTAGGAACTTCTTTTTCAAGACAAATACAAAAATTATAAGAAGAGAACTCCAACCTACTTTTAATTTGTTAGGTTCTGATGCCAATTGATATAAAGGTCAAACTTGCACATTTGTATTTTCTAGAAAGCTTCCTAATTCCTACACAAGGACATAACAAAGTAAGTTGGAAGCATCTAAAAATGTTGGATGATGAAGAAAGGTTTAGATCTTATCCATGGGGCGGGGTTTCCTTTGAACTAACTGTAGAGTTTTTTAAAAAGGTTGTCATCAATAAGCCATCTTCCATTTTTCTCCAAGGATTTCCACTAGCTTTGGTATATATTGGGCTTTTGAAATTATACCAAGATTATCCAACCCCACTATTGGATTTGCACGAAGAATAAAAAGTGATGGACCTAGACTTACTAAATGGGAATCTCAAGAACCTAATGATTGGCAACACATCAACAACAATATTTTCAAAGCCACTGGTGTAAGTCTTTTATCACTGTTGTTTCCTTTATTTATATATATTATTAGCATGCTATCAAATGATAGAAACTATAATTGATGTTTCAGCTTTTATGACATAGAAGATACCACTATCAGTGATAGCTTCTATCAGTCATTTGGAACTATTGTGATATCTTCTATCATTGATAGCATGTTGTTGTAGATAGAAGCAATCAGTGATAGCTTGAAATCAATGATTGTTTCTATAAATTAGCTGTATCACTAACATCTTTCATAAACTTTCAGCTTACTATTGCTTCATTTGTTCCAACTGAATAAGAATTGCAATCAAACTATTATGTCTATTTTGCGGAGCTGGAAACTAGGGAGATGGATATTGAAAACAAAAAAGAAGGAAAACAAATGTCAACCAGGAGAAGAATTGCATCATTACAAGAGGCAATTGAAGAATTAAAAAGAGGACAAGAAGATATTAAAAAGGACATCAATGAAAAGCACAAGGAGATTCTTGATATATTGGGCCACATAAAAGAAGTTATCAGTGATAAACTTCCACAAAAAGAAGAAGATGGTGAAAAGCAATCTCAAGAATCTCTTGAGAAGAATAAAGCGTCATCATCTAATTTGGAGCTTTTAGATGCAAGTTTGGAAGTTCTAGAGGTAAAACTTGTGATTTTCTTTTTCTGTAAAGAAGTACAATAACAAAAATGATATATGCATGCAAGCTGAATTTGACACTACTAAGGACAAGGAGGGTTAAGATGATCAAGAGAATGGCCAGCAAGAACAACTGCAAGATGATCTTGAAGATGAAAAGGAAGATCAAGAAGAAAAAGATAAAGAAGATATGACGAAAAAGAATGTAAGTATTAATTGATTGATCTTCTTAATTATAACATTAGCATGCTATCAATGATATTTAAAATCACCGATAACCAACTATCAGTGATAACACGCTATCATTGATAGTTTGTTGTCAGTGATAGTATAAATAATAGGAAGCTTAATTTACTTGACTGATACTGATAGCATATTGATGTCATGTTATATTTGAAACCATGATTTCAAGTGATTGAAAAGACTCTTAAAAAGAGTCCAAAAAAAATATAGACCAAAGGTTGTCATCGAAAATATGGAGAACAACAAGAGACCAAAAAGACAAGCAAAACCAACCAAGAAAATTTTGGAGAATGCAAAGAAACAAAAGAAAGACAAAAAGAATGTCTCTCTAAATGTGTCTACCAAGGTGTCTCCAAGCAAAGCTACAAGGCATTCTCCAAGGTGGAATGACGACGCTCCAAGCTTTGATCTCAAAATATCACAACTTTGATTGATAATAGATGGACTTGTTTATTGACAATAGACTTCTATTTGACAATAGTTTGGAAATTATTTTGACAATATACAGTGATTGTTATGATTTTGGAAATTACATTGTTATTTTACAAGATCAATGATAGTTAGATTGAATCAATATGAATCCTTCATAAATGTGATTGATATAGTTGCAACTTTCAATTTATTTTAGGGGTTGTTTGGTTGGAGGGAAAAGAGGGCGATCGTATAGTATAAACATGATTGATATAGTTGCAACTTCGTATAGTATTTTGTTACTAAGCGATCGTGTAGTAGAGTTAAGCGATCGTTTATCCGAGCTCAGTGATCGTGTAACATTTGGTAGGCGATCTTCTAGCATTGGGTAGGCAATCGTATAGCATTTTGTTACTCAGCGATCATGTAATAGAGCTAAGCAATCGTGTAGCCGAGCTTAGTGATCGTGTAGCATTTGGTAGGCGGTCGTATAACATTTTGTTACTCAGCGTTCGTGTACCCGAGCTCAGCGATGGTGTAGATAATTTAAGCGATCGTATAGTATTTTGTTACTCATCGATGGTGTAGCAGAGCTAAGCGATCGTGTAGCATTTGGTAGACGATCGTATAGCATTGGGTAGGCGATTGTATAGCATTTTGTTACTCAGCATTGTGTAGTAAAGCTAAGTGATCATGTAACCGAGCTCAGCGATCGTGTAGCATTTGGTAGGCGATCGTCTAGCTTTGGGTAGGCGATCGTATAACATTTTGTTACTCAGCGATTGTATAACGGAGCTCAGCGATCGTGTAGATAATTTATGCGATCGTATAGTATTTTGTTATTCAACGATCGTGTAGTAGAGCTAAGCGGTCGTTTAGCTGAGCTCAGCGATCGTGTAGCATTTGGTAGGCGATCGAATAACATTTTGTTACTCAGCATTGTGTAGCAGAGCTAAGCGATCGTGTAGCCGAGCTCAGCAATTGTGTAGTATTTGGTAGGCAATCGTCTAGCATTGGGTAGGCGATCATATAGCATTTTGTTATCAGCAATTGTGTAGCGAAGCTCAGCGATCCGTGTAGATAATTTAAGCAATCTATAAGTATTTTGTATAGCTTCAACGATCGTGTATAGAGCTAAGCGATCGTGTAGCATTGGTAAGACGATCCGTATAGCATTTTGTTACTTCAAGTGTTGTGTAGTAGATCCTAAGCGATCCGTGTAGCCAAGACTCAGTGATCGTGTAGCATTATGCCAATTTGTTGTAGCGGAGCTCAGCGATATGTGTAGATATTTAAGCAAATCGTATAGGTAATTTGTACTGTCAGCAATCGTGTAGTATTTAGTAGGCGATCGTGTAAGCGAAATTTGGTAGGGGCGTATAGCATTATTAATTACTCATCGTTGTGTAGTCGAGCTTCAGGTGATCGCCTGTAGCCATTTGGTAGGCGATTGTATAAAAGTATTTTTGTAAACGATTCGCTTGGACTTTTAAGCGATCATCTAGTCTCTGGTCAGTTCTTCAACAGCCTTATTAGTGTTTCTTCCAGGGTTGTTGCATTGATCAAATTTAAACACAAGCCTGCAACAGCTACTATCATTGGATAGTAATGGTATCAGTAAAATGGACATGCTATCAAGTGATAAAATCTATCATTGATGGATTTCTGTAAAAAATGTTATTACTATCAGGTGATATGAATCTTCATTTGATGGATTTTCCTGCAAAAAATGCTTATCTTTTAGTTTAGTTATTTAACAAAAATATAGTTTTGATGCTTTTGAATTCATGTATTAATTGACTGATAGAAGCTATTACAAATAGCTTGATATCATTTCTTTCAATTGTTTGTGGACTAAAAGAAAAACGGAAAGCTTCATAAAATAAAAGCATCATTATTGTGAAGCATCATATTGACTAAAGAATGGATATATCAACAAACAAAGTCGGTTTCAAAAGCTTTAAACCAAACATTAATACAGGTCTCTAATAATTATGAACAAACATCAATAACAAATTGGTCTCACTATTTAATGGTTTAAATTGATGACAACAAGCAACAACTCAATCTAATTGACAAATTAGTGAAAACATCGGTTTGGTCTCATATCATTGATAAATTGATGACAAACATATTACAAAACAAGCTTCTTCATTACAAACATCAATTACAAATCAAGCTTCTTCATTAAACAACTGGTGGAAATTTGCATGTCCTACAATTATGGCCACGGCGATGACATCGACTGCACTTCGAGCTCCTTCTTTTCACCAATTGATAATATTCTTTGTTTTCGTGGTCATCCAGCCGGACGTTTAATTATTGGAGATAATACATTCACGTCAACATCAATAGATCTCCAATCAGAATGATTTCTAATAGGATAAACTGATCCTTTATAGGTTGATAACAATGTACTGCAAAAATAGTAGTCCGAAAAAAAAGTATATATATCTAAATTTAGCCCACGAATAATAGCACAAGCATGAGCACATGGAATCTCCACCAAATCCCAAACACGACAACTGCATGATTTATAGGCCAAATTTACCAAAAAGTGATTTTCCCCATCAACTATTTTATATTCTTCATTGTTAATAGGATCAACTTGAAAAATAAAATAGTCAACGAAATGTAATCAACTAGGTGAACTAATGGAATGTCAATGAAAACTAAAATATAAATGAAAATGTAAGTGATACTATCCCTACCTGATTAAATATTTTCAAGCTATCCGTGAAAACAAAAAATATCAGTGAAAACAAAAACTATCAGTGATAGCTGATCACATGTTGTCAATGACAGAAGCTATTACTGATAACATATTATTAATGATATTTTTTAATAGTTAAGGTATTTGTACCTTGAAGCTTCTTAACTGATTGTGTTGCTCTTGCAACTCAGACTCTGCCCAACTAGTCAAAATAGTCTTCATGGATAATGTTGATTGATCTTTTTCATAAAACCAATTTTGAAGTATTTCTCTAATATAATCAAGTAATGATGCAACGGGGAACTCCCTAGGCTCTTTCAAAATATTATTCAAGCACTCTGAAATATTAGTAGTCATCATATTATACCTTCTTCTCCTAGAATGTGCACATGCCCACTTCTCAAAACCAACTTTACTGAGATATTCCCAAATTGTAGGATATATTGATTCCATCTATTTCATATAAAACTCGAACTTATCAATTGTATAAGCTTTTGCACAACTATAATATATGTCATCAATTAAAGAATCCTTATAAATCAACTTCATATTTTACAAAAGGTGTCATAGACAAACACAATACTCAACATTTGGAAAAACATTCATAACACCTTTTGGAATGCTAAAATGCCAGTCAGAAATAATGACTAATCTTTCTCGTTCACCAAAACTTTTCTTTAAATTCTCAAAAAAACCATCTCCATGATGCATCATTTTCAGAGTCAATAATACTAAAAGCAAGAGAAAAAAATCTGATTATTACCGTCAATTATTGAAGTCGTCAAAAGAGTCCCAGCGTATTTACATTTCAAAAACGTCCTATCAACTGATATATTAGGCCTACAATGCTTCCAACCCTCAATTGATGCTCCAATAGCCATATAACAATACTTAAAATGCCCATTTATGTCAGCTTCATAGGCAGTAAATGTACCTAAAGAAGAAAATAAACAATAAGTCAGATTACAAAAGGTACATAATTGATTGATGCCTACCACCAATAGCTTCTATCACTGGTTGCAGTCCATCACCAATAGCTTCCATTATTTTCATGTTATTAGCGATGGAAGATATCATTGATAGGAGCTATCATTGATAGATCATATAATGAGTCAAAAACAAGAAACTTAGATTCTTTTCTTCTAACTTCATCAAAAACTTTGGAATCAAATATAGGATATCACGTGCATCGCCTTTCAACGACTTCATTATTTGCTCTTTTGCCCTCCATGCTTTATAATAGCTAATAGTTACTCCAAATTCCTTACGGACTTTATTCACAATATCACTATGAGTTGAGGTATGAGAAGAACTAAATCTAAAATCATTTCTCAAACATTTAGCTATTAAGGACGAAGAAGCTTGCCTATGACAAGTTTGAATACTTTTTATAGAACAATCATGAATATCAATAAACTTCCTAAGCATCCACAAAACACTCCGCTTGTAACGGGATGCCCTCACATACCACTGACAACCATCTTGAACACATCGAAACACAATTGCTCTTGAATTTGACGTTAAAGTCTTAAATTCAAAATTCTTCTTAACCGCTATCAAGTAAAAATAATTTGATAAAATCTCTTTACTAGCAAACACATCTTTTTCTTTCAAATCACGAGCAATATGTATATCCATAATCACTTGAAAATCACCATCATCAATCATAGGTTTAGAGGAAGGAACAGTATACAAATAATTCTCAGCTCCACTAGAAACAACATTAGAAAACACTTCCAAATATGAACTACTAGCATGAGCAACCAAAGGATGTCGTGTATTGTGTTCCTTAACTAAAGCCAAAAACCAAGCTATATCCTTATCTTCACGAATTTGAACTACATTTTAAACCTCATTCATAACAAAGTCTAATAAAATTGAAAAGTTCTATAGAAGAAGTAGACACATCCAAAACAAATCTCCTTAACTATTAAACCCATAAAATCTTCAAATACCATATATTATCTACTAAAACTCCAGTAGTTTTGTAATTCACATAACAGTGTTTTACATTCCATATTCCACTATGAAAACAACAATTGGAATAACCATGTTTTAAAATTCCTGCAAAAGTAAAACAAAACAACTCTTGAAAAACAATATCAATAGGTCTAATAGCTATCAAAAGCAAATATAAATCTATCAATATCATTAATATCAGTCTAAAACTAGGTATTCTTTCAATGGATATCAATAAAAAAAATAATGAACAAATAAAAAATGATAGCAATCACATATATTCTATCAGTGATAACATTATCAATGATAGCCACTATCTTCCAATTGATTACATAGCTTCTAAACCCTAAGTTAATACATTGTAGCAGAAAATCATAAATGAACAACAAAAAGCCAAGATAGCTGTAATATCAACATCAAAATACACTGATATGTTTATAGAAAGAATATACAATATCAAATGAAACAGTGAAGAATGCAAGCCCTAACTTAATTAATCAATCAAAATTCAAAATATCAAAGAAAAAAGTAAACAACGCAATGAACAAAACAAAATTTCATGAAAGCACACAAACTCTGCTCACAATCCATTATGTTCACAGTGAGCTGAAGAAATCATTAGATTCTTGAGAAAAAGAGAAAGAAAAGACTAAATGACCTGAAGAAATCGAGGGAAAAATTGAAAAACGGAATCGAAAAAACAAGAACACTAAAAGAAAAAAAAAACTCCCAATCAAAGATGAAATCGAAAAAGGAAAAACGAACTCACGAATTGGAATTGATCAAAGTATCACGGAGCTTTACGAATTGGAATTGATCGAAGTATCACAGAGCTTCACGAATGGGATTTCATGGAGACTGATTCATCGATATTTCACCGTGAAAGAAAAGCAGTCACAAACGGCAATGATCGATGTATCACGGAGCTTCATTGATCTGATTTCATGGAGACGATAGATATTTCACTGTGAAAGAAGAAGAAGGTCATGAACGACAATGTGAAAAGGAGGTCACGAACGTGAAAAAGGAAAGTTAATAAAGGGAAAGAGAGGGTAAATTTGGAATTCCGGAAAAAAGGAAAGCTTGACCGGTCAATGTTTGCTATAATAGCAAACATTAAAAATGTGATATATATAATAAGATTTTTTTCCTATTTGTATTATTCAATACAAATTTCCTTGGTTTTAATCCATTTTTCAGTGAGTGCACGCCTGAAACTGGAAGTTGTATTAATCTTGAGGAGCAACTAGCACAACGATTAGCACCAAGGTCGCACCATAATTGCTTTCAATGCAGTGATTCTTCTACGACGGAGCAACTTTTTAACATCTATATCTAACAACCTGAAAGCAATTATCGTTTTTATTTTCTTCTTCAAATGATGATCAAATCTAAAAAGTGCAAAGATCCACACGCACCAGAGACGTTTCACCGATGGGAGATTTAGATCTGCTGGTTTAGACGCATTCAACACCAAATGACACAATAATGATTGACCTTTGGTTCCTACAATTTGTAAGCAAAAGTTGTTATACGAAATGTCAATTAGTTTTGGAACACAACTCTGAATTTTGGACAATTGCGTGGCTGCCAAGGACGAGTATCGAATATTTGTTGGAGGGCTCTCATGGAACATCTCGGAGCGTCGGCTCGGAAACGCTTTCAATTGGCTCGGCAAAATTCTTGAAACTCGGTTGTTTAATTTGTTTTCTCCATTTGATTAAAATCATTGAGAAATATGCTAATGGAACAGTTTCAAGTCAAATTGATTTCCATTATCTTATAGCAATTTAATGTTCTGTTATAAATTATAATATTCACAAGAGTAAAAAGGAGTTTCATAACGTATCAAGTAATCTTGGGTTGATTTAGATGGTAGATATAATCGTTGTTCTATCTAGGTTGCCTTTCTTATACTTTTAAGCTCAACGATATGTATTTCAAATTTATATATAAATATGAAAATTTGACAAGTTTATTCCATTGCTATATTTGAATGTGATATTCAATATAAATTGAATATTTCGTAATTAGCAAATTGTCTCATGACAAATGCAATAAGAAAATAATATTATTGTTGTTGTATTGTTTTTTATATCTTAAATTAGATGTTATTGTAATCTATTCGAATATGTCTATTATCATGTTAGCATGAATGGAAATAATATTTCATGTATTATACTTGACAAAATTTATACATAATTAAATTGTTATATTTAGCCTAAGGGTGTTCAAATAACTCATAACTTGAACAACCCGGACTATCCAACTCAAAATGTAAAGGTTGGGTTGGGCTAGTTTTATTCTTGGGTTGGGTTGAGTTGAGTTGAATTTTTTTATAAAAAAAAAAAAAAAAGAAATTGTTGGGTTAGGCTAGGTCGTGGGTTGGCTAAAAAAAATTGGATTGACTCAACCAAACCCGAATTATATATATATATATTTCTCTTTGTTTAAGTTTGCAATAAATATCATAGATATTTGGTATTTAGCATTTGAATTTTATGAGATTTTAGTTATTAGTCACGTGTTGTGTATAAATTTACATATTTTTAATTAAAAAGAAAAAAAATATGTTATAACCCAAAAGACAACCCAACCCAATTCAACCTAACTCAAACAACCCAACCTGAATTTTAAGGGTTGGATTGGGTTGGGTTAGAGACTTTATTTGGGGTCAATTTGGTTGTCAACCCAACCAACCCAAATTTTTGTTTTGTTCTAAAAAATACCCTCAACCCAACCTAACCCAACCCATGAACACCCCTAGTTTAGTCGTTAATTTTCATGAATTTGAAAAGTATTATTATTTTTAAATTGAGTTTGATCCTATAACATTATTTTGACTATCACCTAGCTTGTCTGTAGTATGAATATATGTAAATTCCATCAATTTATGTGGAAGCTTGTAGAATTGATGGTAGTTTGAAATATTGTCTAGCTATAAAATGTGTAATATTTTATAAAATTTTTAAGATCTAGATGGTATATAAGTGAAGACAATTATCTTCATTTGTATAAAGTCTTTTAGGGTGAAACCAAAAGTAAAGTCATGAGGGCTTATGCCCAAGTAGACAATATCATACCAGTGGAGATACTCGAAGGATTACCAAAGTTGTAGATAAGAGCTAGACAGATGAATACTATGTGAGGGGAGACTCGGTGGTCCACTGTTCGAGAGGAAGAATGTTGAGGATGCGACCAAAGTCTCACATTAGTTAGATAAAGAGATGATAATGGGTGTGTATATATACAATTTCAATTGATTGAAAGCATAAAGTCTCTATTTTATTGAACATATTTAGGATCTTGAAAATTGATCTTTATGGATTTAGTAGAATTTCTTAAAAGAAATAAATCGGTTAGGTTTAAATGGATCTTCAAATATTTTGATGCATATTCTCATATGACTAAAAATTTGAAATAACTACTATAAAATATTTTGATTATATTTGAATAATACATCAAATAGATGATCTACCAAATAATGGCGTGAGAACTTTAATAATACATTAGTAAATATCCTTTGATATATGTGTTTATTCAAATTTATTTGAGTTGATTGTGTGATTATTTGTTTGTATATTGATGATATACTAATCTTTGGTACAAACATAGATGTAAGAAATAATAATAAGTTATTTATGTCCTCACAAATTGAAATGAAAGATTTATGTGAGGCTAATGTGATGATTAGTATTACCGAAAATAGATTTTCTTTATGTTGAACGCACATTAAAAACTGTTAAAGAGTTTTGATTCTTTAATGACACTCCTATAAGAGGTAACTGATTCTCTCTAACAAAGTTGCTGTCATTTTCACTATGCATCAATTCAAATCGTCGAGTTATTGATGTTTAAGTTTGGTCTCCTAAGTAGGCTTTATAATTTTTTTTTTTTTCTTTGTTTGCTATACCAATCATTCGTGGGGGATTGTTAGGAATGATTAACATAGCAAAAGAAAATATATGAATTAATTGTTGGTGATTAATTCCAAGAATTAATTTCAATTAATTCTAAAATCGTTTTTAAAATTGATTTCAAAACGGTTTTTTGTTTTTAGAAACCGATCTTACCTTTCCTTTAAATAGGTCCTAGTTTTGAAAAGAAGGGTAAAGAGTAATTTTCGTCTTTCCTATTCATATATTTTTCCTTTAGATTTACTCTCTTCTAACGAGTGCACGCCTGAAATTGGAAGTTGTGTTAACCTTGGAGAGCAACTGGCTCTGTGTTAACCTTGGAAAGCAACTAGCTCAGCGATTAGTACTGAGGTCATGCCGTAATTATTTTCAGGACAGTACTATAGCGTAACAACTTTTCGACATCTGTATCTAATCGGGTTAACATAAAAAATCTAGAATCTAGACTTTGTGGTACAAGGGGAGATGGATTCTGATTTCTTAGAGAAACTTTATCGTGCTTGGGATAAGAGACATTTAAATGTCCAAAAACACGAGAACAAGAGCATCTCTTAAACTTTGAAGCATAGTCACTAATATCTCGTAATCAACCTTGCAATCCTCAATCTAACAAAATTGGGCAAGAAATCCTCAACGTCCACCTCCAAACACACGAGCAAAGAACAAAAGGAAGATTGTTATTGTATTTTAAGGATGCTGGGGCTAAATTAGAGCCATGGAAGTCAATATTCAGGAGTTGCTTCAAGTAGTTTGTGCAATTTTGTTAATAGGTTAAATTACAAGTTTAATCCATGAATTTTGGAGTTTGTGACTACTTTAGTTTATAAATTTTCAAAAAAAAAAAAGTTTAATAAGTCTCTAAACTTTTGATTTTGTCTAATAGATCCCTAAACTTTCAATTTCAACTTTATATCCATTAGATCCTATCAAATTCAATTTTGTATCTACTAAATCTATGTATTTTCGAATATTCAAAAGTTTAGAGACAAATTATAATTTTGAAGGTTCAAGACTAAATAGGCAAAAACCTCAAAGTTGAGAGATTAAATTTGTAATTTAACATAATTAATATAATTGTGAAATTTATAATTTTAAAAGTTCATCGACCACATAGATAAATCTCAAAGTTGATACACTTAATTTATACTTTTGGTCTAATTATTTAAATATAATCGTGAAATTTATAATTTTCATAAACTAAATAAACACAAATTTCAAAGATTAGAAACTAAATATATAACTTACTTAACATAAATAATAGTTACGAACTTACGAGCCAAACACAAATCGAATTTTGTACTCTTAAAAGGTTATCCTAAATAATAGTTACCGAATTTTATACTCTTAAAATGTTATCCTAATTAATAGTTACGAAACTTACGAGCCAAACACAAATCGAATTTTATACCCTTAAAATGTTGTCCTAAAACAATCTAAAAAAAAAAAAAATCGTTATCCTATTCCTAAAATAAAACAGATTTTGAAACTATGGATTAAAAATAGAGTAGTGATAAATGGCAATTTTTTTTAGGTGTTGTATGGGAGTCACAAAAGCCTTAGAACAGTGGCGTATCTAGAAAAATGGCTATTATAAATATAATATTTCGAATTATATCATTAAAATATATAATATCGATAAAAGAAATCATGTATCAATAAATAAATTAGAGTTTGTCGATAACTATTTGATTTTTGACTTTTAAAAATTTAACATATTTTCTCTCAAAATCTTACAAAAATTTATATATTTTTAAGTAAAAAATTTAAATTCTTATACAAATTCTTTAAAAAAACAGTTTTTAAAAAACTCTTTTTTTAACTTTAAAATTTGACTTAGTTTTATAGTTGAATTCTTAGACAAATTCTTCAAATAAAAACAAATTTTTAAAACTGTTTTTTTTTTTTTAATTTTCAAAACTTAACTTAGTTTTTTTAAAAGATTTTAGATAATAAATTTAAAAATTTAGATATGGAATAGTGTTTTATAGATTTGGTTATCAAAAATTAAAAATAAAAAACCAAATTATCAAACGGTCCCAACTTAAAAAAACTAAAAGATTCTCTTTTTATTGTTTTTCCTTCAAAATTAAACATGTATTATAGGTTGGGGGATTTCCAAAAAACGCAACTCTAATGAAAATAATTGTCATGCATTATTTTTAAATTCTAAACAAAAGAAACTAGAACTGTTCGAGAAAGTCTTAACATTGAAAAGAAAAACACAAAACAAAATTTAAAAAAAAAATGCTTTCAACTATTTACCAATCAAAATTAGAAAACATAATAAACTAGAATTGTTAAGAGTTATTAAGTCAAAGCATTGCAAAAAAACAAAAAGACAAAACAAAACAAAAATGCTTTCTACAATTTATCAATCAAAAATTAGAAAACAGCATTCAACAAATCCAAGTTCCAAACATCATTCCATCCTGACTCTGACAAAAGAAAAGATACTACTAGACTAGTAAAGGTTAGTAGTTTCTAAGAAATGGAAGAAGATTAAAATGTTCCTCAACATAAGATAGAAACAAAAGAAAAAAAACTGACTGCAAAATCTGGAAAGAACACTCTTCCAGACCAGAAATCTAGAGATGGTCGATCTGTCGTACTCTCCCGGGACTTCGAGCTAAGGAATTAGCAAAAATTCGCTGAGGAAGTGAATTTAAGTTGGAAGAGTTTTGCTTCCTTTCAGTTAACTGCAAGCTCAGCTGGTAAGAAATTGAGTGTGTCTTGGTTGGAAAGCTTAGTCTTTGAGATCTTAAGCACCTGCACTGCTTCTTCAACCTTGGCAGCCAGAGATTCAGGTGACTCTAACAGGAGCAGTAATTCCGAGTTGTCCATCTCCAGAAGCATTCCTGTAATCTTCGCAGCAAGGTCCGGCTGCAAGTGTCATTTCTAATTCTCAGCAATCACATCCTTACTTATTTTCTTTTAAGAACATAATAGCATTGGTGTGTGTGTGGCTATAGAAGCATCCACCATCCTAATTAGCCGGGCATACAAAATAATTTTGAGCTTGACGATCATTTCAAAATCACTCCAAAACATGCTCCAAGTAATATAGTTACCTTGCGTTTTTGGACTAAGGGGTAAAGATGCTCCCCAAGGATCTGTTTCTGTTGGTCTGGGGGAGAGGAAGCAAGCATGCTGCTCAGTATTTGTGATCCCTGAGAGACATCTCCAACAGCAGAATTAAAAGCAGCAGCTGACGCGGCTCCAGAAGCTTTGTTCGTTTCGCATGGGCGAGCATTTGGGACATACTTAACCTGTCCATTCCACTACAACAGAAGCATCAGAAAATGATATTTTTTTTTTTTATAGTAGAACACAGTACGCACTATATGATAACAACACTTTTGAATGGTCAATGACTTTGTCCAAATTAGTACCATCAGCACCTTTCAGTCCAGAACACAAGAAAATTGAAAAGATCCCAACAAATGGAAAGAATAAATTACCACAGAAACCAGGTCTATTCCACTCCAAAATCAGATGAATGTGACAAGTACGAGGGACATAAGGAAGCAAGTGAATAATTCGTAGAAAGACCAGAACAGTTTACCTGTTGATTGCCGGATGATTTTGCAGTAACTATTGATTGATTGGCATCTTGTGAATTTTGCATATAAGAGACAGATTGGACTCCATTTTGATGAGAAAGCAGAGGTCCATTCATTTTGCCTCTGTTTTGCCTGGGTTGCCTCGAAGCATTCGGAATCTGTGGAGTAAAAAGTTAAGATGCTTAGAAAGATTGTGTTCAGAAGTTGACACATTTTAACTCGTAATAATAATTCCACTCGTGCTGAAAAGGCAAAATGAAGAAAGAATGCTTTATAATTATTATATAAAATGACATACAAAAAGAAAAAAAAACAACTGATGGCAGCAGAAGACATCTAGGTTTAATCCAAGAAAAGTTTCAACTTACAATAGGTACAGGAGAAGGTTGAAAGCCAGGTCTTGCAGGAGATGTGTAAGTATTAGCTCTCCACCCAGGCCTCATTCCTAAAGGCTGAAACATCAGACCTGGACGAGATGGTACTGGTGGAACAACACCTGGTGCTGGGTAGTAATAAGGTGTGTATCCACCGGGAAAAATTGTAGTTGACGGTCCAGGTATCCCTGCCAGCCGCTGTGCAAACTGAAGCTTCAATTGCATTTGTCTATCCTCTTTTCTTTGTGCTATAGCCAAATAGAGTGGCTTCCCGTGAAACATACATCCTATGGGTATATAGTATCCAGTGTCCAAAGAAGAACAATTAGCAGAGATTTGACCAATACAACTTAAGAAATGATAAGTTGAGACAAACAAGAAATAGATGCAAAGTTGTAAATATTTAAGTTTTTTCAATCTAATAATTCATAATTGAACATTCATTCTTAAACTGATCTATACTTAACTCTACAAGTACCATGGTTTCAAGCTTCTACGAAATTGCCTATAGCAATTTTCAGTTTGAGTAGGGAAGAAAATGAAAACTTACTTCAAAACTTCAAACAAATCAGGAACACGAATGACATAACAAAACGCTTTCGAACATTTAAGATAATTTATATATTAATAGTTAAAAATGCACTCAACTAATAATTTACCTTGCAAAGTGTTCACGGCTCTTTTAGCTTCATCAGGATTGGAGAAGCAGACAAATCCAAACCCTTTGTTTATTCCCTTATCATCTCGCATAAGTTTTGATGAAGTGATGGTGCCAAATTGGCTAAAACGTTCTCTTAGTTCTTCATCAGTAACACCATCATCAATGTTCTTCACATACACATTTGATCCCTACACGATAGGAGATAATAGATACATTGTTTGCTAGTTAAAAGAGACTACAATTATATCAAGAATGAAAAGGACGAGTTTTAAAAGTTACCTTGTATTTTAACACTTGCTCCTTACATTTCTCTTCATAATGACGACGTAATACTTCCTCACGTTCGGTCTTCTTTTGTGCCCTCGCAATGTAGATAACCTTCGAACCTAATAAAGAAAGAACCATAATGACATCAAAAGAACACATTAAATTAAGTTAAAATTAAATAATCTAGTTGAGACAGAGGGCACAAAGGTGAATTTGTACCAAGTTGCGATCCATTAAGTGTTTCCAATGCCCGTTTGGCATCATCTGGGTTGTCAAAGTTAATAAAGCCAAAACCCCTTGACACCCCATTCTCATCCCTTGAAACAATCATGCTGGAAATTTTTCCAAACTCAGAGAATTTTTCCTGCAAATGCTCTTCCCCAATCTCAGGGTCAAGATTTTTCACATACAAATTGGTATATTTAACATCAGCATTGGCCAAAACTCGATCACTCTTCCTGACAAACTTTCCAACATATCTGTAACACATGTATGGTGAGTGTAAATTAATACAAACAAATAGTAAGCATTGCACAGTTACAAAAAATTGTGAACTCTCATGTATATTATTTCATCACATCAAGCAATCATTGCATGGCTGATGAAGTGAGAAAGTGCTGTATTTACATCTGCTTATCCCCAATGGTAAAACCATTCAGTGACTCTATGGCAGCATTTGCAGAATCCTCAGACTCAAATTGAACAAAGCCATATCCTTTGCTCTTCCCATCATCGGATGTGGCAACTTTGCTGGACAGAACATTTCCAAATTTCTTAAATAGCTCTTGAAGTCCTAAACTATTGATTGAATCGCTCAAGTTCTGCATTGGTTAGTCAAGGTAACCAGAAAAAGAACAAAAAAGACCATTATTAAAATGTAAATTTTATGAATATAACGTGATATTGGTTTCACAGGCCAAGTATTCTCTCTGTAAAAACGGCATAAACCTTAACAAACACGTTTCCAATTCCACTCTTTCTTGCATCAGCATCCCGACGTGACCACATGACTCGAATCGCTCTTCCATTCAGCATACTGTGATTCATTACCTCCATGGCATTGGTTGCTGTTTTAAATCAGACAGACAGAAGACAAGACATAGTCACAAAATCATGAACTATACATGCTTAGAGTTTCAAATTATATTTATGCAAGAACTAATCACATAATACACCATTTTCAAATAAGCAGGAAAATGATGGATAAAAATCTAGAAATGACCAAATCTATTAAGAACCAGAAAAGAAAGTTGGTGTAAGCAAATAAATAACAGAAGCCTCAACCAGCTGCTAATCAACGTGTACTAAATTAAATAATAGCATTTCAAACAACTTCTTTATTATTATTATTAAGTCTTATCAAATCTCAAGAACAAAAATAAATTAAACAGTGATCAGCAAACATTCTTTTCGGTCATAAACAAAATAATAATAACAATAAGTTCATCCGAATTGAATCTCAGCGAATCCGAAGACTCATTTAGTCTTCATAAATCGATCGTCATTTGATTTCTCAACGCAAGAAAGAAAAAGGAAAACAAAAATCGGTCGAACGAAAATAATCTCCGGAATTAACAAATCAAACGAGAAATAACGACAGAATAAAAAAAATGAATACCATCTTGAGGAGAAATGAAATTGACATAGCCATAAGATAGAGAACGTCCAGTGGAGGAATCTCTACAGATACGAACAGAGGCGAGGCTCTTGAATCCGGAGAAAGCATCAAAGAGCTGGCCATCAGTGACGTCAGGATGAAGGTCGCCGACGTAAAGGGAAGCCGGAGAGGCATGAACCGTCGTCTGAGAAACTGCCGCCATTGCGAAAAGGAAATCGCACAAACACCTGCAAATCGATAGAAATACAAATCACAAAGACGGATCATTATCATCAACATCATCATCAAATAACCAAAAAAATCAAAAACCACAGGCCAAACCTGAATGCTGGTGACGGTTTTTCTTTGGAATCTCTGGTTGATTATGGAATAAATGCAGAGAGTAAAAGAGAGCAAAATAGGATATTGAATTTCCGTTTCTCGAACGGGCTTACAGAGAGAGAGGAAAAATTAGAGTACGATTTTGAGAGTGAGGCTCTTGCATGGATCCAGAGCTTGAGCCGTTAGCTATAAAGATTCCAGGTATAGAAACGCGCTCACGCGCGATTTCCCACAGTGGAATCCAACTTCCGGTTTCTTGATTCTTTCTATTATTGTTATTAAAAAAATACTGACTTTTTAATATATTTTCTATTTTTTTAAAAAAATCTAACGTGGAAATTAGAAATTATTGTTTAGTCAAAATTATACAAAATACCAAACTCTACTGTATGATCTTTTTTTATAACAAACTCTAGAGTACGTTTCAATTATTCTTGCGGATTTAAAAATTTGTTCTTCAAGATATCATTGGTTATTCTATAAATAAATATATCTTTTGTTGAAACAAATTATACTTTTTGTCTAAATAAAATATGTTGATCTTGTGGTATAAAAATTAGAAAGTATTATAATATTATTTACAATTATATAGGAGATAGATTGTCGTTACAATTTATTTTATCTTAGAATATGTTATTAGAATCATTTGTACAATCAACTTTTACATGAATAATGTAAAAAAGGTGCATGACTTTCAAATATATATATATCGTCAAGTATATTTGTTTGAAAAACTTCAAAATTTAAGGGTAAGGACCTTTTAAAGTGGGGGAATAATTAAAACTTACTATAAAGTATTTGGTAAAATTGGATTGGGATTCTTTTATTATTATTATTATTATTATTATTTGGGATTCTATTAATTGGTATTTTGGAGGAAGGAGAAAATCATGTGATGGTGTACTGGTACAGCCGGTAACCGGTGAGAATGTGGATATTTGGAAATTTCAACTACAGTTGCATGAAAATAGGGGGAATGTGTAGAAAACAAGAGGCGGAAGAGAGTGAGATTAGTAAAATATGTGGGCCCCACACCCCTAGTTATTTTTTTAAATTAATCATTTGTGAATTAAACCTATTTTTATCGGTTACAAAGTCAAAGAAGGCTTATTTTATTTTATTTTATTTTACTGGAAGATCTATTTTTATCGTTTATTTTTTCTTTTTCCTTTTGACTGTCTTGTGGTGGGGAAGAAGCCACATTGGAAAAGGTTACAAAGTCAACCAATGAAATTATTTAGTTATTTGTGAAAATAAACCCTTTTTTTTTTGTAATTAATGAGTTGGAAATATTTTTACCCTTCCGTGGTCTAAGGAAAAAAACTAAGCAAATTTTGTTTTCAACTATTTTTTAATTAATTCTTTTGAGTTAAATTATTGATTTGGCACCTGTTATTTTATCTAATTTCAATATAATCCATGTAATTTTAAAGGTTTCAATTTTGTATCAATAATATATACTTGAGTTGAGATAGGTTATCTGGAGTTCATAGATCAATGTTTGGGGTACAGAGTTATTTGGTCTAAATTAAATAATCTGCTTTTATAGTTATTATTTTTGTTTTGAAACCTTTTTATTCGATAAGTCTACCTATATTTGTTTGAATAAAATATGGATGCCAATTTCTTCTTTTAATTTTTTTTTTTAATTCTTTCTTTCTTTTTTGAACAACAATTAACTCATTCAAAAATATTATTAAATAAAATGAGAAACCAAAGAGAAATCAAAACTTTTGATTTCTAATTTTTCTCCATGAATTTCATTATTATCTTCTACTTTTTCTTCTTCTTGTTGTTATTGCTCTATATTTTTACTCTATCATGAATTTTCTTTTAACTAAATCTCCCCCATCATCTTAGCTACCAATGGAATGATCACGTTTATTCAACCATTTCACTTTCAATTCCTTTAAATTTGGAAGATAATCACAGAACAAATCTTCATTTCTCACTAATTCTTGCTAGAAAATGTTCCAATAATTTTTTTAATGATTTTTTTTTTTGTTATATGTTACATTCTTTTCAACTACCTGCATACTTTTCGTCTAAATATTTTTAACGCTCATTTGATGTGTGAGTTCAATTATATAAAAATATTTTTTTACAAACTTTTACATATAAACATTGAAGTTAATGTAAACAAAATACTATTATTTATATAATCAACAACCCTTCAACTAACTGTCATCAGTCTTATAATAATAGAAAGTGGTTGTCGAAGTTGATTATCGAAAATATTTTTGTTGGAGTTTGTAGTCGGAAGTGATTGTTGGTTGCATGAAGGTGGTATTGGAGTTAGTCATCGAAGTTTGTCATCGAATGTGGTTTTCAGAGCTCTATGTTGGTCAAGCGAAGGTGATTGTCGAAATTGTTCATCAAAAGATGATTTTTGCGGGAGTTTGTAGTCATAGGTCATTGTAGGAGTCCGAAGTTAATCGCATAAAATTGGTATTAGAGTTGATTGTCGAAACCTTGAGTTGGTCGTCCAAGTTGCTCGCTCAAAGGTGGTCATCGAAGGTGATTTTTGTTGTAGTTTGTAATCAGAGGTGGTTGTCAGAACCCATGAAAATGGTTGTCAGATTTGGTTATCAAAGTTGATTATCGAAGCCTGAAATTGATCGTCGAAGTTGGGTCACCGAAGGTGGTTGTCGAGCCCGAAATTGGTTGTTAGAGTTGGTTGCGCAAAGGTTATCAGAGCTTGGAGTTGGTCATCGGGGCTGTCATCGGAGGTGGTTGTCGGAGCTCGGAGTTGGTCATTAAAGTTTTTATTGGAGGTGATTGTCGGAGCTCAGAGTTAGTTCCCAGGTTGTGACAGTGGTTAATGGGTGGACCATTGAAAACATTGGAAGGAAGGAGAGTTAGGGTGAGCCAAACAATAAGTTGGTATATTATACCAACTCAACTCAACTTACGTTGGTGAGACAAACACTCCAAAGTTTTACGATCAACCTCGCATATGAGATATAGTCATAAGATGGGTACGATATGCACTCATCTTTCCTATTCTCACCCTATTGTTGTATTGTTGATTTCATTTAATTAGAGTCAAGGTTAAGGAATCCTTGTTTATGAGTAATGATAGATCCAAAACTTCATGTTAGAAAGATAAAAATGAATAGGATGTTTATGTGTTTATATACCATCCTAAACTTTAACAAATTTACTAATAAAACATTGAATTCTAAAAGTTTATATATAATCCTAAACTTTTATACCGTTACAAATATTTGAAAAAAATCAATATACGATAAAACGTTACTATTGAAAGGAGCACGTGCTCTCGACCCCTTAATAAATCTGCCCCTATTTATGGGATTGTTCTATTAGAGTAAAATCTCAACTTATGTTAATTTTTAATTTATTAAACTACGTTTTAAATTTAACATTTAATTAATAATCAATATCTAAATAAAACTAATCATCTTTTTCATGAACATAAATAACTCCAATGCAGCTTTAAAATGGGAAATTGTAAAAAATAGTCTACTCAAGTTACCATCTATCAAAATTAGCACTTTTTTTTAAAGCTTTTTTCTCGGTCCATCTTGTTCGATATCGACCATTAACATTTGCATAAACATTTAACTTTTTCTAACTTACCAATTCTTTTGGGCTTTCTCAGTAAAATCCTTGGCACTTTCAATTCTAATATAATTTTTCTAAATATTATGTAATCTTTTCAAATTTTATATCAAATCTTACCTAAATTTTCAAATCTTTCAACCTAAAGATCAAATTTTTGCCAAAAATTAAGTAAGATTTGGGAGAAAATTAACCTATATAATTGGGCTTTTTCAGTGAAATCTCTTTATATTTTTCCATATCTTAATTTTTTATTTGCAAAATTTGTTCTTTCACAAAAGTTAAAAATCATAGTGCACTTGAGATCCATCCGAAAAATTATAATTGATAAATTCATTTGGAAATTTGAAAATTCATATAATTGTGGAAACATAAATTAGAGTAAAGATTTAAAAAATTATATACAATTTTGATATAAGATTTGGTAAAAATAATGAGAAATTTTGAAAAAATATAAAATTTGGTTTAAGATTTGAAAAGATTATAGAATATTTGAAAAAAATTAGTAGAATATCCCCGAGATTTCATCAAGAAGGTCCAAAACAATTGTTAAATTAGAAAAAGTTAATTTTTAACTAAATCTCAATGGTCGATCTTGCTCGAGATATCTCGAAAAAACTAGTTATATCTCGAAAAAACTAGTTTAACAAGTTTTTAAAAGACGTGCTAGTCTTGAAAAAATAAACTTTGATAATGTTATTTCGACACAATTTTTCCTTCAAAATCAACGACCACCACAATTTTAATTGGTATTTTTTACAAATAAATTCTTGAACCTTGTTGGTGTAACTGTCAAGAAGGCCTTTTTGTAAAGTTAACAGTTAGTAGTTCTAGTTGTTCTAAGAATTTGTTGGCATCTTGTAACTACTTTTCCTTTATAAATAAAGACTTCCTCTCTCATTTGAGAAAGAATCCTTTGGATAAAAATCAGAATTTTGTCACTACACCAAATTTGATATCTGAGCGTTCCAAGATTTGGGGATCAATGGCCTAAAAAGATCCACCCCCACCCTCTCCCACGACGCTTGTTGTCCATTGAAAACTCAATTGGGGAATTTAAGAAACATCAATAAGCCTTCAAGAAAGCATGAAAAACCTTATTCAAAGGGTAGAGTTGTTGGCAACAACACCTCAAAATCAGGAATACTCAACCATTTGTGCTAGAATGGAGAGGAAGAGGAAGAAGAGGTGGTGAACAACTAAGAAACATAAAGGAATTGAATTCCTCGCAGAAGCATGTGAATGTCGTGCATTTGACAATTAATTTGAAAAACACAAAATAGTAGAAAAGATAAACTGTATAGGATAAACAAAAATTACACATGTTTGAATAAGGGAGAAGAGAGAACATACTCTCGAAGACTCTTCTTCTTGATAACCCTCTCCATGAAACACAGGTCTCCACAAAGTCGTAAGACCATGTATGGGGGTTGATGGCTGCCCAGTGCCGGAAGGTCAAAGAAGTTGGTGACCTGATGACAGGGGAGTCGACGACCGAAGCCTCAGTGAATGGTGGCGTGACTATAACGGTCCTAAGGTAGCGAAATTCGTTATCGGTAAGATCCAACCCACACGAAAGGCGATCTGGATAATATCTCAGATAGAGGCTCGATGAGATGGAACAACACAAGCCTTGATCTCACACGAACTCAACGTACTACAAAAAGCTTCCCTCGAACCGAAACTCTAGACACCAACACTTGGGCTTCCTTCCTATTCCCAAGACAAGGAATACGAGTTGCGGAACCCTTTGTGTTTTGGAAGAGGAAGGAAACTTACCGAAATAAATTGAGAGATAGTTTTTTTGTTTTGTAAAAAAAAAAAAAACAATTATATGTCTTTCTTTCTCTCTGTAACTATTACAAAACTTCGTTCCTTGAGAATCCACCGAGAGCACGATGGTGGAGGGAAGTTATAGTTCTCTTTCCCCTTAAAATATAATAATGCCCTATTGGGAGTTATTTTTATTTATTTAATTAGTTAATCAATTAATAATTAAATATCATATATTTAAATTCATTTGAATCATATTCAAATGATATCCTTTCACATGACCTATAGTTTTTAATATGGGTCTCACTCACATTAATTTTAACTTATAGTATTTATGCAAATCACATTCATATAATTAATATTTGAATCTTATTCAAATATATTACTCTCATATTAATTATAAATCATATTTATAATTAATTAAACTATAATGCATCAATATACATTATATTAATTTGAATCTTATTTAAATATTTATCTCTCTTATACATAGTATTATTTATAAATCATATTTATAATTAATTAAACTATAATGCATCAATATACATTATATTAATTTGAATCTTATTTAAATATTTATCTCTCTTATACATAGTATTATTTATAAATCATATTTATAATTAATTAAACTATAATGCATCAATATACATTATATTAATTTGAATCTTATTTAAATATTTATCTCTCTTATACATAGTATTATTTATAAATCATATTTATAATTAACTATGTATTTATAATGTATCAATATACATTATACTTTATAATAATCAATTAATATAAAATTTTCCTTAAAATTTGAACGTTTCAAATTATTCCAAAACCATTTATTCCTTGTTTTATCTTTAGTGAGCTAGCAAGGGAGCCTAATGGACCTTCCATTAACATGCATTAACTGCAGGTCACTCCACTAAAGACCCACAGTTGCATTCTTCGCACTATAAATATAATTATATGTCCATGGATATAACTAATCAACAGTAAGTCGATCCTTCACGAATCGCCCGTAACTACAGTTGGGTCAAATTACCATTTTACTCCTATAGTCACATTTAACTCCTTAAGTACCACTGATCCCTCTAATGAACAATTAATGATAGTCCAACTATAAACTAGACCCGTCTATGGCCAGTGAGAGGGTGAGGCGTCTCATTGTTCAAGACCCAAAATTAGCCTCTAAGGGAGTAATTCATCTACTTGCCCTAAAACTGGGATGGGGTAAATTCCATCTTGTATAGTTATGTTCCCACCCCCTACTCAAACAAATCCCCAAAATGGTAGGCTTATTGAGTCAGTGAAGTTGGCTACTCTCACCTATACAAATCAAAAGATTGTCCTTATAAGCAAGAGTTTATAACTCACTCAGGATTAAGTTTGAGTCACCTATGATCATTCTATTAAAATTTTAATCGGTGTTATAAAGAGAGACTAGCTATTTCGCAGTCCGATCTTATTCAAACTCTTTGTAAGAATACCCCCACTCACATGTCTCCACATGAACGATTAGGATCGAACCGTTTGTAACACTTTACAACTCTTGTAACAATTATAAAGTAGGTCGTATCCGTAGTGTCACGATGATAAGGCACCTAAACTTATTCATATACTACAGACCTTAGGTTATTACTTAAACATGATCCACATGTATGTAACCACATACATGTTTAAGTTACATTAAAGAATCTTGGATCTTAGTTTATTAGATTGAGTTAATACATAAATAAAATAGCTCTCATTTTATTAATAACAATTTGTTTATACAAGTTTACAAACTACAAGAACCATGAGATTTAGGACACTAATCCCAATAATCTCTTACTTTGGTAGCTCCAAGAAAATCCAAGAAGACATCTAATTATTCAAGAAAGGCACTAAGAAGATCGAGACTAGGATTCATCGGGTGAATATGATCAAGAAGAAGAGTTTTATGCTCCAAGAAAAGGGCCAGAAGGAAGATAGAGGTGAAACACACGATTAAAAAATGAAGATTGACTTACTGGATTACAACGGGAGGCATTGATATTGAGATATTTTTTTAAGTTAATCGAATTCCCTCAGCGGAAGTGAATGATTGCTTTGTCTAAGAATTCGCTTTGGAAATTCAAAAAAACAGAGAAATACGACACAAAGAGGATAAACAACATTCACCCTTAAGCATGTTTTTCTACTTAATACAGAGATGAAAGGGAAAGAGATATAACTTACCCTTGAAGAACTTTCTTTTTGTTTCCCTCTCCGGCAAGATCATGAACTCCTTTGTGAAAAATTCGAACACCACAAACAGAAAAACTTCCACAAACTCAGTAACTCAGGACTTCTTGGACACCACCAATCAAGTCTTCCTCACTATCCTCAAGGTGAGCATCTAGGCAGAGTGGTGGCTTGCCTTAGATTTTGGTGAAGGAATTGTTTTTAAGAGAAAATGTTACAAAGGAAGGAGATGAAGTGCAAAGAATAACTATTCTTTTGATAAATTTCATGTATTGAACTACCATCCACTCCTCTGTGTAATAACCATATATGAGATATAAAGGAGTTATCTCATAACTCTCTCTCAATAACGGGAAATAACTCCAAAGGAGTTATTTTTCAAATTTTGAATTATATTATAAATAATATAATTAAAAACAACTATATATTATATCATATATAATATAAACCTATAGTTTTATATCACATATAATATAACTTATAGTCTATATTTTCTCATATAATCTATTGTATTAATATGAATCATATTCATATTAATTTTTAGCCTATTGTTTTTATATAAATCACATTTATATAATTAATATTTGAATCATATTCAAATATTGATCTTTCTTATTAAACTTTATAATATAATGTATCAACATACACTATATTAATTGTATCTCATACAATTAAATCCCTTTAATTAATTTGAACAATTCAAATATTTCTAAAATTAATTGATTCTCATTCAACCCCTATTGAGCTAGCAAGGGGACCTTATGGACTATAGATTAGAAGCTTCAATGATACGAGATTAATTAATTAAACTCTATAATTAAATTAATCAACATTCATTACTTGTCGGTCATTCTATTAAATAACAACAACTATACTCTTCACACTGTATATATATTTTTGTGCGCATATCACTCAACAGCGTGTTGACCCTTCACAAATTACACTTAAGTACAGTTGGCTTAAACTTACCGTCTTACCCTTATAGTTATATCTAACTCCTTAAGTACCAATGATCCCTCTAATGAATAATTAGTTATAGTTCCACTATCACTAGACCCCTCTCTTGCAGTGAGAGGTTGTGGTACCACGCATTGTTCAAGACCTGAAATCGACCCTTAAGGGAGCAATTTATCCACTTACCCTAACAACGAGAAGGAGTGGATTTCATCTTGTGTAGTTGAGTTTCTAGCTCTCCACTTAGATAAATCCCAAAATGGTAGGCATATTGAGTCGGCGAATCTGACCACTCTCACCCATGCAGATCAAAGGACCGCCCTCAAAGCAGGAGTTCACAACTACTCAAGATTAAGGTCAAGTCACCTATGGTCATCCTAGTGAAATGTAAGTCTCTTCAAGTAACGGCGTTAAAAAGAGAAACTAGTCATTTCATGGTCCAGTCTTATACAAACTCCTTGTATAGGATACCTCCACTCATATGTCCCCACGTGAATGATCAGAATCAGATCATTTGTAACACTTTACAACAATTGTAACAATTACAAAGTAGGTTATATCTGTAGTGCATCAGGATAAAGTACCCAACCTTATCCATCTACTACAAACCATTTAGGTTATTAATTAAACATGATCCACATGTATGTCACCACATACATGTTTAAGCTGTTGGGGTTGATGCCCTAAATCTTGTAGAGTCCTATAGTTTGTAAACACTTGTATGAACAAACACTATGTGATTTATAATATGTGATATTTTATTTACTTCAGTCTATGAAATATGAGATATTTTAGTTGCATTAACCACAAACCAATAAACTAAGATCCATTATTATCGTTGTAACTTAAGCATGTATGTGGAGACAAACAAGTGGATCGTGCTTTAAGTGATAACCTAAATGGTTTGTAGTATATGGATAAAGGAAAGATACCTTATCCTGGTGACACTACTATTGTGACCCACTTTGTAGGTGTTACAAATGTTGTAAAGTGCTACAAATGATCTAATTTTGAACATTCATGTATTAGACATGCGAGCGAGGATACTCTATACAAAGGAGTTTGTATAAAACCGGGCCACAAAATGTTTAGTCTCATTATATAACACAATTCCTAATTGAGACTTTCATTTCACTAGGATGACCATAGGTAACGTGACCTTAATCCTGAGTGAGTTGTGAATTCCTGCCTCTGAGGGCGGTTCTTTGATTTGCATGGGTGAGAGTGGCCAGATCACCGACTCAACAAGCCTCCATTTTGGAGATTCGTCTGATTGGGGAGCTGGGAACTCAGATACATAAGATGGAATTCACTCCTTCCCCAAATCAGGGGTAAGTAGATAAATTGTTCTCTTAAAGGCTGATTTCGGGGCTTGAAAAATGTAGCGCCACATCTTCTCTTGGCCTGGGAATGGTTTAGTCATAGTAGAACTATGATCTATTGTTCATTAGAGGAATCAGTGGTACTTAAAGAGTTAACTGTAACTACAGGGACATAACGGTAAATTGGTCTAGTTGTACTTACGAGCGATTTGTGAATACCCATCGTACTGTTGATTGGTTATATCCAATGGACATAGAAATATATCTGTAGTGTGAAGAATGCAGCTGTCGATCTTTGTTGGAGTGCCCTGCAGTTAATGAATGGTAGATATCATAATTAAAGAGTTTAGTCAGTTATTCACGTACCGTTGGTGCTTCAAGCTACAGGTCCATAAGGTCCCCTTGGTAGCTCAATGGATTCAAGTTGAGAATCAGTTTTTGGGTTAGTTTGAAATGTTCAAATTAACAAGAGGGAATTTAATTATATATGATATAATTAAATTGTTTCAGATATAATTGATATGATGTATTTGATACATTATTATTTGATTGGAGGAATTACTATAATATGATATATATTAAATGCCATAAAAATAGAAAAAGAACTATGGTTTATATGTTGCATATGATGCAATATTAAAACTATAGGTTATAAATATGATATGATAAGTTAGTTATTGTATTTATTTATAATTTATTAATTATGTAATAATTGATAATTCTTTTTCTCAATAACTACATTAGTGGGTCGTTTTAGACGGTTTTAGGCTAAATGGGATAAAGAAGAAAAATGGTTTTTCATTATTTATTCCATGCACAACGACAACAAGTTATCAGATAACTTATCGAGAGACTAAAAGATCGCATCGAGTTTACTATACGATAGTACTCGTTTACTACATGATCGAGCGTCGAGTCTATGCGATAAACTTCCATTTGCTATACGATCCTTCTGTCCAATACTCGATCGTCTACTCCAATCCATCCCTCTATCCAAAATCATACTAAGCCCACAACTTTTTAATTCTCACACCGAGAATACCAAGGTAAATTTTTGGTGGTGTTGAATTCTGTTCGAGGATCGAGATCGAGTTTTACTTACTGGTGATCGAAGAACTTCCAGTTGCTCGTTGTGTTTGTGCTGTTCGAAGCATTCGAGTTTGTTCGAGGAAAATACGTGAAGAAAGAGTTCTTCAATGGTATTGTTTCCTCGATCCCTTGTAATTTTGTTAAGAAGCATGTTGTAATTTATCTTTAATACATAGTCGTTTATGTATGATTGTAAATATTTATGTTCTTTCACAATGGAGTTTTGAACGATCTGCTTCCACTCAAAGGTCCTCTAGTTTTAGAGTTCCTTCAATTACATAAAATAACCTAGCATCTTAGTTTATTAGATTGAATTAATACACATATGAAATAACGTTTATTTTATTAATAACAATTAGTTTATACATGTTTACAACATACGAAAATAAAGAAATTTAGGAAACTAATCCCAACAATCTCTCATTTGTCCTAAAGCTAGCAGAATGGAGTGCACAATACAAATAAAGTATATAGTACAATAAACGAGGGCATACACTATACCTAGTGACATCTCCTACTTGTCCTAGACAATATACTGCATATTCCATAGACCTATACATTCTAGATGACCCTCGAACACTTTAGCTGTGAGAGCCTTCGTAAACAAATCAACAATGTTATGCTCTGAAGTTATCTTTATGACTAACACGTCTCCTCGTTGCACAATCTCTCGGATCATGTGACATTTCCTTTCAATGTGTTTACCTCTCTTATGACTCCTAGGTTCCTTTTAATTTTCCACAACACCACTACTATCACAATAAAGTGTGATTGGTAAAAACATATTTGGAACGACTTCCAAATTAGTAAGGAACTTCCTCAGTCAAATAGCTTCCTTAGCAGCTTCCCAAGCAACTACATATTCATCTTCCATTGTGGAGTCTGTGATGCATCCTTACTTGATGTTTCCCCAGACTATAGTTCCCCCCTTAAGAGTGAAAACTGATCCTAATGTGAATTTCCTAAAATTTCTATCAATCTAAAAATCCAAGTCGATGTATCATGTAAGGATCAAATCCTTAGCTTCATACACGAGCATATAGTCTCTCGTTCTTCGTAGATACTTGAGGATTGTTTTGACTGTTGTCAAGTGATTTAATCCTAGATTAGATTGATATCTACTGACAATCCCTACTGCATAGTAAATGTCAGATCTAGTACATAACATTGCACACATAAGTCTGTTAACAGCTGATGCATAAGGAATCTGTTTTATTTCCTCAACCTCTTGAGGAATCTTAGGACATTGTTCCTTAGACAAAACAATTCCACGCCTGAAGGGTAATAAACCCTTCTTGGAATTATGCATTGAATATCTGACAAACATCTTGTCAATATACGATACCTAAGAAAAGACCAATGTTTTGTTCTTACGATCCCTAATAATTTGGATCCCTAAAACAAACTGCGTCTCACCCCAATATTTTATTTGGAACTAGGTAGCTAGCCATTTCTTTACATCTATTAGTAAACCTACATCATTTCCAATGAGTAGGATATCATCCACATACAACACTAGGAAAGCTTTTGAACTGTTGATGATTTTCTATAAACACAAGGTTCATCAACACTATAGTCAAAGCCATAAGACTTGATTGCAATATCAAATCTTATATTCCAAAATCGAAATGCTTTTTTCTATCTATATATGGACCGATTAAATTTGCAAGCTTTTTACTCTTGGCCTTACTTAATGAATCCCTTTGGTTGATTCATATAGATGGTCTCTTCAAGACTACCATTCGAAAAGGCAGTCTTGATATCCATTTGCCATATCTTATAGCCATAATATATGGAAATGGATAAGAAAATCTGAACAGACTTTAGCATGAAAACAGGTGAGAAAGTTTCTTCATAGTTCACTCCCTCTACCTAGGTATAACCATTTTCCACTAATCTAGTATTAAAGGTAAGTACCTTTCCATCTACACTAATTTTCCTCTTGTACATCCATTTGAACCCTATAGATTTTACCCCATTTGGTTGATCTACAAGTTTTCAGACATAATTGAAGTACATAGACTCCATTTCTTGATTCATAGCTTTAACTCATTCATCTTTGTTAACATCCTCCATTACTTGCTTGTAAGACAATGGATCCTCAACCTCATCATCAGATATGATGTCTTAAGCTTCTATTAAACTCATGTAGCGAACAGGTGGGTTCATAACCCTCCCACTACGTCAAGGCAATCTCAACTCCTGAGATGGATGTGCTTATCTAGATCAACCAACATCAATAATTGTTGTTGATGTTCTAGCTTCTTCAACAACCCTTATTGAAGTCTTAGTAGTTTCCTTGGAAATTTCACTTATTACTATTTTACTTCGTGGTTTGTGGTCTCTCATATGGTATTCTTTCAAAAAGATAGCATCTGTTAACACAAATAGTTTATTATCTTTAGGATCAAAGAAGAACCCCTCGTTTCCTGGGGATAGCCTACAAATAGATATACTCTCGAACGAGGTTCCAACTTTTTGAGCTTTTTCACTAGCACATGTGTTGAACACTCCCAAATCCTGAAATGTTGTAAACTACCTTCATGACCTCTCCAAAGTTCAAAAGGTGTTTTAGAAACACTTTTTTATGAAATGTTGTTCAAAATATAAACTGCAGTCTCCACTACATATCCTCAAAACGAGTCAGGAAGTTGGCCATAGTTAATCATAGATTGAACCATGTCCAATAGGGTTTTATTTCTCTTTTATGATACACCATTCTATTGAGATGTATCAGGTTGAGAGCTGGGACGTTATGCCGTGTTCTATCATATAGTCCTGGAACCTCAGGTTCATATATTCTCCACCACGATCAGATTAGAATGTTTTTATCTTTTTACCTAATAGATTTTCAACCTCAATCTTATACTCCTTGAACTTTTTAAGAGCTTCATATTTATATTGCATTAGGTAAAGATGCCCAATCTTGAATAATCATCTATGAAAGATATGAAATATTCGTACCCTTCTCTTTCTTTTACATTCATTGGACCACAAAAATCTGAATGTATAAGTTCCAAGGCTTCTTTGGCTCTATAACCTTTTCCAGTAAAAAGTCGTTTTGTCATTTTTTCCTTTAATATATGTTTTGTCATTTTGTTGAAATAGAACACAACGTTTTGTTGTTTTGTCGTTTTGTAGTTTTTTCATTTTGTCATTGTGACCTAACGTTATAAATGTGAGTGTTGTTGTTATTCTAAACATTTCAGTATTTAGGACAACCTTTGTAACTAACGGTCTTAGTATTTACAAGTTACTTTCCATTGAAGCAAAACCTATATCCATTTCATTCTTAAAAATTAACACTTTATTTTCAGAAAAGAAAAGAGAATACTTTTATTCAATCAAACAAGAAACGGAAATTAAATTCTTCTTAATATTAGGAACAATATATACGTCATCTAATAATATATATTATTTCTTGTTCAAAATTAACTTGAGTCTGCCTACGATAACAACTGAAATGACAGCTCCAGTACCAATTCGAAGAGTCATCTCTCCAACTTCCAATTGTCTCCAGGAACTAATTTCTTGAGAGCAAGAAAAAACATGGTTAGTGGCCCCTAAATTAATTATCCAAGCAAAATCGTCATCATTTTTCACTAACACGTTTCCAAGACAAGTAAATCAAATTTACTGTTATTGGATTTCTTCCTTTTACGGAAAGTAGTTGAATCAACTTCAAACCCTTTACCATAAATTCCAAGTTTTATCTCAGAGGTCGAACTACTTTGATAAACTTCACTAAAGTTGATAACATTTGTCTCCCTCATCAGTCCCTTAACATTCAATAAGGACGGGTGTTCATTTAGAGAATTGACTTTACTGGTTGCATCAAAATCAACCTCATCCTACTTGAATTGTAAGGAATCTCTCTCAAACAATTCTTGCAATGATTGCATGATCTGGAGTGAGTGACCATGTTCTCTTTTCTTTTCTTTTCTTTTTTTTTTTTTTTTTTTTTTTTTTTTTTTTTGCTAATACACCAGATATGCTCGCCAAAATGTAAACTCGAGTCTTATCATTGGCTTTTGTCCATTTTCTAGATGCATCATGAACATTTTGTGTTGCATCTAGGGTTGGGACTGGAGGTCATTCTTCGGTCAAGATGAAATTTAGGTCATTAACCACGAAACAAGCAAATTTTTCCATGTTGTATAATTAGCTTTGGCCAAATTTATAGAGGCTAACATTGAAAGTATTGTTCTTGACTTATTGTTGAAATAAAATAAATTGATCTACATTAGATTTTAGCACAAATCTTGTAAATTCAATCAAGTTTAGCAAAAATTTAATGAACCCCATTTTACATTTTAACTTTACAATGATGCTTTAGTGATTTAAGACAAAAGCCATCAAAGGGTGGTCAGTAACTCTTTCACTGAACTGAGGCACTCTCAACCAATCATTATACCAAAATAACTCTTATTCTTATAATAATTGATTATTATTGATTTGGTCAAGAAAACATTAACTTGATTAATAATTTCCCTATAAGTGTGACCCTCCATTTTAGACCCTAGAGTTCCACCTCAATCAGCCAATCGAAGGGAAAAACTGATTGGGGCAAAAACTAAAGTGATCTTGTCCATTTCTGGAGTTTTCCCTCATATTGGCCTAATGCACAAACCATTCGAAGGGAGACGCTTTTAGGGCGCCTCGAGGTCGTACAAGAAGATCTCACGATGCAAACCAATAAAGGAGACCATAGGACATGTTGACACATATCCTTCTCCCACTTACTATAAATACTTTCTCCATTCACCTTGATATTGACCCATGCAAACACCATCCGAAGGAGGAGACTCCCGAGCGCCTCAAGGCCAAGCATGAGTCTCAGGGTGTGAACTTTAAGAGAGAATGTGAGTGGAAATACGACATAAAATATACATTTTTTTCCTCCCACTAAGTATTTTAAAACTTAGGGTTTGTTATTTGGGTAAATCTGACTAATAAATTTATCAAAGTGTATTGTTAAATAGGTCCAATATAACATTTATATCAGATAGTTTAATAATATATCATTCTTGTTTATTAAACACTTTAATAAACTCAATCATGTATTGCATGCTTATAAAATATTTGTCTAATTCGCCTTCCAGGCTGGTTTCCAGGTAGGGATATTCTTCTTTCTGTCAGCTTAAATACCCTAGCCTTAGACAGAACCTTTCTTAGACAAATGTCCCTTATAGATAATTATTTTATAATTTAATCTTCTATTATTTTCATTTTAATCCTATTAAAAAAATAAAAGATTAACATATTTCTAATCACATTAGAAATACATTAACATAGGTCTAGGTGAAATCAATTTTAAACCATTTAAAATTAATTTTAACCTATGTTTGCATGCAACTCTTGATTATAGATTTTACGTCTATTTCATTAAACTTATAAATTAATAACATAAATAAAAATTGTAATCATGCATCTAGATAACATTAAAGAAATATAACATTTATAATTTCTAAGTAATGTCATGCTTCATGCAATTTCATTTTCATTATATAATATAACACTTGTATTATAAACAAATGAAAATATAACACATCCAACATATAATATAACCCTTATATTACCAACCAAACAATATAATTTTGATATTATAGTATGATGCATGGACATGTTACTATGCATGCAATCATATAATATAATACTTATATTTAATATGATGCATGAGCATACTTAATATATCATGCAACTATATAATATAACAATTATATTAAAAATGATGCATGATAAAATGTTTATCCTATGGTGGGATATTAAACTATATGGCATATAATATGCAATATAATAAAATTAATCATACAACACATGTAAATTAATTAAATAGCAACATTAGACCAAAAAATTGAAACTCCTAAGAAATTGATTAAATTAATATAACATTTATATTAATTTAATTAATTAAAAACAATAAATTACATAATTCAAATTTTAAAAAAAAAAAAAAAAAAAAAAAAAAAACATAAAATACTGCTCCAAAATTACCTTAGGGCTCGAACTCATGACCTCATATTGCTTGGGACATGCGCACCTAATGCCTCGAAGAATAATTACGCTCGGCTGGAGCATAACTACGCTAGCCATGGAGCATCGCCATGCTCGACAAGAGTATCATGGCGCTGGGTTGAAAAATTTCCCAGTGTAATGACGCGCGACTGGAGCGTGACTATGCTTGCCTTTCTGTGCTCCAGCGTAAAGAGCAACATAATTACGCTCTCCCGCTACGCTATATTACAGAATGCAATTTCTTCATTGATCTGCAGCCCGATCTTGTTTCAAGTAGTACCAAGCAACACTTGCAACTCAAGCAACACGGACTTACAGACTTGATAACAAAATTAAAAATGTCCAAAAACATCGAGCCCTTACAACTTTAATCAAATTAAAGCAGTAAATTCTAAATGCCAATATTTTGTAAACATCCACTATGCAAACCATCCATACATTCAAAATACATTGAAATTATCCACCAATTTGAATTTAAGTTTCAAAAATAAATTTAGAGACACAATTTGGTTCTGATACCAATTGAAGGGAATCAAATTCCCACAACGGAAAGCAAGTGATCGCTTTGGAAACTCAACAAAACATAGAAATACAGACACAGAGAGGATAAAAAACATTCACCCTTAAGCATGCTTTTTCTACTTAATACAGAAAGGAAAGGGAAAGAGATACAACTTACACTTGAAGAACTTTTTTTCTTGCTTTTCTCTCCAGCAAGGTCACGAACTCTTCTATGAAAAGTTCGAACACCTCAAACAGAAAAACTCCCACAAACTTAGCAACTAATACAAAGAGGAAAGGAAAAGAAATACAACTTAACCTTAAAGAACTTTTCTTCTTGTTTTCCTCTATGGTAAGATCACGAACTCCTCTATGAAAAATTCAAACACCAGGAACAATGAAACTCCCATGAACTTAGCAACTCATGACTTCTTCGACACTACCAATAAAGTCTTCCTCACTATCCTCATGGTGAGAATCTAGGCAGAATGGTGGGCTTGCTTTAGATTTTGGTGAGGAATTGTTCTTGAGAGAAAATGTTACAGAGGAAGGAGATGAAGTGTAGAGAAGAATTATTCTTCTGATGAATTTCACATGCAACTACCATCCACTCCTCTGTGTAATAACCATATAAAAGAGATGAAGGAGTTATCTCCCGCTCAACAACGGGAAATAACTCCTAAGAAGTTATTTTTCAAAATTTAAATCATATTATAATTAATATAATTAAAAATAACTATATATTATAGCATATATATAGTTTATATTCTATCATATAATCTATAGTATTAATATGAATCAATTCACATTAATTTTTAACCTATATTTTTTATATGAATCACATTCGTATAATTAATATTTGAATCATATTCAAAAATTCATCTCTCTTATTAAACTTTATAATATAATATATCAACATACATTATGTTAATTGTATCTCATACAATTAATTTTCTTTAATTAATTTACACAATTCCAATTAATCTAAAATTAGTTGATTCTTATTAAAACCTTATTGAGCTAGCAAGGGGGCCTCATGAACCTATAGATTAGAAGTTCAAATGATACAAGATTAATTAATTAAACTCTTTAATTAAATTGATCAACGTTCATTAACTGTCAATTGCTTCACTAAAGACCGATAGTTGCATTATGCACACTATATATATATATATATATATATATATATATATATTAGATATAACCAATCAACAATATGTTTACTCTTCACAAATTGTTCGTAAGTACAGTTGGGTCAAAATTACTATTTTATATTTATACTTACATCTAACTCTTTAAGCACCAATGATCCCTCTAATGAATAATTAGTCATAGTCTCACTATAACTAAACTCCTCTCTGGCTAGTGAGAGGGTGTGGCGCCACATTGTTCAAGACCCGGAATAAGCACTTAAGGGAGCAATTTATCTACCTACCCTAACAATGGGAAGGAGTAGATCCATTTTGTGTAGCTGAGTTTCCAGCTCCCCACTTAGACGAATCTCCAAAATGGTAGGCATATTGAGTCGGTAAATCTGGCCACTCTCACGCATGCAGATAAAAGAATCGCCCTCAGAGGCAGGAGTCAAGATTAAGATCTAGTCACTTATAGTCATCCTAGTGAAATATAAGTCTCTTCAAGTAACGGTGTTATAAAGAGAAACTAGTCATTTCGTGGTTTGGTCTTATACAAACTCTTTGTATAGGATACCCCCGCTCACATGTCTCCACATGAATGATCAGGATCAGATCATTTGTAACACTTACAACAAATGTAACAGTTACAAAGTAGATTGTATCCATAGTGTCACCAAGATAAGATACCCAGCCTTATCCATCTGCTACAGACCATTCAAGTTATTACTTAAACATGATCCATCTATATATCAGCGCATAAATATTTAAGCTATATAAAATAACCTAGGATCTTAGTTTATTGGATTGAGTTAATGCACATATAAAATAATGTTTATTTTATTAATAACAATTTGTTTATACATGTTTACAAACTACAAGAATAAAGAGATTTAGGACACCAATACCAACAATTTCTAGATTGGGTCAAGTATACGGAGAGCTTCTTTAATTAAAAGAACACCCTGAACTATAACATGGTGCACTTAGTAGCCCTCAAGTTTAAGGGAGGGGCATCCGTGTGGTGGATCAAATGGAGGTTAATCATCAAAGGCAGAGGAAGAGGCCTATTCGAATATGGGAGAAGATGAAATGGTTGCTGAAGTATAGAATTCTGCCTCTGAATTACGAGCAAACGTTGTATGATCAATACCAAAATTTTAGACAAGGGTTAAAGACAATAGCAGACTATGTGGATGAGTTCCATCGGATGGGAGCAAGAACCAACTTGCCAGAAAACGAAGAGCATTTGATTGCTAGATTCACGGTGGCCTTAGAATGGATCTTAAAGAAAAGATGAAACTTCAACCATTTCATTTACTTGCTAATGTGATTTCTTCTGTTGAAACTGTGGAATAATTGAATGAATACGCTTTAAGAATGCTTCAAAAAAAGCCACATGGGATGCAGCCACCAATAAAAGAACCCAAGTTGTTGGTAAGAGCTACGAGAAAACAAACCAACCACTTGCAACAGGAGGAAAGAAAACGAAACCCAAGAAAATTTCGAAGAGAAGAAAATAGAGGCAGGTTACAAGAAGAAATCTCAAAACCCCTATAACCAGCCTTCTCTAAGGAAATACTTTCAGGTGAAGTTTAAATCAGTGATATTTGTACGGTTCCCCTTTTAATCAGGAGTGGATACAAAGATCAAATTGTGCGTGACGATCTAAACATGGATATATGTCATTGTTCACTCTGAATGAAGGGGCTGTAGTGGAGTCCGCGATGCATCTCTGCTTGATGCTTCGCCAAACTACAGCCTCTCCATTCAGAGTGAACACTGACCCTGATGTCGATTTCTGAGAATCTCTATCAGTCTAAAAGTCAGAGTCTGTGTATCCTGTAAGGATCAAATCCTTATCTCCATACACGAGCATATAGTCCCTCGTTCTTCGAAGATACTTGAGGATCATTTTGATCGGCGTCCAGTGATCTACTCTTGGATTAGACTGATATCGACTGACAATCCCTATTGCATAGCAAATGTCAGGTCTAGTACATAACATTGCATACATGAGGCTTCCAACTTCTGATGCATAGGGAATCTGTCTCATTTCCTCAACCTCTTGAGGTGTCTTAGGACATTGCTCCTTAGACAAAATAATTCCATGCTTGAAAGGTAATAAACCCCTCTTGGAATTCTACATCGAGTACCTGATCAACATCTTGTCAATGTATGATGCCTGAGACAAGGCCAAGCTTTTGTTCTTACGATCCCTTATGATCTGGATCCCTAGAATAAATTGCGCCTCTCCCAAATCTTTCATTTGGAATTCTGCATCGAGTACCTGATCAACATCTTATCAATGTACGATGCCTGAGACAAGGCCAAGCTTTTGTTCTTATAATCCCTTATGATCTAGATCCCTAGAACAAATTGCGTCTCTCCCAAATCTTTCATTTGGAATTGGGTGGCTAGTCATTTCTTAATGTCAGTCAAAAAACCTACATCATTCCCAATGAGTAGGATATCACCTACATACAGAACAAGAAAAGCTACTGAGTTGTTGATGATTTTCTTGTAAACACAAGGCTCATCAACATTATGATCAAAGCCAAATGACTTGATTGCACTATCAAATCGAATGTTCCAAGATCTAGATGCTTGTTTCAGTCCATAAATGGACTTATTATGCTTGTAAATTTTTTGCTCTTGATCTGGATCAATGAACCCCTCTGGTTGAGTCATGTAGATGGTCTCCTCAAGATTACCATTCAAAAAGGCAATCTTGACATCCATTTTTCATATCTCATAATCATAAAATGTGGCAATGGACAAAAGAATCCTGATAGACTTCAATATGACAACTGGTGAGAACGTTTCCTCATAGTCCACTCCATCAACTTGGGTATAACCCTTTGCCACAAGTCTAGCCTTAAAGTGTTGGGATTAGTGTCCTAATTCTTCAGGAGTCTCGTAGTTTGTAATCTGTACACATTGTTATAAATAAAATAAGACTTATTTTATTTGGCATTTACTCATATCCAATAAACAAAGCTTCATGGTTATTGTATGAAAACTTAAGTATATCATGCCTTAAGTGATAACCTAAAAAGGTCTGTAGTATAAGGATTAAGAAGGGATACATGATCCTGGTGACACTACAGATACAGCCCGCTTTGTAGAGGTTTGCACGTGTTGTGAACTACTACAGATGGTAGATCCTGACCATTCATGTGGAGATATACGAGCAGGGGTGTCCTATACAAAGAGTTTGTATAATACTGAACCACGAAATGACTAGTCTCTGTATATAATGTCGTTGATACTGGAGACTTACATCTCACCTAAACGACCATAGGTAACATGACCTCAATCCTGAGTGTTTTGGGAACTCTTGCCTTTGAGGGTGATCCTTTGATTAGTATGGGTGAGAGTGGCCAGATTACCAACTTAACATGTCTACCTTTTTAGGGATTTGTCTGATTTGGGAGCTAGGAACTCAGTTACACAAGATGGAATTCACTCCTTCCCCGAAGCAGGGGTAAGTAGATAGATTGCTCCCTTAAGGGTTGATTCCGAGTCTTGAACATAGTGACCACAGCTTCCTTTTGGAAGAGAGGACTCAGTCATAGTAGAACTCTGACTTATGTTCATTAGAGGGATCAGTGATACTTAACGAGTTAGATGTAACTACAAGGGCATAACGGTTATTGATCCAGTTGTACTTATCAGCGATCTGTGAAGGGTTATCGCACTGTTGATTGGTTGATATGGACACATAATATATTTGTGGTAAGGAGAGTTCAGTTGTCAGTCTTTAGTGGAGTGTCTGACAGTTAACGGATGGTGGATCCCATGACTAAAAAGTTTAGTCAGTTATTCACGTACAGTTTGAGCTTCGAGCTACAGGTCCATAAGGTCCCCTTGGTAGCTCAATGGATTCAAGTTGAGAATCAGTTCTTAGTGTTGATTTGAAATGTTCAAATTGACAAGAAGAAATTTGATTATATATGATATGATCGGTGTGATGTATGAGATACATCAAGTAGAGGATTAATGTAAATGAGATTTATATTAAGTACCATGAAATAGAAAAAGAGTTATGGTTTATATGTTTCATGAAATGAAATATTAAAACTATAGGTGTTGGTTATCATATATATTTATAATAATATTAATTATTGGTTAATTATCTCTTTTTCTCTAACAACTAATTGAGTGGGAGGTTATTGGTAGTTTCATGGTAACCGTGAGATAAAAGAAAAAATGTTTTCCTAAATTTAGTATTTGTTGTGAGAGTTTCTATTCTTGGAATCAGTCACAGTTTGCTGTCAACTGGATTAGATTCATTAAATGTTAGCTGAAGAAAGACTAAACGATCGTGGAGTATACTACACAATAGTTCACTTAGCTAGTCATTAGCTAAATGATGGCATAACATTTGTTGAACGATTGGGCATTGTCTATATGATAGATTTTGTCATCTCCCACTTGCTCAATCATTTACACGATTGTTATTCCTCGGTCTCTTCCTCAAAACAAGTCCACACAGAGCCCACAGTTTTGGATTCTCACATCGAGAATACTAAGGTAGCCATTGTGGTGTCGTACTCAACTCGACATAGTTCGAGGTTTTTGGAGGTCGTTCGCTGTGTTCGTGATCTTGGAGATCGTTGAGTTCGTGGTCGGTGTGATCGTGTTGTGGTGCGGTCAAAGTGTTCGAGCGTTCGTGATTGTTGTCTTATTGTTTGAACGAGCATTCGTGATCGAGGGTGTTTGAAGATGAGTCTTAAAAGGTATGTGTAATTTATCCCTTGATCTATTCTATAAAGCATATTGTAATTTTGTATGGTGCATGACCAGTTAGTTTCTGTTTCTTGATTATAATTGTGTATATTCAAATACGAATGAAATTTGGAACGATCATTCCGCTGCTCATGGAAATCCTCATGTCCAATTTTCTTCATAAAGGTCTGCACCTTTCCATCTATACCTCTTTTCCTTTTGTAAATCCACTTACAACCTATAGGTTTTACCCCATTAAGCTGATCCACAAGTTCCCAGATAGAATTGAAGTACATTGACTCCATTTCCTGATTCATGGTTTTAATCTGCTCATCTTTGTCAACATCCTCCATCGCTTGCTTATAAGACAATGGATCCTCTACTCCATCATCAGATATGATGTTTTGGGCTTTAGTCAAACCCATGTAGCATTCTGGTGGGTTTGCAACCCTCCCACTACGTCAAGGAAATCTCAACTCTTGATATGGTTAACTAGATGAATCGACATCAACAACTCTTGTTGATCTATCAACCTGTTCAACAACTCATGTTAAACTCCCAGTAGTCTCATTAGAAATCTCATTTAAAACAAGGTTACTTCATAGTTTATGATGCCTTATCTGGTCTTCTTCCAAAAAGATAGCATTTATCGATACAAACACCTTGTTCTCACTTGGATCATAGAAGTATCCACCCTTCGTTTCTTTGGGGTAACCTACAAATAGGCAAACTTTCGAACGAGGTTCCAACTTTTTATTATTAGCCACAAACACGTGGGTTGGACATCCCCAAATCCTAAAGTGGCCTAAACTTCCTCTACGGCCTCTTCATAACTCAAAAGATGTTTTAGAAACATTTTTTTAGGGAACATTGTTCAAAATATAAATTGCAGTTACTGCAAATCCCCAAAATGAGTCTGGAAGATGAGCATAACTCATCATAGACTGAATCATGCCCAACAAGGTTCTGTTTCTTTTTTCTGATACACCATTCTGCTGACGTGTACCTGGGGCTGAGAATTGAGACGTGATTCCATGTTCTATCATATAGTTCTGGAATTCTAAGTCCATATACTCTCCACCACGATCTGATCGTAGTGTTTTTATCTTCTTACCTAACAAGTTTTCAACTTTGGCCTTATACTCCTTGAATTTTTCAAGAGCATTAGACTTATGTTGTATTAGGTATAGATACTCATATCTTTAATAATCATCTATGAAAGAGATGAAATATTCATACTCACCTCGAGCTCTGACACTCATCAGACCACAAAGATCTAAATGTATAAGCTCCAAGGTTTCCTTGGCTCTATAACCTTTTCCAGTAAAAGGTCATTTGGTCATTTTGCCTTCAAGGCATGATTCATATACCGGGAAAGAGTTTTCTTCTAAACCATTTAGAAGTCCATATTTCACCAACTTCTCAATCCTATTGAGATTGATGTGACCTAACCTTAGATGCCCAAGATAGGTGTTTTTTTTAGGAAAAACCTTGGTCTTTTTGCAGTTGTTGCTGTCTTGAACATCTCAGTATTAAGCAAGGCTTTTATGACTAATAACCTTAGTATATACAAGTTATTTTCTATTGAACCAAAACCAATCTCCATACCATTCTTAAAAATAAACACATTATTCTCAGAAAATGAGATGGAATAACCTTGTTCAATCAGACAAGAAACTGAAATTAAGTTCCTCTTGATATGAGGAACTACATAAACATTATCCAGTAACAGATAACGTTTCTTGTCCAAAAATAACTTAAGCTTGCCTACAGCAACAGCTGAAACAACCTCACTAGTACCGACTTGAAGAGTCATCTCTCTATCTTCCAACTTTTTCCATGAACTAAATCTTTGATGGGAAGAACATATGTGATTAGTAGCACCTGAATCAAGTATCTAGGCAGAATCATCATTCTCTACCAAACACATCTCCAAGACAAATAAATCACATAGACTTCTTCCTTTTCTGGAGAGTAGTGGGATCCGTATCAGAACCTATATAATCTCCAAGTTTCATTTCAGAGAACAATTCTCGTCGATGAACTTCATTAGAGTCAGCAACAATTGCTTTCTCTTTTAGTCCTTTGACATTCAAGAAAGATCGGAGATTATCTTTGGAACCGATACTACTGGTTTCTTTGTCATCAATCCCATTTTGCTCAAAAAGTGAGAACCGTTCAAAATATTCTTGCAACGAGTCCATGATCTCATGTGCAATGACCATGTTCTTAACCCTTTTGGCCAAGGCATCAGGTAAGCTTGCCAAAATGTGAAGTCGAGCCATCAAATTAGCCTCCATCCACACCTCATATGCATTACGAACATTTCGCGATGCATCAGGGGTCGGGATTTGAGGACACTTCTCAACTATGAAAAATCAAGGTCGTTCACCATGAAATACGTTTTAATAGATTCTTTCCAATGTATGTAATCGATCAAATTAGAAAAGGCAACTAATGGAAAATCATACATTGACATATTGCTTAAAAAACAAACATATTGATCTACGTTAGATTTTAGCAAATATTCTTTAAAAAAAAAAAATCCAATCTGGTTTAGCAAAATCTAAATGAACTCCGTGTGACATCTAGTTTTGCAATGATACTTCAGTAGTTTAGGACAAAAGCCACTGAAGGGTAGTCAATTTATCCCTCCTCTGAATTAAGACACTCTCAACCAATCATTACACCAGAATAACTCTTGTTCTTATAACAACTAGCCATCATTAATTTGGTCAAGAAATCATTAACTTGCTCAACAATTTTTCGTAAGTGTGACCCTTCATTTTAGATCCTAGAGTTCCGCCCCAAGCAGCCAATCCGAAGGGAAAAAATTCGATTGGGGAAAAAATTAAAGTGACCTTGTCCATTTCTGGAATTTGCCTTGATATTGACCAACTGCACAAACCATCCAAAGGAGGGCGCTCCCAGCGTGCCACGAGGTCGTGTAAGAAGATCTTATAGTGCAAACCAATGAATGAGATCCCAAGACATGTTGACACACATCCTTCACCCACTTACTATAAATACTCTCTCCATTCACCTTGATATTGATCCATGTAAACACTATCCGAAGAGGGATATTCCTAGGGCACCAGAGGCCAAACATGATCTCACGACGTGAACATTCAAGGAGAAACGTGAGTGGAATTGACATATCATATATATCTTTTCCTCCCACTAAGTATTTTAAGAACCTAGAATTTAGTTTATTGAGAAAAAACACGACTAAATATTTTAACTAAGTGACTGTTTAGGTTTGCCCAAAAGTAACAACTTTTGATCATCATTCATTAAACATTTTAATGAAATATTTGATCAACTGTCACATGCTTGTAGAAAATCTATCTAATTCACCTTTCCAGGTAGGTTCCCAGGTAGGGTTGTTCCGTTTCCTTAAGCTTAAATACCCTAACCTAGCCAGAACCCGCCTTAGACAAGAGGTCCCTTATAGATAGATTTATTACAAATTTAATCTTTTATTAAAATCAATTTGATTCTATTAAACCGATTTAAAAAATTAAACTTAGGTTTCTAATCTCATTAGAGCCATGAACTTAGGTCTATCTCAATCAAATTTTAAAATCCTTTTAAAACATGATTTTACCTAAGTTTGCATGCAACTCTTGGTTATCAATTTTGATTCTAATTTCATTAATTATAACACTTATAAAAAAATGAAACAATCAAAATCAACCACAATGCGAAGCAACACATTCTCAAGGCATTTATAACTTTTATAAATAAACCTAAGTGTCATGCTCCATGCATTGTTCATTCATTACTACTTTTATGTAACTCTTATATAACAAAGTAATGAACCAAGCATACATGCTCTCATATACCCTTATACTACAACACTTATAATATAGAGATGATGCATGAATATGCTGAATGCATGCATAAATATAACTCTTATATTATATGATGCATGAGCATGTTTTAATGTAATTTAATCATGCAATCTACTATATTATAACATTTATAATATAAAGATGATGCATGAATAAATGCATAACCTAAGGTGGGTTTTAAATCTATATGTCATATACTATGGCATATAAACAAACATACATCTCATGTACATTAAAAAATAATGATGGACCAAGATAATATGCTTCAAAATCTGAAATAAAACTAATTATTACATTGAACCATCGAGTCGACCGGTTCAAACAAGCGAACCGGGTCTTGAACCACTCGAGTGAATCCTCGTTCCACTGATCGTATAGCTTTTCCTTGTGATCGTCGAGTAACCATGATCATGTAGCAATGATCGAGTATCTTTGACTATGCGATGAAGCATAAAGGTCACTCGATCATGCAGCGCACTGAGTTTAAATGCATGCCTAAACGATCGAGTAGATGACAACTATGCAATAAAGCATGATCGTCTAGACAATCAAGGAGCAAGCAACGACTATCACATACCGAGTGATCGAGTAGCCAGTGACTATGCGATGAAGTATGTTGGTCACTCGATTGTTTAATGCGTGTGTCTACCATGCAACGAGTATCATATACTCAACGATCGTTTACCCCCATCGTTTACACAATCGAGTAGCCAACGCAAACCAATTGTGTAAACACTTTACTCGTTCATTTAGCTTCAGCCATACGATCATTTAGTAAATGCTACACGAACGAGTTAGAACTTTTCTAATTGATTGTTTAGCCAAATCTAAACTATCATTTAGCCTGGGCTACACGATACGACCAATGCTTGGTCTTCTTCTTCCTCGATGAGAATAGCATCTCTATGCTTCTTTGAAACTTCATCACGAACGACTCAAGACTCTTCAAACTCTTTGAATACATACTCGATAGCAAGTTAATTATGGCCAAAAACGCAGGGGCCTTTACAAATTAACTTTAAAGGTAAAAGAAAGCTATAAAATAGAGCCAATCATCCTGAAACATCCATCAACCATCCACAAACACACTTAACACTTAAATGCATTGTACAACAAACTTAAAACCCACCAAGAGTGTAAAATAAAGTTCAATACAGCAATGAAATTTGGAATATTAGAACAACTGGCTCTGATACCAATTGAAGAAAATCTAAAATATAGACATCCAGTGAGCAGAAGCGAATCGTTCCAAATCCCATTGAGAATGAACACAAATAATTACAGTCTACTCGAACAGATTATGCATAATAAGTAAATTACAAACATGCTTCTTATAAATAAAAAAAAAAAACAAGGGATAGAGTATGCAAACCTTTAAAGAACTCTTCTTCAAATATCCTTCGATCAATCTCCAACGCGTCCAAAGAAGTACTCAAACGCAACAATCAGGACAGCAACTCGTTCAACAGCACGAACTGAAGAATCCTCGATCACTATCGAGTCCAACTCGATCCTCGAACTTCGAACTGAACAGGAACACCATCACAAGAGTTACCTTGGTATTCCTGGTATGAGAATCTAGGAGTTGTAGACTCTGTGTGACTTTGGATTGAGAAAAGGAGGAGACAGACAGTCGAGTAAGTGGGAGATGGATGAAATCTATCGTCTAGACTAGATACTCAATCGTTTAAAAAGAAGAAGCCTATCGTATAGACTTTGCTACTCGATCGTGTAGCAATGAGTAAGTGAGTAACTATCGTATAGTAAACTCGATACTTGATCGTGTAGGCTGTGAGACACTATCGTTTAGTAAAACGTTTTTACTCAATAGTCCTTTCTTTTGTCAAACGACACAAATGAATGATTTTCTAATTTTTGGAAAACAATTTTCCTTTTATCTCAAAGTTACTATAATCGTTCCAATAATCTCCTACTCAATCAGTTATTAAAGAAAATGAATTAATTATCATATAATTAATATATTATAAATAAATATGATAACCAACTTATCATATTATATTTATAACCTATAGTTTTAATATTTTATCATATGAAACATATAAACCATAGTTCTTTTTCTATGTTATGGTATTTAATATAAATCATATTTATATTAATTTCTCCAATTAATGTATCTAATAAATCATATCAATTATATCACATATAATTGAATTAATTTAATTATATCATATATAATTAAATTTCCTCTTGTTATTTTGAATACTTCAAACTAACCCAAAATCTGATTCTCAACTTGAACCCATTGAGCTACCAAGGGGACCTTATGGACCTGTAGCTTGAAGCTCCAACAGCACGTGAATAACGGACTAAACTCTTTAATCACAAGATCCACCATCCGTTAACTGTTGGTCACTCCACTAAAAACCGATAGTTGCACTCTTCGCACTACAAATATATTTCTGTGTTCATTAAATATAACCAGTCAATAGTGCGATGACCCTTCATAAATCGCTCGTAAGTACAATTGGGCCAATTTACCGTTTTGCCCCTGTAGTTACATCTAACTCCTTAAGTACCACTGATTCCTCTAATGAACAATAAGTCATAGTCTTGCTATGACTGAGTCCTTTCTTCCCAAGAGAGGGTGTGGCCACTATGTTCAAGACCCGAAATCAGCCCTTACGGGAGCAATTTATCTACTTACCCCTGCTTCGGGGAAGGAGTGAATTCCGTCTTATGTAGCTGAGTTCCCAACTCCCCAATCAGACGAATCCTTAAAATGGTAGGCTTGTTGAGTTGGCAATCTGGCCACTCTCACCCACACAAATCAAAGGACCGCACAAATCAAATAACCATGGATCTTAGTTTATTGGATTGAGTAAATGCTTATAAAATAACACTTATTTTATTAATAATAATATGTTTATAGAGTAGCAGGAGAATTAAGACACCAATCCCAACAAAGTCGATATCCTAGGACTTGTTGTTGCTAAAAGCCCAAAGATATGCAAGATGGTGAAGTCCCTTCTGAAATACAAAAATTATTTGATGAATTCCCACAATTGAAAGAAGAATCTGAGGGTTGCTCCCACTATGAAACATTCAACATCATATTGATTTGATCCCATGAGTTACTCTAACACATTTGCCTCACTACAGAATGAGTCCTAAGGAGTATGAAATCTTTCATCAACATATTGAAAATTTCCTAAAAAAGGAGCATATTCAACCAAGTTTGAGCTCGTGTGTGGTGCTAGCCATACTTACTCCTAAAAAAGATGATAGTTAGAGGATGTACATGGATAGTAGAGCCATCAATCGAATCACTGTGAAATACCACTTTCCAATGAAGGATCCCATATCTAAGAGTTCCATGAGCGCGTTCAGATCGCTCCGATCTCACAGTGATCAAAATACAACATTATACATTCATACGAACAGTTATACAAACAAACACTAATTATCAGCATGCTAAGAACAAGATAAATAACAAGGGAGAGAGTTCCATACCAGTTGAAGACAGTCTTCGACACTTTGGAATTCAATGCAGCGGAACCCTCCAAGCGATCTACCAACGCCCAGCAACAGCGTCAACAACAGCAGCACGAATAACCACAAACTCATGACCGCAACGGAGACGAAACCACCAGTAAAGAGCCCCGGGTATTCTCGGAGTGAGAACCCAAAGCATGGTCTTTGGTGAATTTAGTAGAGGAAGGAGAAAACATGAATAGTGTAGGCGATAAGCAAGTGGGAGGGGAAAAAGGCACTATCGCATAGCAGAATGCTTATCGTTTAGGATAAGCTACACGATCGTGTAGGTTTTACAAAACGATTGTTTGGAAAAGGTATACGATCGTTTAACAAAATCGGCACACTATACGATCGTTTAGAGAAGCTATCCGATCGTGTAGGAAATAGCGTGCAATCGTTTAGGCGCGAAGTGGACGATCGTTTAGGCGTGAGGCAACTATCATATAGGCTCTCGATTTACATAAGTGATCGTTTAGATGTTCACCAACGCGCGCTCTCTCTTTTTCTCTTTGGGCGATTGATCAAAATGAAAACTATTTTCATTTTAGCTCATCGGTTACAATAACCGATGTTGCTCCACTAACCCATGTCCGAACGTGAATTTCAGATTAATTATCATATAATTAACTAACTAATTAATTAATAAATATAATCATATTATATTTTTATCCTATAGTTTGATATGAACTATAGTATTTTCTCCTATACTTGATATAAATCATATTTATATCTAATTTCCTCCAAAATAATGTATCTCATACATTTAGCCAATTATATCATATATAATTAACCAGTCCAATTATATCATATATAATCAAACTTCCTCTTGTCAATTTGAACATTTCAAATTAACCCAAACACTGGTTTTCGACTTTATCCAAGCTACCCAGGGGACCTAATGAACCTGTGGCTCGAAGCTCTAATGATCCGTGAATAGCTGACTAAACTCTTTAACCACAAGATCCACCATCTATTAACTGTCAAGCATTCCACTAAAAACCAACAGCTGAACTCTTCTTACCATAGATATATTTACGTGTCCATCGAATATAACCAATCGTGAGTACGATGACCCTTCACAGATGCTTGCAAGTACAGCTGGGCCAAATTACCATTTTGCCCCTGTAGTTACATCTCACTTCTTAAGTACCACTGATTCCACTAATGAACAATACAACATAGTCCAACTATGTGTGAACACTGATAACGGGCAGAAATGCACGTTATTATAGTGCTAAGTTATTAAACAATGAAGGTTTACATTGAAAAAATATGTTAGATTGCGTCCAAAAACATTGCAGTCGCATGCGTTCATCGCATAGAAACAGTTAACTTTTGTATTTTTATGCAGAATATGCATTGATGCAAGGCAGAAAGTGCGATCCAAGAAATCAACGTTCGAGCGTAGCGTTACCGCAAGGCTTTACGGTGATTTTTGCTCGTAAACATCTGCTCAAGAAGGATTACCGCATAGAGTCGTCGCAACTTGGTGGCCTAATCTGGGTGAAAAGCATAATTAATCACGATGGGACAGAAAGCTGATGATGGTCGAATCTGAATTAAGTTGACAAGCCGCTAACGATAACAAGTACACTCAACTTTTCGGTGACAAATATTCGGCGCATCAGTCAGAGAATTAAAGTCATCCCATCTGTGCAATCATAAGAGAGAAGCCGCCTTTCACCCCGAAGCTCTATAAATACCGAAGGCATCCTTCAGAAAAGGGGTCCAACAAGTTCAAATACTTAGATAATTTTCTCCATAGTTAGAATAGCCTTGTTCTTAGATTTTCTTTTGTTTTAAGGCGGAAGCGAGAGAAGTGAGATTGTGTCGATAGATCGTTCCAGTGAACTTGGGAGAGTGCTGGAAGCTTTAAGATCAGAGAGAGAGGGCCAGCTCCTGCAGAAGCAGGAATATCTTTTGAACCGAATAGAGTTGACAATGTAAAGGCCTTAGGAAGCAAGGGATTGCTACCAGGCTCTCTATCCTTATCTTCCATTGACGTTTTGTACTCAAACTTATTTATAGAAATGGAATTTACTTTTCTATATTTGTTCACTCTCTGTTTATTACGCATGAGTAGCTAAATCTGTTAAATGGGTTGAGAAACACTTAGCTAGCATAACTGGGGATCTTCATTCTATGCGATTATCTTGTATTATGTATACTTCATTTGTCCATTAGAGATACTCGGGAGGGTAATCTAAGGACAGGATCTAGGCTTGGAAAAAGTCAGGTTAGAATCTAGGCTCGGGAGAGTCAAATTAGAATGCATAATCAAGAGATAAGAGCTTAGGAATAACACTGTATGCTTTAAACGCATCACATGCATCCTATAGATAGGATATGATTGTGTGCAGTCACCTTGTCTTTGTGTGCATCTTGCATCATTGCATAGGGAAAGAGTAGAGACTTAGGAATAAGCTCTATGGACATTGTTGCATTCAACACATGCGTCCTAGACTTAGGAGCACCGCATTTGCATTGGAAAATGATTTGTTGTTGCATGAGTGTAGCATGATCGCATAGTTTGACGCATGCCCAGGAAACACTAGCTAAAGACCTTCTCAACCCGTTCCTCTACATACTCAGTGTATCTACCGCATAATCGAACTTTTCTCAAATCCGCCGCATTTATTTATTTTATCACCGTAAACAACTACTGTTTTATTTGTTTACCGCAAAGTCTTCTGAGAAATTACCACCGCATATTATTTTCCCAAGTCCCTGAGTTTGACCTTAGACTTACCAGGAAACTCAGTGGAGTTTATACTTGGATTTCACTGAGAAAACTTGTTGCTCAACGCATTTCCATCACCACATCTCATTCCATATTTTCACTTCATAAAATAACCCATCAAACACCTCTCAGGCCAAGAGAAGGTGTGTGACGCCACATCATTCAAGTCCCGGAATCAGCCCTTAAGGGAGCTATCTATCTACTTACCCCTGCCTCGGGGAAGGAGTGAACTCTATCTTGTGTAGCTGAGTTCCCAGCTCCCAAATCAGACGAATCTCCAAAATGGTAGGTTTGAATCGGCGACCTGGCCACTCGCACCCATACAAATCAAAGAACCGCCCTCAATGGCAAGAGTTCTCAACTCACTCAGGATTGAGGTCATGCTACCTATAGTTATCCTAGTGAAGTGAAGTCTCTGTCATAAATGGTGTTATATAACGAGACGTTAACACTTCGTGGTCAGGTCTTATACAAACTCTTTGTATAGGACGCCCCCGCTCGCATGTCCTCAACACGAATGATCAGGATCAAATCATCTGTGACAAGTCATAACACTTGTGACCATTCCACAAAGCGGACCGCATCCGTAGCATTACCAAGATAAGGTTTCCCTTCTATATCCATATACTACATACCATTTTGGTCACTCAAGACATGATCCATTTGTATGTCACATACATGCTTGAGTCACATATAGATAACCAGGGATTTTATGTTTATTGGTTTGTGGTAAAGCAAATAAAACAAGTAAATGAGCAAAAATACAAGCTGTGAAGTAAATATCATATATTAACAACACAAGCGCTCGTACAAACTGTTTATAAACTACAGGACACGAGATTTTAGGACAACAACCCCAACATCCAATCCCTCAAATAAGTGATATACTTGATCAATTTGGAAGAACATTGATCTTTTCTAAAGTGAACTTGAAGAGTGGATACCACCAAATACATATAAGGTCAGGAGATGAGTGGGAAACGCCTTTAAGACCAATGAAGGATTGTTTGAGTGGCTAGTTATGTCATTCGGATTATCAAATGATCCAAGCACCTTCATAAAACTTATGAATCAAGTACTTCATCCTTTCCTTAACAAATTTATCGTAGAGGAACATTGATATTTTCTAAGGTGGACTTGAAGAGTGGATACCACCAAATACGTATAAGGTTGGGAGATGAGTGGAAAATGGCCTTCAAGACCAATGAAAGATTGTTTAAGTGGCTAGTTATGCCACTCGGATTAACAAATGCTCCAAGCACCTTCATAAGACTTATGAATCAAGTACTTCATCCTTTCCTTAACAAATTTATCGTAGTGTATTTTGACGATATTATGGTGTATAGCAAAAACTTTGAGGAGCATTTACAGCACCTTCAAAGCTTATTTTAAGTCTTAACAATAGAGAAGTTATATGTCAATCACAAGAAGTGTCTTTTTCTTGTGAAGGAGACTGCATTCCTTGGCTTACTAATTGGCCAAAATCAAATTGAAGTTGATCCAATAAGATTGAAGCTATTACTCATTGGCCAACACCTTGCTCGATAAAAGAAGTCAAGCTTTCCTTGGCTTGGTATCATTCTACAGAAAATTTATCAAAAATTTCAACTTCATTACAGTCCCCATCACTGATTGTTTAAAGAAGGGAAATTTCAAATAAGACAAAAATCAGTAAGATGGTTTTGAGTGCATTAAAAAGAAACTCAGCTCCAACCATGTTTTGAAGTTACCCAATTTCTCAACTCCATTTGAAGTGACTGTGGATGCATGTGGCCTAGGAACTGGTGGTGTTTTATTTCAAGAAGGCCACCCAATTGAATATTTTAGTGAGAAACTCAGCACCTCAAGAAAAACGTTGAGTACCTATGGACAAGAATTATATGCTCTTGTTAGAACCCTCAAACAGTGGGAACATTACCTCCTTTCCAAGGAGTTTCTTTTACTAACAAACCATTTTTCATTAAAATTCTTACAATCTCAAAAGAACATAAGTCGCATGCATGCAAGGTAGATCTCATTCATACAATGGTTTGACTTTGTGATCAAACATCAATCGGGCAAAGAGAATAAAGTTGTTGATGCCCTAAACTTAAAAGGCCTAATACTCACTACTTTAGCTAGAAGTGACTGTTCATTCTCACTTTCCATAATTATACGAGAATGACCAAGATTTTGCAGAAATTTGGTACAAAAATATACTCATTTTTTGAATACTAAAGACTTCCATGTTATGGATTAATTCCTATTTAGAGGAGAACAACTTTGTATCCCTCACATTTCTCTTTGAGAAGCTCTTCTAAAAGAAGCTCATTCAGGAGGCTTGGCTAGACACATTGACCAAGACAAAACATTTGAAATAATGTCAACTCGATTTTATTGGCCACAACTTCAACGAGATACAAATAACTTTTTTAAAAGATGCTCCATTTTCCAAAGAGCCAAAGGCACAAGCACTATATTCACCACTACCTATACCTTCAACCATCTAGGAGGACTTGTCCAATGATTTTGTGCTTAGATTACCAAAGACACAAACAGGGTATCATGCAGTAATGGTGGTAATGGATCACTCCAGCAAAATTGCTCACTTCCTTATTTGCAAAAAGACAAATGATGCAATCTACATAGCTAATCTCTTCTTTAGAGAGATTCTTTGACTTCATGGAGTGCCTGAATTTATTGTATTAGACAAAGACGTGAAATTCCTTAATCATTTTTAGCATACCCTATGGAAGAAGTTTGATACTACGTTGAAATTTAGTACTACTACACACCCTCAAACTGATGATCAAACAAAAGTTACCAACCAAACATTGAAAAATATTATATGTTGTCAATGGCTCAAGACCAAAAAAATAGGATTTGTCCCTTGCTCAAGCAGAATTTGCCTTTAACAACATGAAGAACAGATCAACGGAAAGTTGCCTCTTTGAAGTCATACACACCAAAACTCCTAGACTTACTTTTGATCTTGCCAACTTGCCCTCTTCTGTGGATATTAGCATTGAAGTCGAGCACATGGCTGAGAGAATTGAAGAACTACATAAAAAAAGTCCATTATCACTGGAAAAAAAACCACCTTGTCGTATAAGGAAGCTAAGGATAAGTCTAAAAGAGAAGTTAATTTTGAAGGCAATTTTGTGAGATCCCACTTACGCAAAGCTCGTTTCCCTACAAAAATCTACAACAAGTTGAAAGATAGGCAGCTTGGACATTCAAAGTATTGGAGAAGTACCACATTGAGTTACCAACAGATTTGTTCTAATTTTCAACATAGTTGATTTGAAGCCATATCTTGGTCCAGATTATTTCCATTTGGCCTTGTAATCTCCTTGGGGATGAGTCGAATTTTATTGTAACAACTTTTCCCTTATAAGTTATAAATAATGACTTCCTCTCTCATTTTGAAAAGAGAATCATTTTGATTTTTTTTATTTAAAAAAAAAAAATGGGACTTTTGGCATTACATGACTTTTTATCTTATAAATTCTTAGTTTTTATATTTACTGGACCAATGACATTTGACTTTTTTTAAATAGATCTACTTTATAGATAATAAAAATCTAGAATGTTATCACACACAAAATTCAATTTTGTCCAATAAATTAATAAATTTAATCTTTCAAACATGTCGTTAATATACACTAAATTCATAGGCCTATTAGAACTAAAAGTTCAAGAGCTAAATTCGTAATTTCCTTGAATTAAATTAAGTAAGAACTAGTGAATCAAATATAATCAAACCCAAGTAATGAACCATCTTAAATACATTTCTTTTAAAAGATAATACTATTACATTACAAATGCACATTAAAAGAAAAATAAGGAATTTAAATCTACCAAACTCTACCACCTAGGGAGAAAGAAAAAAGGAGCAATATATTTGTTCAAATGCTCAGGCTAAAATACGGTTACCTTTGTGATCACTCGTCAAGAGCCAATCACATCCCTACATCACACCTAGCGCATAATTTACAATTCTGGCATTGCTCAAAATATGGGCCCTTCACAAGATCACAGGCCCAATTTAACAAGTGGGCCAGAATATCTTCAAGATGTAAATCAACTTTCTGGCCCCAATTGCATCTCCCATGGTCTAAAAATAATACCACAACATAGCCACTACCAATCATCATAAATATAGACTGGAGGGGCAAACAATTGGTGTAAATAATGGGGGATTTGAGAAGTGAGAACTACACATTAAAAGTTACAGAAGGTGGGAGTGGATGAACAAAATGACACTCATTAACATTGCTAATGCTTCCATAGTTAGTGATTGAATGAGCTTATCTCGGGTCGAGCCGCTCACGCTCAACTGCCCTGCATTGACAAACTCGTTCTTCCCAGATGTGACTGACACATTTACAGCTTGAGAACCTGGAAATGAAGTTTGTTTTCACAAAATGAAACTCCATTAAAGTAGTTCAATGGGGTTGTACAGATTTATTATACACACTGACTTGTATGTTCAACTTACAATCATAGTTTGCCCACCCAATTCGCTGGCGAGCCAGATCATATACAAATATCTTATCTTTCATAACAAGATCTGCAAGACGAAGGCACGTCAAATGAGGCTCAATGATTAAGCACACATACTGCATGCACATTGATTCGAGGTGTTATGTACTAATGAACTGTAAAATCCTACATAATAGCAGGTGCAATATGGTTTTTACAAGTTGGAGCATTTGGTTACCCAAGATGTGGCAGATATTCACATTCAAAAAAAGAAGTCAAGTTCAGGGACTAACCTCCTAAAATCGTTACTCCTTCCTGAACTTTCTGAAAACCAATACACCACAATGCAGCACCATCCTGCAAGGATAGACCAATATCAAATATTCCTACATGATCCATGTTAAATCACGGATCTACCTAAAAACTTAAGCAAATGGATTAGGGTAAATTCTTGAAAATTTGTCAAAGGCCCAACAAATGAAATTCAATATTAATTGGGGATGAAATAACTTTACAAGGTTCGAACTCGAGACCTCCTATTCTCTAAATCATCAATCAACTCAAAAGTTTAAGCTAATGGGTTATGGTAAATTTAATATTATATCAACACTTTAACAGTCGGTACATAATTGAAGGAACGAATCTCAAACAACTTACATAAAAGCCAAGATGCATAAGATATTCTTCAGGTTTTAACACCATAGATGCACTGCCCGCGAAGTTTAAGCTAACCAGAGGAAATATCTCGCCTACACTGGACATAGAAGGAATTTTGCCCCATTCAATTCCTGGGTTAGTTGAAGATCAAATTACACCCCTTCTGATATAGTTAGAAGTAGAGACAAACCTGGTGGATACTAGATAACACTGGTTGCCCTTTGAAATAGTAGGAGTTACGGATTGGGAAACAGCAGCAGTTATCTAAACAAGTCAAAAGAAAAACACATGCTGATTAGTTGCATGTATATGACAATTAGAATTTTCGTTACACCTTATCATTACAAAAGTTCTTTCATTGTGACCTTTAACCTTTAAAATGGGTATAAAAACAATTCTTTTGAAATCTTTTTCCCTCAAAATGAGTGAAGGAATTTGACATGGCAGCAGAGTTTGAACTCGGGGAGAAAACTTACAGCGTTGACAAATGGAGTATAAGCTTCTTCGACAAGGTAAGCCAATGTTGTTCCAGAGTCTACAATAGTACCTCGATTGATTGATGTTGCAAACACAGATGGATCAATCGGCAGTGTCTGCCCATTGACAGCTATGCTTTCTAGATATAAGTTATAGTGAGGCCTGATATTTGAAACACAGTTAAACTTTCAACAGAAGTACTACATTTGTCTATTAACAGAAGCACAAATGTGAAATAAAAGCCTGAAACAGGTGAACCGTGCAGTTGGATGCCAACACAAATTCATAACTTTGAAAGGAAAGGTCATAGCCAGTATAAAATAAAAGTTTAAATTTACTACTTCCTAGATTCAAAGTAAGGATGGGATCATCTCTCAATTATACGAAGGAAAGACGTTGGAAGGGAGATGCTTCCAAAACAAAACAACCATCAAAGCACAAACATTTATGACAAAGGAAATTCTATAAGTAGCTCAAGGGTTCCAAAAAGAAAAAACAGTAATGAAGCACATTCGTTAAAAAAAATGAATTCAATAGATAAAAATTAGTCGCAACTTTTTTACTCAGGTTTTTTCAGTTGTAAACTATCAATTTTTAGGCTTCTGAGATATCAAATTCTTACTGAATATAATTTGAATGCCTCTAACATTGACAAACTATTCTATGAAGAGATGATCCTATTTTTACATTTTTACTTTGGCATATTAAATTAACAAAGCTATAGAAAAAGAAATTATGAAGGTGGACATACTGAGAGGGCACAAGTGGACTATACACAATGCCTGGCTCCAAAACCTCACCAAGAACCAATATACCACCACCATTTCCTTCTCCCTTTAAACAATGGGAAAATACTTTGGGGGTTATCCCTCGAGCTGACAACTGTGATATGACAGACAAACCCCCAGGGCCAAATCCAAAAATGCCATCTATTGCATGGTCTGATTTTGTCAAGTCTCCTGACTGATAGGTGCTACAACTGCATTTATAGATTCATATGATGCTTTCAGCATTTTCCCAAAAGTGTAAAAATAGATTCATATCTGCACTGAGCTAGAAGGAAATATATTGAGACCATCCCGGAGGATATGTTATATTTGGTATCAAAACATAAGTGTGGTTTGTGGTGTGATGAGATCATGAGACAAACATTAAACTCATATTCTTCTTCATGTGCAGAGACTTAACAACGGTCATAATACGACAATTAGCATGACCATGACAAAAAAAAAAAAAAAAAGAAAAAAAAAAGAAATTTGTTAAAAGTAGATTCTGTTGGAAAGTCCATCCAACTAGAAATATTTTACATGGTAAAATAGTTATTTTATCCTGATGGAGTCCATTTGAATTAAGCGAGTTTAGTTAGGCAGTTCAAAAAGTAAAAATTGTGCTCACCCAACTCACCCAAAAACAACAGTAGTTGAAGAGTTGGCAATCATAGAATGTCCCATGACCATGTCAAAGTACATGGACTCGGATACATAATAACCTGACGTTCCACTTCCATCACCATACTGAAAGGTGTAACTGCATTGATTACTCTGAGTTAAACACTGTGTTGCAGTTGTTTGGAATGCAGAATTGCATATTGGGTCAGAACAGGAGATAAGTGAAGAACTTGATGAACTCGAAGCATCAAAGAAATTTAGTTGAATCTGCACAGGGTAAACTAAAATAAGGACTTTAACATGGGGGCCATGGGACAATTTGAAACTAGCAAAAGAAGATATAAAAAGAATGACTCTTACGCCAAGTCCACTTGATCTGGGGCAGCCATTGCAGGAATTGCAGTTGACCCACAATATATCGCTTCCAGTGTCGATCTGCACCGTAAATTCCATTGGGGGAGTGCCTAATTTGACTTTGGTAAAGTAAAGCCTGAACAAGCCATTAACAACAAAATAAAAAGTTCACTCAGTGCATGGATGGGAGTGATTTTGAAATGTTTAAAATCACTCCAAAAATACCCTTGATCACTTAAAATCAATTCCATGTTTAATTTTATACTTTTAAACGCACTGTAGCATCCACATGAAATATTTAAATAGAATAAGAACAAGAAGAACCAAATAAAGAATTAAAGTAGCATTTATTATGACTTCCCTGTTAGACCAACAGAAGCAAAAGCAAAAGGAGAATATAAAGCTTTTTTTTCCAGTTTCAAGTCAATAATATCAATTCTTCCATCATTCCTTCGTTTTCTTTGGCCTAATTCCATACCTCCCTTCTCTTTCTCGCTCACTCACTCCTGAACGACCTACCAGCCGCTAAACAGAGTATCACAGGAACGAAAACATCACAAAACACAGAAATCTATTATAATCCAAGAAAAGCACAACAATCCTAGAGAAGACAATTTACGAACACACCCACCTGCTAAAAACAACAAAAATTTAAAGAAAATTGAGATAAAGAGCAAACAGTACCCGACGAGCAATGGATCGGAAGAACCTTCGACTGAGAAGTCGACAACACCTTGCAAGATTCTGGCATGCCTGACTCGGTCCCGAGCTCTGAGGGTTTCGAGTTGGACAGGGGGAGAAGAAGGGAAGGCCCTGTGCAGAGAGAGAAGTGGGACGGGGAAGCCGCAGTAAACCACCGTCGCCGGCAGAACAACGGATGCTGCTACGGCCAAGATCAAGGACGAGAAGACCCGCATTTCGGTGAAATTTTGTGGGGTTTTGAATTCTCAAATGGGAAGATTTATGAGCAAAGATCAAGTTATGGGTTTGATTATTCTACACATTGCAGTGGAGTTGGGAGAAAATTTTTGGTTTTGAATTAACAAATAAAGTTCGGTTTATAAAGCTTAAGCTTTTAAACCGCCATGGATCTGCTCCAGCATGTACAATCCACAGGCACTCGAAAATGAATGTGAAAAGTCGAAACTACCCCTTTCTTTTGTCTATTGATATAAATTTATATTATATGCTTTAAATTTCATTTTGGTTGTACTTGTAGCTGTAGCTGATTATTTAACTTTCTAAAGGTCAAATTTGGGTCTTTCCCAAAAGAAAATGTCAAATTTAGGCATTAAACTTTATATGATTCTTCTGTTGTTCTCCATGAACATAAACTATTAAAATATTTATGTTGGTCTCTCGACTTTAAAATTAAAGATATTATAATTCTTTTATTTGTTTCTTTTTTAACAACTTTTTTTTAGTATAATAAATTTAAAAGGTGAGAATTTGACCTTTGATCTCGAATAAAAGATATATGTTAATTATCAATAAAATATGTATATTTAAGTTGGTTCTTTTAATAAATTGATAATATAACTTTAAATGTGTATATATTAACGTATTCACGTGAGTATGTATCTATTGTTTTTGTTTACTCAAAAGGTTATAAATGTTAAACCCTTAATTATTTATTTGAAAAAGGATGAAAATTATGGTTATATATATATATATATATATGTGTGTTGTTTTTTAACTTGGGCTAAACTTAGTAATTTTCAAAATAAACAGGGAGTTAAATGGAGACCTTGAATCTTTGAAATGGTAGATCTAATTAGAATTTGACAGTAAAAAGCGTGTAGTTTTAGTGTAAAAAAAATCAAAACAAATAAAAAATTTAAAATACCATTTTGGTTCATATACTTTCAAATTTATTTAACTTTAGTCGCTATACTTTTAAATGTTTGATTTTAGTTCAAGTATTTTCAAAATCTTATATTTAGTCTAATTTTTTAATTTGACTAAATAACAATAATAATTTATATGCATGACAATGTAATATGAGAACGTGATTTCAAAATTTATGGTGAAAATATAATATGGAAACGTGAAAATAACAAAATACTTTTCAAAAGAAGTTAACAATAATAGGCCATTGACTACTTTAAGATTTATTGAAAGTATAAAAACTAAAATTATACGTTTAGAAGTATAAGGATTAAAATCAAATATATTGCAAAGTATATGGACTAGAAGCTATATCTTAACCTAAAAAAAATCATTTTGGTTACCTTTCTATTTTAATTTATTTACTTTTAATTGTCTAATTTTAGTCTCCATACTCAAAAAAATTTTAATTTAGTCCTTTTAAATTATATTTTCTTTAATCAATTGAACAATAATAATAAACTTTAATGAAGCAAAAAACACTACGTGAGATATTTTCAAATTTTATAAGAAATACTAGTGACTACTATTATTATTATTATTATTATTATTATTATATTGAGGAAATCAACCCAAAACTAACGAAGTAAACTAATTTTAAACTTTATTGAAAGTACTAAAATTAGAATTAGACCATTGAAAGTATGAAACTGAGATGGAGCGGAATCTAGAGTGCATTACTCGAATGATTCTTTTTCTCATGAATATTTCTAAGAGTTTTTTACTTCATTACTTCAATTTGATCTCAAATAGTTCTAAATGTTTCAATTTAACTTCGATTTAATTTTAATTTTAAAATTTTTAATTTAATCTTAGAAATCTTTTCTAAATATTTTTAAGTACATTTCTCGACATTTTTAGCTATAATAATAATAATAATAATCTAGTACATCTATTAAATTTTAGTTTGTCGTATCGAACTATAATTTAACTAAAATCATGAATATATCCTTGAAACTTAGGGATTAAATTCATATCTTCACCTTTTTTTTAAGTTACAATGTAAATATAAGATTAGAATTTGGTTCTACAACTTCTTAACAAGTATTTTTACTAGATATCATGTTCAAACAAATAAATTATATCTAACTTGCATTCATTTTGATAATGCCTACAAATTTGTGGTATTGAAGTGAGATTTAATGTAGGACACTAAGTTGCAAATAATAAATATTTTTAATATAAAACTGATTAATTAGTCATCATTTTTTGACGATATGTTTTTAACCTAAATAATTAACGTATTTTTTAATTATTTTTTAGTTCAATAGATATGTAGTATTTGGATTAATTAAGCCTTCACTCTTATATTATAAATTATGCTTATATCGTATGATCGGCATACCTTAAAATTTTGAAATTATACCTTTTGACAGAGGAGATTTAAAATCATGCATTATATATTTATTACGAAATCATGTGTTTGTCCTTAAAATCTTCATTTCCATTTTACTTTTGTCCCCAACTTACTAAGGTTACATTTTGTTCCACAAATTTTTCATTAATCATTTAACTTATAAAAATATTAAACTTTTATTTCTAAAAAATAAAAAAGTTTAAATTTGTTTTCGAACCCAACCTTTACCCTATTATTTATGGTTTTAAAATTCATATTCATACGGACAAATTCGTCCGAGTAAATGAAAGAAAAAAATATGTCGATATCATATTTCTATTAAATAGTTTCTTATTTTTTTTCTTTTTTTTAGTTCAACAGTTTTTATTTAGAGGGAAAAAAAAACAACATAGAAAATGATTTTGAACTTTCATATTCGGAAACCAAAATAAAATTCAGGTTAAAGTGGTCATGTACTTTGGAGTTAGTTCAATTTTGATCCCAAATACTTTTAAATGTCTAATTTTAATTTATGTATTTTTAATAAGTCTTAAATTTAGTCCATCAAAATTAATTTTAATTCATTTTAGTTAATGATAATAATAATTTTCATATAATAAAATACAATATGTGAATATATTTTTAGTGAAAATATTAATAGATAATAAAAAAAAACAAAAATCAACCGTAAATTAGCAATAGGGATTTAATTTTAGATTAGTTAAAAGATAATTATTTTAAATGATAAAACTGTTTGAAATAAATATATCAAAATGTTACTGTCTAATGATGATAAATATCGATAGATGCTGATAAATGGAGTAAAATAGTATTTTAACCCAAAATGTAAGTTAAAATAAAAATAACTATTCTAATATGAACGGTCCAACCAATCCAATATTGGTCTATTTTATATTAGCTCAATTATTGGAGGTGTCTATTTTAATTTACTTTGTTATAAAGTACGAATGAAGTAATTTAATCACTTTCCCCAACTTATGAAAATATCCAAACTTTTATTTGTCTTCTTGCTCTTGTTTCCGACAATGTGGATTTTTCTTTTCTTTTTCTTTTTTTTTCATCTTAAAAAATCGTTTTAGTTGCATATATTAAATAAACCATAAATTTTTAGATTTGTGTATACTTAGATACGAGTTTTATTAAGTTTTATATTAAATAGTTCTTAAACTTTTAAAAAAGCCTATATCATATCATATTTTTGTTAGTCAATTATTGAATCAGAATCTAATTATAAATTTATACAAATTTTATTGAACAATATTAGCACTTAAATAACCAAAAAGGAAGTTACAGAAAAACGAACTTACAACAATACTCAATTAATAAAAGAATAAAATATTAATTCCATATATTTTTCCTAATATCAACTCATGGTCAAACAAGTATATAGACCATTTAAACGTGTTTTTCAAATCTCGAAAATTTAAAATATATTTTTTTGAAATTTCGAGAACTAAAATAGATACCTACATCAAACTTTATAGATCAAAAGTTATTTTGCCCTTGATTTTAATTTCTTTGAGCACTTCCCTTTTTAATTTAAACAAAAATGGCTCCATAACATTGAGATAATAATAATAATAAAAAAAAAAAAATCGCAAAATGGATCTGGCAAAGCAAAAGCTACATACATTCATGTGTCCTAAGTGGGGAACAAACATCTTTCTAACCTTCCCTTCCAGGTTAACTAATAATAAAGTTAAATTATAAATTTAGTTTTATTTTTTTTTTTTTCCTTTTTAGGACCGTTTGTTTGCATCTTAGATTCCTATGGAGTTGACATCTGATTTATCGTGTTTGTTTTGCGATATTGTGAGATGTCCTAACATCTGAAGATTCCCGAACGTCCTAAAATGTCCGGATGGAGGGTATCGGGAGAATTTTGTATGCTCTTCTAAAATATAGGGTTTCTAGATTCTCGAGATGAGAGCATCATCATTTTACTTTTTTGTCATTCCTTTTTATTTTATTTTACATATATATAATAATCTAATAAATATCGTCAACCATGTATATCATATATTTTTAGTTATATTATAATTCTTATTTTTTAATCAATATATTCAAATTTAAATTTAAATTAATATTTATTTTATAAAAAATCTTAAATTATGATATATTATTTTGTTGAGAAAAATAACATATAAAAATAATATAAATTATATTAATTTAAAAAGAAATTTAAATTGATAAAAACAAACATGTTATATAAGTTCAAATTATATCAAATTAATTATAAAGTAATAGATAGTCGTAAAGACATTCTTAGAACTTTATGTAAATTTAAGATATTCCTAAGTAGGAATCCAATGAAACAAACACAATTATTTAAATATTTCTAGATCGATGTTTTTGTGTTGACCTGTTGCTTGGTATGAGTAAACATTGCGTTGAGAGCAAAATCCATGCGTTGATCATAGAACTTCAAAGAGGACGCATTAGACAGTGAAGTCTGGAAAACAACACCAACTTGGGACGAGGAGTTCTCCCAATATACTCGTGTGTTTGGAGTGATTTCAAAGCCACCTGAAAGCTCTGAAAGTCTAGTTTTCAGGGTAGGGCTGCCGGAGAAAAAGCTCTAAAGGATTGGGCTGGAAACTGAGAAGAAGACAGAAGGGTCAGGCTGTCGAATAAGCTTAGGCCAGTCTTGAAGATTTTGAGATTCTGACCAAACCACAAGGAGTTCTGAGCTCAGATTTTAGGGTAAGCTTCCTGAGACATTTTAGAATATATTTGTAGAATTAAGTATCTAAATAAAGCTTAAAACTATGAGTAATCTGAGTTACAATTTGAATCTGGATTCTAAGGGTGAAAAAGGGAGCCCGAGGTAAACAAGGAACTTCTAGAGTGAAAAGTTCCTAAGCGATCGAGGTGAGTGACTAAAAATTTGACTAAAATGTTTGACAAAATATTTACAATGTTTTAAAGAAAGCATGTTTTAAAGAAGATTATTCTCATGCCAGCTAGTTTTACAAAGTAATTTCTAAGCAAACCATGAGTTATGTTTTAAACGCATGCATGTGTGGGAAGTTTGTTGAAAAGCTATTTATATGTGTTAAATATACCCAGCATGCGTTAGTATTTTTAAAGCCATGTTTTTATATGTGTTATACTTTACATGCTTTAAAGAGAAAATCATTTATGACTAGTTTTACTTAAAATGCAATACCGAAGGACATTTGAGAAGGTATCTGCCCAACTAGATACCGAAGGACATTTGAGAAGGTATCTAACTAACTTGGTACTGAAGGACTTTTGAGAAGGTACCAAACCAACTTGATACCGAAGGACATTTGATAAGGTATCCTAGCAACTCGATATTGAAGGACATTTGATAAGATATATGAGCAGAAGTACCTAAGGTATGACAGTACTTAGTATGGCCACGTGCATGTAGGTAGTTAGAGTCAGAGATTAAACAAAAGGGTTCTCTCTTGACTAGCAGTTGGTGTTGGGATTATTTTTAACCACAACAGGGTTATTCTCAACTGAGAAACAGTTTTAATGTTTTATGATTAAAACAACTTTATATGCTTTATGCTTGGAAAATGTTTATACTGCAGTACGAGGTACTATAGAAGCTTATATTTCAGTTTAATCTCTTTATTGAGATTTTTGCATGAGAATCAGTTATCTTTCTTAAGTCACTCACTGGGCTAGCAAGCTCACCCCGTTTTCAAATGTTTTCTTTTCCCCCAGGTAAAGGTCAAATCCTCAGAAGATAGCTCTGCATCTGCTCTGCCACCAAAGGATAAAGATATTGTAACCTGTCTGTTAGTTGGTTACTGTAAATATTGTACATATGTTATAGGTGATCATATAGGGACTAGGGTTTTGGGCTTTGGGACTTGTGAATCTAGTGTTGTAATGATTCTAAACATGTTATGTTTCTAAATTAATAAATTTGTGGCCTATAAGGCATTCCGCTATATATGAGTTATATATTGGTATCAGAGTTATTCCGCAAGAGTTATTAGGCAATAAGTGTCAACCAAATGGTTGATAACTGTTGCAGTCACGCCCTTTCCTAGGCTAAGAGGGTGGTCTGGGGCGGGGTGTGACAATAAGGCAGAAGATCTTTTTAACATTCACGTGGTTTCCATTAGCCTATACTCTTATATGCTATCATAGATTGCATCTTATTTCATAAAAACTCATGTATGCTGGTTTCCTCTCTATTGTTGGAAATGGTTACTATTCGTGCAATGAGTTAATCGGTTAGATCTTTGTCTTATCCTTGTCGGTTTCAACTTATGTGATATGTTTTATAGCGCTTTCAAATTTATTAAAGATTACAATAAGGGATAAGGACGAGGACGGAAACATCTTTTTATTCTGCCCCGTGAGGGTACAATTATAGAAAATTTGTTACCAAAGGACTTTTAATTAGGAAAATTGGATCCTATAACACAAATTACAATTTCATTTGGAAATATAGCAAAACATCGAACTTTTCAAAATGATAGCAAAAAGCACAAGACACACGTGAATTCTTTTTTCTGTTAATCTAAAATACCCTTAACAACTTCTTTAACTATATTGTAATAAATCCAACAACTTTGTTAATTATAATGTAATTATTTATCGAATTTATAATTCAACCTCAATCGTTTTCCTTTCAAATATTTCGTGTGAATTAAGTTATGGTTTTCATGTCCTTATCAGTTTTTTCAATCATGCATTGTAATCTTCATTAATTATACTATAATTAATTTATCGAATTCAAAATTTGTGTCTTCTATCGGTTTCCTTTCAGATTTTTTTTTTCTTAAAAACTGGTTTACTTTCAAATATTTAGTGTGAGTTAAATTCCTTTCATATGCATATTTATCTAAAAAATCGTCTATCTTTAAATATAAAATGCCGATTTGAATTTTCAAAGTTTATATTATATTACTTTTCCAAAATCTGACATTTCATATTTGTTAATCCTAATTAAATAATATAACTTTTAAATTTAGCTTTATCACTATCTTTATTATAATTTTATTATTTATATATATATTCGTCTCCTTTAGCATTTTTAATTTTACTGTAATTAATTCTTCAAGTTCAATTTAATTAAGTTAGGGAAGATAATTGGTTTGTTTGATTTAATTTGAAGTCATCGAAAGATTCGAATAAGAAGAAAACTTAAGACTAATTTATTGTTAATATTTTGTTTATGAGAGTTAAAAATGAATGTACAGATAATAATAATGATTACATTTAAAAGGAAAAAAGAAAAAACCCACACCGCACCGCGCGCCCTTAAACCTTAACCCCACCAAAACCTAAGTTAATCCTCCATCTTCTCCTTCCCGCAAACCGCCCAGCGAAAGCAGCCGCGCAGTCAGCTGCTGCCCACCGACGACCGCCGGCCACTGTATGTAAGTCGTTCGCCATCTCCGTTTCAATTTTGTTTTCGTTTTATTTCATAAATGAATTGTTGAAGGTTTCATTTATCCCTCTCGGATGCTCCTCTGCAATTCACTTCATCTTTCTCAATTCCATTAATTATCCCCTAATTTCCCATCTTAATTCGATTAGTGACGATCAATGGACCGGGCTTAAAGAAGTTGGGCCGGATCCCACCGCCATTGACCCCTTTTACTTAGAGAGATGTAAAATATTTTCTGTTTCAGTGCCAATCACCGATGGCAGATCACGCGGCTCCAGACTCTACCACCAGCGACGCGTCGGCCCCCGCTGCCGCCACCGCCACCGCCACCGACGGGTCGAGTTCTGCCCCACCTATTGTTACACCAGTGCCCAAACGAGCTTGGGGGGATGAAGAAGACGATGATGTGGGCGATACTGGAGATTCATCCTCGGCCCCTTCCGAGTACTTGGAATCCCTTAAGATCGAAGACGACGAAACAACGCTTGATGAACCCATAGACTCTAACATCACGGCGGTAAGTCTCTCACTCTCTCCATCAAGTGTGAGAGCAAGTCGGATTAAATGGCTTCTAGGAATTAAGGACATAGGAAAAAAGGAATCAAGGATTTAGTTGATGAAACATTTAGGGTTTAAGCGAGGATTAAGGAATTTTAGCTGCTGGCTGTAGGATTTGGTTCTTCGTGCATCGGAGAAACATGATTGAAATTCCCGATCTACATAAATAAGAACTGTGTTTCGACAGTTGACAACCGGTGAAATTGTTTTGAAGTTTTTGATATTAGAACAATGTGGGGTTTCTTATTATGCTATTCATTTAATTTATTTTTCATTTGGTGTAGGTGACAACCGGTGGTACTCCATATACATCAGCCAGTACTTTTGAGGATTTGAATCTGTCTAAAGAGTTATTGAAGGGTTTGTATGTTGAGATGAGATTCCATAAGCCAAGTAAAATTCAAGCTATAAGTTTACCTATGATATTGACTCCTCCTTACAAAGATTTAATTGCTCAAGCACACAATGGTTCTGGGAAGACTACCTGTTTTGTGCTTGGGATGTTGAGTCGTGTTGATGTGAACCTGAAGGCTCCTCAAGCGTTTTGCATATGCCCTACAAGGGAGTTAGCCATGCAGGTAAAAAAAAAAAAGCACTCTTTTATGTCTAACTGAATGTCTTTGGCTCTTAATATGTTTGATTTTGATTTTTCTTTAATATTATTATTGTAGAATATTGAGGTTCTTAAGAAAATGGGAAAATACACTGGGATAACTTCAGAATGTGCTGTTCCCGCTGACAGTGCTAACTATGTACCTATGTCAAAGCGACCACCAATAACTGCGCAAGTTGTGATCGGAACTCCTGGCACAATAAAGAAATGGATGTCATCGAGGAAGTTGGGAGTAAGTTGCGTGAGGATTCTTGTTTTTGATGAGGCTGATCACATGCTTGGCGAGGTAAATTATTATGTATAGACTTCACATATTGTAGCATCTGTGTCCATGGAAGTAGTGATCTCCTCTTGATTTGTTATTCAAGAACGTAGTTTCTTAATGTATATTTTTTATTTTGAGAAATTGTGAGGATGGATTATTGTAGTTATTTTTCCCTTTTCCCTTTTTTTATTTTTTATTTTTATTTTTGTCCAGGATGGCTTTCAAGATGATTCATTGAGAATCATGAAAGACATTGAGAGAAGTAGCCCTCATTGCCAGGTCCGTCTATAGTTTAAATAATCATCTGTAATCTCAACTATGTAAGCTCATTTTCCTTTTTTTAATGTTAAGAACTTTGTTTCAGGTGCTTTTGTTCTCTGCTACATTCGATGAGAATGTTAAAAAGTTTGTCTCTAGGGTTGTCAAAGACTACAACCAGCTTTTTGTGAAGAAGGAAGAACTATCTTTGGAGAGTGTGAAGCAATTCAAGTTGATATGTCCAGATGAATTAACTAAAATTCGAGTCATAAAAGATAGAATTTTTGAACTTGCAGACAAATTGGGTCAGACAATTATATTCGTGCGCACAAGAAACAGTGCTGGCATGTTACATAAGGCACTAGTTGATCTTGGTTATGACGTGACTACCATTCAAGGGGCACTGACGAATGATATTAGAGACAAAATAATAAAAGAGTTCAAGGATGGTTTGACCAAAGTTCTTATTTCGACTGACCTTCTAGCTCGAGGCTTTGATCAGCAACAGGTATGGATATCAGTTAACCATCCTCCGTTTTGTTTGTTCATAGTAAATCCCATGATGTCTTTTCAGACCCTAATATATGTTTCTTTTCTAGGTCAATCTAGTTATCAATTATGATCTTCCTCTTAAACATGAACCTTCTCTACAAGCAACGAAATACAGATCTTCCTCATCGTCTGATCCTAACTATGAGGTGTACCTTCATAGAATTGGTCGGGCAGGTCGTTTTGGGCGCAAGGGTAAGTTTCTGTTTCTATTATACTTACATGCCTATGTTTCTAGATTCATGTAATCTTCCAGCCCTAACCCTGGATATGACTCCGTGTCCTTGATTGTAGAATCTAAGCAACTTTATAGCGGTTAGAATCAATCTCTTAAACTAGGTCCTTAATATTGGATCCATATTAGAACCTATTTCTTTGTTTAAATAAGAGAAGGGAGTTGGAGTCCATGCAACTACGAAGTTGCTTTTGTATTGATGTGCTAACTCTTTTGTAGTATTAATTGCATTGAAGGATCATTAAGTAGACAATTTTTTGGTATTTTGTTAAACTGAAAACCCATGGCTGTTGTGTTATCGCCACAGGAGCTGTGTTTAACTTGCTGTGTGGTGATGAGGAAATCGCGCGAATGGATAAAATTCAGAAGCATTTTGGCTCTGAAATAATAGAGGTAAGATTCCTTCTCTGGTGGACAACATTGGAATTTCACTCGTTTCCGGATCTACCTGGATATCGAATTTCTATCTCAGTACCTTATAAAATTTTAATTTCAGGTTCGAGACTCTGATGAGGACATTCAAGCAGCCTTAAAAACTGCTGGATTGGTTTGATGTATAGTAATGAGTTTACCATGGCTTATTTCCGTTGACACCAACTACGAACTGAAGGCGATAAAACTTGAAACAGTTGGATGCAGAAAAGTGGATGGAAATGATGGTTCATAGTTTTTGTTTTGCTTTAAAGTTTAAAGGAAATTACATTTGGTTATGAGGTATCTAGTGTGTTTGAGTTGTTAATTTCTGGCATATGGTTAGGCTATTGTAAATTGTGGAGAGTTATGTTAGTTTTGCTGAAATCTCTTGATTGATGAAACCTGTTGAAATGAATAGAGTCTTTATAAACAAATGTGTTTTTATTTTTTATTTTTAATCTTTAAATGAAATAGAAATCTCCTACTTTGTATTTCAAAGAAATCAGTTAAAGCAAAGCATTTGTAGGTCAGCTTATGAGAATTTGGTCTATTTGCAATGGAAAATAGGACCTGAAATTTAGTCTTCCAACTGACGTATGGTTGAAAGTGATTTTGAAATAGTTAATGTCATATTATCAAAGTCGTTTGAAATGTGCTTTTAATCATGTAAAATTATGAAGATTGCATAAAAATGTAAAATTAATTATTAAATTACGTTTGAGAGTGATTTTAAAATAGTCAAAATTATTTTTGTCATATTTAAAACAATTCTAAATTATATCTTTGATCATTATAAATAAAGTTAAATTTTAATTTTATGCATTTATAAGTAATTTTCATATCATTAAAATTGGTTTGGAATGATTAAAAGAATGTTTTAGAAATTTTGAAAACAATAAGAGGGATTTAGTATGTGATAAAAGTGATTTTAATTATTTTGGAATCACTTTCAAACATGTTTAAAGCCTTTATATACTAGCAACATAAGTTGAAAGATGTTCTATCTTCTAATTTTGTAATTTTCTGTGAATCAATCAATAATACTAATTAATTAAGTTATTTTGTAATCATATATATATATATATATATATATATATATATTGGTTCGAGGTTGTATAAATTGATTTGTTTTTTCCACGTACAAACGTGACTTGCTTTTATTTCACGTTATAAAACGAAATTAATTTGTTCTGTTTATTTGAAATCAATCCAAGTCTCAGACAACAAACCAAATGGTAACCAGAAAATTCTTATCAAACCAAATTCATTGTAATGTTTTTTAAATTTAGCCTTCATCGTGTGATCCATTTATAGGTTTGCTTTGCTGGATGAATAAATTAAAAACCATAACTAAGACAGTATTGTTTAATTATTAAGATCGTAAATTTGATCCGTATAATTTAGAGATAGTTAAAATTTAGTCCTTATAGTTCATAAATAAGATTTAGTTTCTATGATTTGACAAAAATCTCATAATTAGTAGTCTCTATGGTGAGATTAAAATGTACTAATATGAGAAAACGATATGCAAGTTGAACCCTAAATCCTAAATCCTAAATATTTGAGTCTAGTTTTTATTTGTTCCAAAGGTTTCAAAATGTCTTTTAGTACTCATGATCTCAATTTAGTTCTTAGGTTTCAAAATATATAATTATTTCAATGTGATCTTCAAGTTTCAAGATTTATACTTTCGACATTGATGTTTCACTAATTACTCACTTCAAACTTTGACGTTAATGTCTATTACTTAATTTAAAATAAATATAAAGTGAAAATTTAAAATTAATTTTAATAGTAATGAAAAAATAGTAAAATATTAATTATAATTTTTTTAATGTTATTAAAGTAATTAATAAATAATTAACACTATAGACCAAAAGTGAATATCTAGTAAAAAAAAAAATACAAAATAAAAGTGTAAATCTTCACATCTAGAGATTAAATTGAAACAAACTCATATTTCAATGATAAAATTGTAACATTTGAATCAAATCCGAAACTTAATAACAAATATATATATATAAACAATATCTATGTATAATGTCTAAAATGGTCATTTTGATACATGACCAAGTAATATTTAAACCTCTATTTTTTTTTTTTTTTTTTTCTTTTCTCCAATATTGAATCAATTGAGAACAGAAGCGGCAACCTCCTTGGTTTTGACTTGTGAGCAGATAATCAATGGAGCTTTGCTTGATGCTTCAATGGTGGAACGCACGTCTTCAAGTAGTGTCTCTCCACTTCCTTCGTCCTTCTCCTTCTCTATATGAACCTCCACAATCCTCCCCGATCCACACACCGGCTTTTACAGACACAAAAAGCTCAAGATGGGACCTCTATTACGGCTGACAATGGCGGCTTCAGTTCTAATCGGCTGCATCAACATCATAGCAGCGGCAAACGAAGCCAACGACGTCATTCATATCGGCGGCAAAGTTCTCTGCCAGGACTGTACTCAGGGCTGGAACGAGTGGAACAATGGAAAGCCTCTCAAAGGTAATACACAATTAATGTGATCAAATTCTTCAAAATTGAAATCGCCTTTTCTGATGATGTTAATCGACGCTCTGGATCTCAGATTGTAAGGTGTCTGTAACGTGTTTGGATGAGAGAAGCAGAGTGATGCATTACGCGAGCGATTTGACGGACGAATTAGGGCAATTTGATATCGCAATCGCCAAGTTCATTCATGGAAAGAAATTGAATCCGAAGAAATGCTCGGTGCGGCTCGTTTCGTCTCCGGATCCGACTTGCAATATCATGACCGATTTCGCCGGTGGCCGCTCCGGCATTCAACTCCGGGGACCGAGCTTGGTGTATCGCGATTTCGTCAAGTACGTTCTCGGACCATTTTACTTCACTTCGCCTATGTGCGAGGAACCTGATACAGATGGTTCCGATGATAACGATGGAAAAAATTACTGAAACTCATCGGTTTCTTCCCCCTTTCTCGACGGGAAGTGAAATTTTCCTTTTGTGGATTCGAAATTGCTGTTACTGATCTTTGTGAATGAATGAAAATATGGTTATAAACTTGTGATTGAAAACAGAACCTGATTATTGCATCACTCATAAATCAATGAATCTGTTCATTAAATTAAATTTGTTTCAATTATTAATTCTTTTGAATGGTAGAAACTTGAATGGAATAATATTTTTATTTTTGTCCTTCCTTTTCTTTCTTCTTCTTCTTCTTCTTCTTCTTTTTTTTAATTGAATCTCTTGCCTATAGACTACTAACTATTTACGTGGATATTATCAAATTAGAAAGGATTAAAATTCTCATTTTTGAAATAAAACTGAAGTTTAGATTCTTTCAAATCATAGGGAAGAAATTTGTTATTTAACTAAAAATAAATATGAAGGGATTAATAAAAGAAAAAGTATCTAGAAAAAAAAAGTAATAATGTATAAATCAAAATGGTATTCGAAATATCAAATTTAAGGGATTTACCTCGACCTAAAGCTTGAAAGTTGTATTGAAATCTTTCTTAGCCAAGTATACGTGCTTAAGCTAATCAACCCCATTCATAATAATAATAATAATAATAATAAATAAATAAATAAAAGGGGTCATACCCTCCAATTTTAATGAAAAATACATTGCATATTTTAATATGAAAAAAAAAGAGGTAGACTAAATATATGTTTTGGGCTCTCTTGTGTTGGGATGTTTTCTTTTTTACATTAGTCTTTATTGTTTAAGAATTTTCAATTTGGTTCGAGAATGTTAAACTTGTTTATTTGATAAATCTACATACCAAATTAACCAGGGCCTAATTGGTAACTTTTATATATATATATATATATATTAAGCTCAACAATATTCAATGAGTATTCAAATTTTTTATATATTGGTCAAGATACATAAAGTTGGGTGGGGGAATTTACCCCATCCCTAGCCCCAATGGCGTGGATGGGGACGGGGACAGGAATTCCTGTTTTCCTTTTTTTTTTTTTTTTTTCTACGAGGACCATTTAAAAGAAAATTTTTTTACCTAAAATTCTCTTTGATTTGGACTTGAACATTTTAGTTAGGCTTAGATTGGGTTAAATTAAAAATTAGAGTAGATATAAAAAGTTAAATACCTATATATATTTATATATATATATTTAAAAATGTTGGGATACCCTCCCATACTTGCGAGAAATTTTATCAACCATAATATATGCTCGATTTATTAAGTATTAACCTGTAATAATTTAACATCAACCACGTCAAGCACCTCTAAGATTCACTATAATTAAATTTTGAAGCTTTTAAACCATAAGGAAAAGATAGAGAAATACTGCAACATTATGAACAAACACGTATATATTTAAGAAAAATACTTGATACATCCTGAGCATTACCTATTTTTGCACTCTCTTGATCAACTAAAATAGGTAACTATTTTAAAATATAATAAATAAAAAAATATAAACCTTGCCAGCTGGCAATATCAATTGCCAATAAATTGTTGACACGTATTGTTTAAGAAGAATACGTGGCAAGGCCTTAAGAAGCAACGTGGAAGAGGTCCAATTGCCGTTTGTGGCCACAATCTGAATCTCCGCCAAATTCCCAGTTGGAAAAAGCTCTCCGCCGCGCCACCACCTCGATTCTCCGCCATGGCGACCCGCCTTCCGAGGATAAAGCCATTCTCCTCCCTAACTTCTAAACCATCGCCGATTGCCGTTCTTATCGGATATAGGCGAAGGTGGTCGTCGTCATCCTCCTCTTCGTCGTCTTCGTCTTCGTCGCCGAGTAAATCACAGAAATCGGAGAAGAAGTTAGTGGACCGTCTTTCGTCGGTGATAGACGCCGTCAATGACCGTAAACTCCCTCCGGAGCTTCGAGGCCAGCGTAACTCTGTCAGGTTCTCCCTGCCGCCTTTACTTCATATCTGATTTGCGCTTTCTGATTGATTCTTCCCTATTTGATTTTCATGATGTAATCTTAATGCTTGGCTTTTGTTGATAATTTGTTAATTCATGAAACAGAGTCTCTTTTGTATCAGGAATTGTTCATGTTCTATGGATTCTACATTCCTTTTCTTGTGCCAAATATTATTGTTACGAATACTTTCATTATCTGTTAATACCCGAAACTTATAGGTATTAAACTATCTACCAAATATGCAGCAACTAATTAGCAATACTTCTATTTCCGTCAAAATGAGAAGGAAAAATTAGAAGGAAAAAGACGGGGGGAAAAAAAACCTTGAGTTTATAGACGTCCATTCTTCTGCTTGTAATGTAGCCATGGATAACAAAACTAGTCATATCATTTCTATGTAAACTTATGGTTCTTTTTCACTTTCGTAAAACAATTAATTGAAATTAAGGCTATCTTCTCTTTGATGAACATTTTATTTTGCATTTTATTGAAGAACTCTTCTTTTCAACTACTGTTGGGTTGAGTAGGTAGGATATTTTGGACAGGTCAGAAACTGATCTGATAAATGTTGTTGAGCGGAGGATTTGGAATTCCATGGAAGAAGGGAAATTCGAGAACTTACCAGGAAAAGGGAAACCTCTGAACCTCTCTTCTAATCCTCATGCTGATCCAGCAGAAGACACATTGTACCGGATCTTGTCCAAGAACGGATGTGCACCTGAATGGGTTGAACTCAACAAAGAGATCAGGAGTAACATTTCTGTATGGCGATCGTCATTGAAGAAAGCATTTGAGAGTAGAAGCAATGGAGATCATTCAAAATGGACTGAGAGTTCAGAGGCTTTGCAAGTCCAATTGCAACACATCAATGACAAGGTTAGTTATCAGTTTCATGGCTCCTTGTTAATGGAAAGTTGATACCTAAATTTTAATTCAATATCGTATTCTTTCTAACCTATTAAATCACTGACTAATCGAAAAACTTAAACTGACCTGCATTAATTTCATGTTAAATCAAATTGACCCAAAAGCTTAAGTTAATGGATGATGATAAATTTATTATTATATCATCTAACATAATTAGAAATTGGTCAATCCAACCGTTCAAAAATGGCTGCTTGCTAGGCTTTGTTATGGTTTGGGAAAGTATTTTTTTCTTAAGACTAGAAGTCAACATTACTAAGTCGATTTGATTCGGAGTTAGATTCCAATATTGAACACCATGGATGGAAAATGACCGATTGTTGATCCAATTAGCAGAACCGAAGCTATGTTCTAACTGATTTTAGCATTAGATTCCACAACATGGCTAGGGGGTATTAATTGTAGTTGCCATTTGCAGGTTTTTCGGTATAACTTAATAGTTCCTTTCGGACGACAAATGTTTGGATTGAAATGGGAGAAAGAGATGGATCGTCTTGTAGAATGAGGCAAATCGTTTCTCGTCTTTGAACTTGCATGGGTTTTGCTTTTCAGGTAAAACCGGTGTTCATATCTTTACTGATAGAAGAATTGTTGAAGTCATGGCTTTAAGATGACAAGAAATTGTAGTGTTTTGGCATTATACAAAATGATACCTCCTTTCACCTTGCGGGCTACGTTTCTTTTATGGCTAATAGTTATTTTCAGTATATGCTGAGATCCTTTTGCATCAGATCCATACTTTCTTTATATAATGTAATCAGACATTCATACTTTTGTTCATGTAATATCCAACATATATACTTCGTTTATATAGATAATTATCCTGGTTTTTGTTGGTTGAGTAGGTATATATCATATATGCTTGTACAAATTTTCCATTAAATATCTTCATTGGTCTCAATCTACTTTCCATTATATTTACAACATGCAAATTATTCAATTGTTGAATATTTTCAAGCATCATTGTTGAAAGAAATTCATGTTGGTCGGATGAAAACTCTTGTTGAATATTACCACTCATCGATCAGAGGCAAAATCTCAGCCGTCTGAAATGTTCAAACCATCGTTGTCCTTCAAACCCAAAGCATATTGGAGAAAGAAACAACTTGCCATCGATTTGTGTAGTTCACATCAGTCAAGAGTGCGATGATAAATAGCTAGGGATCATGGACGGTCAGACGAAATTATAGAAAGAGATGAGGCTGATTTGGGATTGAATGATCCAAGGATTGTCGAATGAAAATGAAATTCTTTTGGACTTTTGATACTACTATTCAAATGGTGCATAGCATGTATAACATTTTTATTTCATGGCCTTAACATGTGTTTTTTCTTCTAGGAAGTTCAAATCTCCATAGAAGACAATTAAGAAGAAAAACTAGTAATGACATAACATATGAAGAAGTACACAATGTTTTACACATTACAAAGATGTCAAATCATCATCTGTTAATTTAATTAGTATCGTATTAACAAAATAATACCACACAAGAACGTGGATAACTCTTAAACTCTTTTTATTTAGAAGAATATAACTACGTAGACTTGTCAATTTTAGATTTTAAATTGTGTTCAATGTTTGACATAAAACTATTAAAACTACAAGAACTGATGGACATTATTTTTAAGTCCAAAATATATAAACACAAAATTGAGAGTTAGTTTAGCCTTAATAAAGTGCTGCATTATTTAATACATTATAGAGATATTTGGGTTCTGCATTATTTAATCTTCATAGTAGATTAAAATTAGACAAGTCTATTTAAACCGTGAGACCAAAAATCTCTCCATCTTCAAAATAAAGAGCAAGAGAGGCTTTCTTGTCCCTATCCTTTCGACATCTCTAATTAGTTAAGAGATTTTGGCTGTGCTGTGTTGTGTTAAGTGTAGGTGGAACTCGTAGGATTATTCCCTTCTAAACTCTCCCTCGGCCTCAACATCTCGACAACTGGAACCTTACAGCAAAGAGAAAAAAGAAAGGGAAAAAAAAACCCAATGCAGATCCGATAATTGACTTACAAGGTACAACTACATAGGAGTACAGAAAAATGCGAAGGGTGGATGGCTAGCAATTTGTAAACTATGCATAGAAGAATGATGTGAAGCAAAAGAGGACAAATATCATTTTTACAACGATTACAAAGAAAAAGGAAAGATTTATCAAAATGAAAAGAATCAATTTATTGTCATCAGTAAAACGAACAGACATTCACTAGTGACACAAACTTGGAAGAAAATCGATCTGGAATTCAAATGATTTGAACTTCTACCCCTGAAAAAGAAGAGTTTGGTAGCAGTTGCATAAGCAGGAAAGCAGTAAATTTTGTCGGTAAGAATATACATTAACTGCCACTGTCAGTACTCAGAAGTTCTTTCAGTTTCAGGTGGTTTTGGCAGCAAGTTGAATGAGAGCTCGCCGGTGGTAATTCATACGCAGCTTTTTGTATTTATGAGTAAAAGAACCCAAATCGATCTCCCTGTCAAGAAGCTGCCTGTGCAGATTGTCCGACTCGTCTTCTGTCTCCTTCATACTCTCTGCAAACAAAACCGTTAACCCAAGGCAATTCACGACCAGATCTGTAGTCGAACATTTCGATGGCGTTTGAAAATGACACAACAGAGAACTAGAAAGCATGTCATTCTCTAATTCTACAAGGGAACTTCCTGATGATTCATTTTAAGACTATCTAATAACGATTTTGTTTCCGGTTAGCAGTTCTAAAAGTAAACTTCAATAACATTTTCTTTGTAGAAAACAGTTACCATGCCAAAAGTGGAATAAAAACAGAAAACCATAACCAATTTTTGCAAGGGAATCCAAGCTTTTTAAAATAATTCTCTCAAGTAGAGGATCTCAAAGAACTTCCAAAGTTCACAAGTCACGACCCTCTCGTAATCTTGGAATGACTTTCAAGTATTGAAGAACTTGGAAAGTCAACCCAAACAGATCTTGGAATATCTTGAGAGACTCGTACTTGGAGAATTACATTGAGGTTTCTCAATTAAACTACTCTCTTTGTTAACATAGATAGGGAATGTATCTTGTAGACCCCGTTTCCTTGGCAGGTTTGTATCGTATCAAAGAAATGTTCAAGCTTTGTCAGTAATAATCAATGACGACAAAATCCAATAAACTACTATTATGATATACCTTGAAGCCTCTGCAGAAGTGAAGCAGGAGAACAGAGCTTCAAAATCTCCTCTTTCTTTTGGTCAAGTTCATTCAGCTTCTCCTTTGCTGCAGCCAGTTCAGTTGTTCGAATAATTCTACACTGTGAGAAAATAAACAGAAGGGAGGCAGCATGAAGAGCGAGTTAAAACAACAAAGCAAGAAAATTCACTATTTTCTGATAATCCCATACCTGGTTTCTGAGTTCCATGATGCGAGGCTCCTTTTCCAAGTTCTCACCTTTTAAAGTCAAAATCATAATTGATATTTGTCTAGTAAAGAAGTGCTTAGAAGAAAAGGTCATAAAAGTCGTTAAAAAAACAAAAAAGATATGTTACTTACTAGCAAGCTGAAGGGTTTCCTTACGCAGCTCATCTCTTAGCTGGTGACAGTTGATAAAAAAAATGAAAACGAGAAAGTCTCAATCAGGAATAGTTTAAATTTATAAAGGAAAACAAACATTAGAAACACCACGGTATTATAATTCAGAGTAGAAGCTACAATGACATTTGCATAAGAGAGACATAATATGGACCAACTACAGAAACCACATGACAAACATAATCATGAATTAAACAGTAATTAAAATGATGGTTTTGACTTATAGACCCAACTGGTATAGTTGCAAAGTTGTCTGTTAATATGAGGTGGTTAACAGAAGTGATGGCTTTGACTCTTAGAATGCGTGAAGGGACAGCAAGCAGCTTCCCAACATAGCCAAGGTCTAGATGGTATGAGGTTAAAGCACAGTGCGCCGCTCAAACTCTTTCCCCCAATGCCATTGGGATATTGATCTCGGTCTGCCTTCACAGATTGAGATTAAAGTTCTTGTTGACCCTTCCACACTTGAAATGGATGCACTCAGGAAAAGGAATACAGCCAGCATTAGTGCACGGTAGAGCCGTAGTGGCACAGCTGGGGTATCCTTAAAAGAAGCGATCCAGGCTGAAACCTTCCAGCAAGGAAAAGTACAATATATAATTTTTCTTCCTCCTACGATCAATTCGTTGAGAGGTTGCTAGTTCCCACCTTTAATTGAAAATAAGTCCAAGCTTATCGAATTCTAAGCCAGGGAAGATATAATACAATAATGAAAATCCAGTCAGTCTTAACATAAATTAAGAACATATTGTGTCAGAGTTTGCTGTTCCTTTCAAAGGGAGCAGTTCACCGTCGAACCTACAATCAGATTTGATTACCTTGCTTTATAACCCCAAGAAGAAGTTCCGATCTGACCTTGGAACAGAAGTAGGCACTAGAACAGACCCAGTCTATGACAATTATTGCTCACTCTGTCTACGTGAAACTTCAGGATGTATTAGGCCTTAAGGACCAAGGAGTTTCTCCGAGATGAATGTGCAATTATTTTGTTTGAACAAGAAATGAACTATTCATCGAAGTAATGAAAAGATACAGGATGAATATGCTATGCTTAAAAGCAGTACACTAGGAAAGATCAAGATAATACTCTACATTCAGCTAGTATAGAATGAGAAACAGTAAACCGGCATGAATAAATAAATAAATAATCTGCTAAAGACGTTGGAGAACCGTCAGATGAGCATATTAGTTCTCTTCTATCAGAAATCCAGAAACAATCAAGGTAACCATCAAACTTAAATTTCTTACATTTCAGCTTCACAATTGAAGATGTTCAAGAACAAAGGGAGAAAAATTGTAACTTACATTGTTCTGAATTTTGACCTGGTCAAGTGAAAGGAGGAATTGATTATATGCATCCTTGTCCGACAAAAGCTTTCGTAACTCATCAACACTGACCAAATTGAAAAGGGTAGAAAAAAACGAGAGTGATCAGTATCCTAAAATGATGAAATAAAGAATGTTGTAATCTGATTCAAGTAATTCATAACGAGCATTCAAAATCAGAAGCCACAAAATATAATATTAAATTTTTAAAAGATTGTTAACAGGACCCATAGACAAGCAAACATCATAGGTTAACTTACAAGAATGACCACTAAAAGAATGTCATCATCCAAAAAAATAAAAGGAAAAGATATTCAAGGCAGCAGTTTCAAGTTCAATTGGAAAGAAAGCAAGAAAAAAGTATTCAAACCAACTAGATTTCTTTATCCTTATCTTCCACAATACGAAACACAATTTAGTAGATGGTACAAATTTTCAAAAAAGGAAAGGAAAGCCAAGCTCCTTGCCAATGGAGATTACAAAAAACTCTTCCAAATAAATAAAAAGATTATTAAGACTATAATTGTTGAAAGGAGTTAAGAGTTCACATCAAGAACGAGCACAAATGAGAGAATCTAGGAAACAAACAAAGACCTTCCCATCATTTCAGACGTTACAACACAAAGCTCCATATATGAACATGGTGGTAGCCTTCTACTAAAACTGGTAGGATAAATTAGTAAATTCCCCTCTACTCATAATGAAGCCCCCCAAAAATAAATAAATAAATAATTGCCCCAGTTATTTTGTGGTTGTGAACCAGAAGATGTCAAAATTTAATAACCATCAAAAGCCATAATGGGAGAACTCTAGTTTCTAGAACAATAGTTGGGGGGAACATTTAAAAGTGTCTACATATTGTAACAGATTTCAAGCTCTGAAAAACGGTAAAAGCTTTTGTTTCTAAAATCTTTGTACAGAGAGGGGAATTGAGAAGTTGAGGTTGTTACTCTAGAGAAGTAGAAAATTATTTTCTTTAGGGGGGGAAAATCCATCTTTGATCATATCCTATGGACACTAGACCAATATAAAGACCACTCTTGAAGAGCCCATTTTACGGATCGTCTAGATCACTGGAGTACCAAAGACAGATTAGATTTTTCTGTAGGAATCTCGTTGGGTGGGCCTCAATACAGCTGAAATGCCTTCAAGGAGGCACTCACACCAGTTTATTACCAACCGGCAAGCTTCTGCCATAGGGAAAATTTTCACATCTCTTCCTCCACTATTCCTATACTCGAGCCATGTGGTTTTTTATCTTTTGCAAAATTTCAATTTAGCTTGGTTCTTCCGGCCAAAAGCCTTGATGGCTCACGAGCAACTTTTAGGTCATTTGTTTAAGAGAAAAGGGTGAGTTCTGTGAGAGTGTTATCAAATGAATTGCTTCAGAGGCATGACTAGAGAAACTTTAGAACTTTTATAGAGACTTCTAAGGAGAGAACAGTACTAGTAGCAATACTATTTTTTTTTCCAAAAGAAACAATTTTATACATCAAGGAAATACATGCACACACTTTCAAATATGAATGCAGTCGTTAAGAATCAAAGAAAGCAGTGGGCACAAGCATAATTTGTGATTGTCATGGACCTTGAGTTTTACCTTTTGTCTTTCAGAGCAGAAATAATGCCTGCAGCTTCAGCAGGTGGAACGTGTGATGGAGATTGTGGCCTATCAGAGAGCCTTTGTGAACTGGAATGGTTGGAGGAGGTGCTACCTGGAGTTGCAGGGCGAGAAGAGCTAACAGATGGTGGATACCACGATTGTGTGGAAACATCTTGTGAAGGGCGGACCTGTTCCTCCTGAGATCCCCTAAAAGTGAATACAAAAATGCCCAAAATTGTCAATGACTATGCAAATAGCATAAAATAAACAGGGGTTTAAACGGAATAATATCAAATCACCATTCAACAAAACTTGTTGCAACTAAGAACAAAACATTTTCTGTTAACTGAACCAAGGGGAAATACGAAAAATCCAGAGTTAAATGAGGTGGAATACACTGCTCAATAATCAAAAGGAAAAAAAAAAAATTACTAGTGCCGGCTTCAGATGAAGGCATGCAGTCCTTATCCAGTAGTCGCTTTATGCAACATGAAAGAGCAAATACTCTCTCGAAAGTTATATGTGGTTGCTTTCTAGAAGTATAGACTTTCCAATTGTTGCTTCAGAGAGATGACGGGGAAACGAAGCACTTCCAAATGCTTTCTTGCATTTAGTCCATCAATTCTCATCTCAAATACACTTTGAAGAAACTGGTTTTAAGGTTACAGCCTCTCGAGGACCCAAGAAATTGGTTTTCCCAAGTGCCAACACAGCATAGGGGGAAAATGTGTGGGACTGAAATGGCTTGAATGCTGTCTGACCAAGCTCTAAACAGAGTAAATTTATCCTTAAGAAACTTCAAACGAAATGAAATCAACTGGCATTCTCAGCGATATCAATCACCCAAACGCTCACCTTCGAAATAAGAAAATTTGAAAAAAGAAAGCACAAAAGCATATACCGGATACATCCGGCAGACACTTGAACAAAGGAAGTTCAAACAGCAGGAAGCGATACAGACATACGCTATTAAACCCCTCAATTCACAGCCACAAAGACAAACTATTTTCAAATTGACCAACAAATCGAAAACCAATCATGAACCACGTTCGATCTAAAATCAATTCGTAGGCGAAGTTGAGAAAGCAGCTTAATCAAGAAAACGAACCACAGACTTGCCGGAACGCCCAAGAATCGAACAATCAGAGTTGAACACGAGTTATACAAGAAAAGCCCAATCAAAATACATGAAATTAAACATGAGAAAAGAGAAAGAGATAATACCAAAACTTGAACATGGGTCGGAGGGATGATTGATCCTGGGGTTAACGGATGAAATGAGAACAGATATTATGAAGAAAAGCAAAACCCTAGGATGAACAATCCTCCGACCGGAGAAAGCAAGGATCCGGCGGACAATCAAACTCAAAATCAATCCGTCTCTGTGCGCGTAATCGTTTCCTTAGCCAGGAATCAAACAAAGTCCAAATTTTTAACCGATGGAATTTGATGATTATATTTCGACTTCATATACCGGTGCTAGTCCATTTCTTCAATCTTCCTTCGACGCTGTTATATTAATTTGTCGTTTTTAATTAAAATAGTGCGAATGGTAAATTTAATGAGTAATTTTGTTTATGGTTGATTTTTCATGGTGATTAGCTATTGTATCTAAGATGTCAAAATGAGTTTAGGCACATTTACTAATTTATAATTAAAATTGGTGTAATTATAATAATATTTTATCAATGGGTTTATCGCAAAGGGTCTCAATCGTAAATGTAATTGATTGCTTTGTATTACGTTTATTTAGCCAGTTTGCAAACACAATTTGATTATGATTGATGTTGTTTATTTCGTATTGCTTCTTATCATTGCTTTAATCTTTACTATTTAAGGTCAATCGTAAAGTTATAGGTAAGTGTAACAGTGACAAATTTACAATTCTCTTATTGTAATAGTACTAATATATATAATGGTAACGTCAACGGTAAAGGCAGTAGGTTACATTATTTTTCAAACACAATCCAAATGAGCACCATCCGTTCCTCAATCAAATTGCACGTTTTGATTATAGATTTGAAGATCAGTCCTACCGTTTATTACGATTACGAAACACATGTAAACAACGACAAACATAATCAAAATGGGACCTACTTTTTAGGTTACTAATGATGAATTACGTTTCACCTAAGATAAACGTGGTCTGAGTCAATGATAATTGGCATAATCTTCTTTCTTAGAGGTTTAAGGTTTAACCTCTCATCCTTGCAATTGTTATACTAAAAAAAATTATTGTATTAAGATTATAGAGCTTGATTTTTTTATTATTATTTTTTTAATATAACAAATGTGGGGATGTGTATTTAGACCTCCGTGCAATTTTCCATTGGTGAAGATAAAAATTTAATGATTAAAAAATAAGAACAATTTCGATCTTTAATTATTTACACATTTTTTTTTTCTGAAAACAAGATTAGGGGAAAAACATATAATTTGATCAACTGAAATTTGTGGATGCCTATTGCCCTACCAGCTAGGAGAAGTGGGCGTTGGAAACCTAATTGGGCCGACATTGTTCTGTTCAATATAAATGGGCCACGGCTAATGGCCCATGCTTTTTAACATCCATTTTACTCTTAAAATACAAAATTAGTTATTTTAGAAGTTAATTATGAAGCTGGTATATTTTTTATTTAGAAAAGTGTCAAGAAAAAATGTCAAATTTCAAATTATAAAAAAAAATAAGTAAATCTAATTTTAATTTTAAATTAATAAAAAGAACCAATTCAAAATAAAATGGTAATGAAAATAAAAATTGGAAGAAAAAAGGAAAATGCTAAAAACCAAGAACCAAACTGATAATAAACCGGTCCAAATAAAACCAATCTAATGGTTTTGTTCTTTATTAGACATTATTTTGGATTTCTTTATTAGACATTATTTTGGATTTCTTCTATGTAAAACTAGTGTCATTTGGTTCTTGGTTGACCTCAAAACCGACAAAACCGAATTGACTATCACCCCTAATCTTAATCATATCGAACGTTTGAAAATGAAAATCAATGAAAATTGTGAGTTTTTTTACTTAAAAAAAAAGTGGAAGACATTTGAATTTTTAATTTCAAAGAACTAATAAGGTCTTAATCGCTATCTACATCCATATTAAAAAAATACGACAACTTAAAAAAAATCATAGTAATTTTCGACGACAATTATAACATGAAATTTAGCTTGTGATTGAATTTGAAAATATTAAGTATTCATGCAATTGTAAGTTGTAATCATACCTCAATCGATAGAAATAAAGTGGTTCACGATCTTGCACTACACACATGAATAGCCTAATACTTAGGCTAAATGAATGCAGCACACCTTAAATCTTTACCGCTATCTCGATATTGAGGAACACCATTTATCTATTTTGTAATGTTGTGTCTAATTATGATTTATATTATTTTTTATTTAAAATAAATCTAAAAGTACTTATGATATAATTTGTTTGTATTTTAGAAATTAGTAAAATTCAGAGAATTAGATCGGTATTCCTATTCTCTTTAGGAAGAATCCAAAACAATTTTGGTGGTTATGTTTGTAAAAAAAGAAAAAGAAAAAGTGATATTTAGAAATTTATAATTTAAAAAATGATTTTTAATGAATAAAATTATATGAAATCAAGAAAAGCCAAAACTATCGACATAAGTATTCACAAAACATAATTGAAAATATTAAGATCTCATTTGATAACTATTTTATTTATTTATTATTTTTTTTCAAAAAATTAAGCCTATAAAGATCTCAATTTCTTATTGTCCACTTTTTACAATTGTTTAAATAATCAAACTAATTTTTAAAAACTAAAAATATAACTTTTAAAAACTTGTTTTTGTTATTGCAATTTGACTAAGAATTCAATCATTATACTTAATAAAGATACAAAGCATTATAGAAAAAATGACAGGTAATAAACTTAATTTTCAAAAACAAAAAAATAAAAAACGAAATGATTATCAAATGGGGCTTAAAAGGTGAGTCGTTTGGATTGAAGTGGCAGATTTATAATGATTTCTTCTCGAAAAAAATATATCTATGTTTGATTCAAATTATAAAAGGAAATTATTTTAAATGACAAAACTACTAGAAAAAAAGAGAGAGAAGAATATGTTCTTTTTTTTTCTTCTAAATTTAGAAAGGCAAATGTAGAAGGAAAATGAAAACATCTGATTTTGTTAACTTATTTGTAGCACCCAAGACCCAAATCCTCTTCATTGCCTGTGTGTAAAATAACATAATATGGTAGCTAGCTTCTAAAACTTCATCTCCTTTTAATAAAAAATGAGAATATATGCCATTTCTTTTAATGTTTTTAAAACAGAAACATCCTCTATATTTATTTATTTATTTTTAAAAGAACAATAGAGACCCAAACCAAAATCAAGAACATCAAAATCTCCTTCAACGAGTCGAAGGAAATGTAAAGAAAAAAACAATCCACTCATAAACATACCCCGACGCATCCAATGTCTTCTTCACAAGCACGTGAATCTGCACTATTTTATTCGTACCTGATATGATAAAAGGATAACAAAATTATCGCTCAACTATCAATCATTGTAAGTAGTTTTTTAAAAGAGATTTGACTCATGAAATAGACTCATACGCAATCTAACACAAAAATACTTAACTTCTTAAAATCAACATTTTATACTTTCATACTAATTCTTATAAAATTAATATATCTACAAACAAAATAAAAAAGTAGACAAATTTAAATCTTTATATATACTAACTTAAATATAAGTACAGCTAGTTGAAGCATATCTCAAACATATTTGATGTTTAATGGTTCAGTGTACTCATATCATAACTATAAAAGATAAATAAATCTTTATACAATTCTAAACACATGTTACACAAATTTAGGTGTTTTTACCTCTAAGTTTTATAAATTCAAATATTTTAAACTGGTATAAAATCAAGAACCAAACCTAGATTACACGTCAAAATTAAAATCATTGAAAACCAAACCAAAGGATTTTACCATTAATGAGATTAAGTTTTATTTACATATTCATAAAATTGAAAGGAAAAAAAAAGTACCAAGAGTTGAGATTATAGGCCAAATGGGTTTTGGGGCATTTTGACCCACAGTTAAGAGGGGGCATTAAAAATTAGGTAGATACAATAAGATGGATGCTTTATGGGATAGATCTTATGGAGATTTGATAAATGTGAATTGCATCATAAAGTGGCAAATATTAAATGATTGATTGAAGACAAGGCAAGGCAAGGCAAAGCTAATCATCTTAGTTGTTTAACATTTTGTAAATTAGCCTAAACTTCATTATTCTCTCATCTTCACTCCACCTAGTTCTTATACCCCCTCCCTTCTAATGTGCATAAATTCTCTGTATTTTCATTATTAAGTTTTGGATTATATTTATGATTAGGTAGAGATGTCAAAGTTTTAAAGGAGTTTGAAAAAAAAAAAAAAAAAAAAACTATCTATTTAGAAAGAATTACTTAGTTGTAAGAAAATTTGTAACCCATTATTAATTTTCTTTGACTTGTTCTCACACTTCATTTAACTCACGATTTGACAACAAGAATCTATTCGGTAGATGAAAATTCGTTATTTCACTTTGTTTTAGATAAAATAAGTCAATCTTACTACAAATTTTGAACTAGTTTCATGTTTTAATAATAACAAATTAATAAATCATATGGGATATGTTTTAATTTTTGTTTTATGGCGGTGCAAAAAGAAGAAGAATGTAACATTTGACCTAAAATTGGTCTACATTCCATGATGATGAGACATATCAAAATCCAATGTTTTAAAAAGGTGGTGTTCATAAAGATAAAGAACAATGTATTCACTCAAGTCCTTTCACATTGATTGTGCATCTTATTAAATTGCACACCCATACCCAAAAATTAAAAATAAATAAATAAAATTGCACACCTCTTTTTCTCTCTCACATTCTCAAATTATTTTTTTTTCCTTGCCTTTCTTTTTTTCCACTTTTTTTTTTTTAAAAATAGTTCAATAATAAATAAATATATCCAAAAAGCTAATTTATCAAACAAAAATAAATAAATAAGTAATGGGTAAAAAATATAAAATATTTGTATCCATTTAATTATCACTATTGCTATTTTATATGTTAAATCTATAAAAAAAATTAGATATCATGGAATAATTTCCAAAATGTTCATTATCGTAATGTATAATCTTTAGTTTTAAAAAAATTTTAACCTAATTTATTTTTTCCTTCATCATTGAATAAATTTTCACTCTCGTTATTTAAAGATGTGTATAATATGTAGAGACTGAGGCATGTTTTCGTATTCAATATATTAACTAGTAAAATGGATGTGAATATATTTTAAAAAATTACACTTTATTAATCAACTATAAATGTATATTTTATTATAGAAATGATTAATTGAGAAATAAAGAAAAGAATATAATACAAACTTGAATTGTACAGGTATGAGGAGACAAAAATAAAATAGTTTGTTAAAAAGAGGAAGAAAAAGTTAAAATATTATGGAATTCTTTTTTATTTTTTTTCCTTTCATAAAATTAAAAATGAATTGTCAATGAAACTTTTATATAAAAATGTGGCTGTTCTTTGAAGGCATATAATTTAATAAGAATGATGATGATGATGATAAATAATAGAGAAGATATTTATTTATTGAAAAGAAAAAGAAAAAGAAAAAGAAAAATAGAAGTGTGAGGCATATGGGCTCATAATGGGTACAACTGTAGAGCCCTTTTGGGAACCACAGCTTTCAACTTTCTTCGCCTGAGCTTTCGGTGTCCCACTCACTCCCTTTCTTTTCTCTTACCTTTCTTTTTTTCTTTTCTTTCTTTTTTTATTTTTCTCCAAATAATAATAATAATAATAATAATAAAAAACATTCTTCACTGACACATTGTACTTCTACTGCCCATCATTGCCATTTTACGGATTATATATATATATGAAATTTTAATTATGTTTTTTTCCCTTTCTTTTTGAATTACCGTTTTAAAAATGTGGGTTTAGCCTCTAAATTTTTAAAACATAATTTTTAAGTTTCGAATTTTTTAAAAAATTATTTTCTAAATCTACGAATTTTCTAAAAATAGATTTAAAAAGGTTAATGCAATATTTTTATTATTTTAAATTAGAAAATAGATTTTTAAAATTACATAGTCTCTCTAAAATTATTTTCTAGACGTATTTTTGTAATTCAAAAAATTTATACAATTATAAAGAATGAAAATAAAAAAAAAATAGTCAAAAAATCTTTTAAACTTATTCTTAAAAATTTTAGGATTAAAAAAAGGTACATTTTAATAACTCAATGACAAATTAACAATAAACTAGTAGATAAGGAATAAAGACTAGAATTAAACAAACTTAAAAAAACATGGACCAAAATGGTATTTTAAGCTATTTTTTCCCCTAAAGAAGTTAAAAGATCCTGACCATTAAAATCTTGTTTGATAACTTATTGGTTTTCTATTTTAAATGACTTTAAAATAAATTAAAAAAATTTGGCTCATATTAACCTCACTGACCTATTATTATGATTGTTTTTAGAGTTCATAAATCGTTTCATTTTAAATAAAAGTGAGGGAAAAAAAAAAGGTCAAATTAGAGTTTCCAAATCTTAAAATAGGTATTTTAATAAGAAAGAATGTTTATNGAGTAGGTTGTTTTTGGATTGTAATGTTGTTAAATCACTGCTGAACTCAATAGCTTGCGATAATGAGTCATGGTAAAATATTGAAGAGTAAATTACATTACAAGCAAAGAATTAAATATTTAAACCTATACTCACATAGAGAAGATAAAAAGTAATTAAATTCTTCAATATTTCTTACCTAACTTTGTCTTCTAGAAATTCTTTATTTTTGTCATCCTTTACATCACACATTTAATTTAATGGTCATTTTTAGGCAATGTTCTTGTCTTTCTTTTTTATAATTTGAAATTCATACTATTTATAAATAAATGTGTAGTTTTAGATCAAGTTATTTCGATCTTAGAAATAACTATATTATTTAATAACCATTCATTTTTCTGTAAACAACTTAAAAAAGCGAACTAAATTTTGTTTAAATTTTCTTTTAAACTGTACAAATAAAATTGGTGCTTAACAGTTCATTATTTTGTCGCATTTTCTTTCTAAAGGCAACTTAATATTTTTCTTGTAATAATTGGTTATTGTTGGTTTTATAAATATATAATATTGAATTGAAGGTTATGAACAATTATTGGTTTTGGGTATATCTATATGATTCGCATGTATTTCGATGACTTTAGAGAGTGCCACGTGGACGATTCGCTCTAGCTTTTTGTAGCAATCAATTACAAAAGTAAATGTGATCTCATTTTCTATAGTTGTAATTACTAAACATTTTTCCTATTTCAATATAGTCCCTAAATTTCTAATTAATTTCAATCTAATCACTTCATTAATTAACAATGCTATCCATTTATAATAGCCGTATCAATATCAATTAGCTTTTGTTTAATATGGTTTGATATCGATCAAAATTTACTCATTATTTATTTTTCTAAAATTAGTTTCATCTTTGAGCCTTTTCAATTTTCACATTTTTAAGTTTTTTTTTTTAAAACAATAATTAAATTTGGGATTTTAAAGGTTAAACAAAAATCTCAACCTATACTACAAGAAAGAAGTATTTTTCCGATGCCACGAATTATTGAAAAATAGTTTAAAATACGTTAAGAGATCATTTCGTGGCGTCGTGGGTATAGTTGGAATATATCCGTCGAGAGATAAAAACCCACAATGCATATGGCTAGGCCGTTGGGAGTCACTCCAAACTTCTGACACTGTAAAAACGTCGTTGGGAGTAAATCTCTCAATGCATATTTTACGTCGTCAGGAGTAGGGGTGAGCATCCGTTGGTTGGAGTCGGTTTTTCGACTAAACCACCACCAAACCAACTATGATTGGTTTAGTAAATGTTCAAACTGACCTTGACCATCGAGGAGTAAAAGTTCGTCAGTAAATTTGATCGGTTTTATTCTTTATTTTTTTCTTTTAACAAAATCTAATTTGGAATTTTTTTCAAACCAACACCAACCGACTCCTCTCCTTCTTCGATCGACCGCCTTTGGTTCGGTCGGCCGACTTGGGTGTTCGATCTATCATGCTCACCCAAGTCAGGAGATATACTTTCTCCCGACCATTTAACTCTCGATTGTTATTTCACGTGTCATGAGAGGCTTTTTCTCTTGTAGTGCTATATCATCTCATTGTTAAGATTAGTTTATATATTTAATAATAATAATAATAAAAAGTTAATTATCTGACTATAACTTAACTTGCACTTATGTATATACCTTCAATTAAGATGTATAAGATTCGAATTCTCCAACTCCGTTGAAACTAAAATAACAACCCTAATACAAACTGCAAGTAACAAATTGTTACATTCTAATTTTTCACCTCTACCAAAAAAAAAAAAAAAAAAAAAAAAAAAAGAAAAGGGATTGCATTTATAACAAGAATAAAGGAAAACTCGTAAAAGAATAGATATATATATATAATATATATATAAAAAAAAAAAATTATTGAGAGATCCAAAAAACTTTACATAAAAGATTCGAATCTCATGCCACTTCATATGATTCATCATCCACTAATCAAAATTCTCTTGTTTTCACTTTTTTTTTCTTTCATATTTTTAGGAACAATCATTTGCCTTTCACGAAAAGCATGCATATAAACTCATTTTATTTTTTACTTTTTCATTCTTTTAATCCAACAAAAAGATAATAATTAAATAACAATTTTTGTTTAATGAGAAAAAAAAAAAAGAAAAGAAAGGAAAAGGTGGGTTTCTTTATGGCAGGGGTTTTGGCCTATCCTTTCCCGTCGGCGCAATACATGCAATGCAGGACACTTTCTTCCTTCAAGGCTAAGTACCAAAATATGAGGCCCTTTACCTTATTGCCTTCTATTGCACATTTCATTCTTGTCTTTCCCCCACGTTAATTCCCAAGGGGACATTTTTTCTTTTGGTATGTTGCATTGAAGAGGAATTATTAGAGGATGTTCGTGTTTGAAACCGGTTCAATTAGGTTAAAGAAACGTTTTTGGATCTCTATTGGTCGAGTTTTGGATTTGAAAACATCAACCGAAGACCTAACAAGTGAAAGTGGAAGAAAATAATGATGCTCAAGTCGATCTTCTCTTTCAACTTACAATTTTCAATAACTAAGGTCTCGTTTGATAACATTTTGTTTTTTTTTTTTTAAAATTAAATTGTTAGTCGTGGTCAATTCCGAATCTCAATCATTGTTGTGCGTAGAAGATCCACTGTCTTGAAAGCAAAATCGACACGAACTCGATGCTAAATCACCAGAAGTCGATTACTCCTGGTTAACATAACGCCGTGCTAAGACGTGCACTCATGTCCAATCGAGTGGAAACTTTGCTCAGAATTAAATCATTTTTAATAGAGAAAAATATCATATCAAACTCAAATTTCACTCTTAGTGGACTAAAACAACCATGTTTCTTTTTATAAGAATCCAACAACAATGTTTTTCTAAATTAAATGTAGAAAACGTTTCAGATCTTAATTACATACGAAACATTTCATATCTAAATTACTTACAGAAAACCATTTTCAAATTTAAATTAAATATGAAAATACATTTAGAAATTTTTGGCTCATTTTATTACAAGTCATTCCAGCAAATGACTAATTGACTAGTCATTCCCAACAATCCCTCCCAATCCCCCACAAATGATTAGCAATTAAAAAAATAATAAATAATTTATCTGAACAAATATAGGAGAATAAACTTAAACATCAATATATTTCAACTTTGAATTAACGCATAGTGAAGTAGAGTATAACAACTTGATTAGAGAGAGTGAGTAACTCTTGAACTTTCAATAACTATGGTTGAGACTCCCACAACACGTTTTACTCTTTAAATTTCCATCAATTCCGCGATAAAAGCGTGCTATTTAAGGCCATGCACATAGAACCTTGAGTCAACGTGAAAGCTCTAGAAAAAAGATCCTTAAACTTTTCCATAGAAGGCAACCATACCTTCACAATCACGTTAATTGCTTCATCAAGTCTATCGTAATAAACCACTCAAAACTGAGCTACGAAAACTTCACATCTAGTCCATATCAAGACCAACTTCATTAAGTCTGTCAAAGACAAACCACTCAAAAACTGAGCCATGAAGATTTTACAATTATCTATCAAGTCCATACCAGGACCACCCAAAGGAAGGGCAATGGTCTTTTTAAAGGTTTTAATTCAGTCCATCAAGTCCGTACTACGACCACCCAAATGAAAGGCCATGGACTATCAAGTTTATTGCAATAGACCACCCAGATAAAGGACTATGGACCATTAAGTCTATCACAATAGACCACCCAGATAAAGAACTATGGACCATTATAATAGTTTGAGTCCCATACTTGTTGAAAATTCTAGAATTACTCTCCTTGTGAGGCCTTTAGTGAGAGGATTTGCATAATTCCTCTCAAACCTCATAATGAAATAATCCTCCTTTTAGTAATTGCTTCACAGTTCCATACCTAAGGGTATATGCCTCCTTTTTCTAGGGGTGGAAACGGTTCGATTCGGTTCGGTTTAGTGGTCAAAACGAACCAAACCGTTTTTTTAAAATGTGAAACCAAACCGTCCGGTTCGGTTCAGTTCGGTTTTTAATTCGGTTTTGTTCTTTAAATTAAAAGCGGTTTGGTTTTAAATTTTGGTTTTACTTATATATATAATTATATATATATATATATATATATATATATATATATATATATATAAAATGGTTCGGTTCAGTTTCAAATTCGATTTTCAAAAGTGAAACCGAACCGAATCGAATTAATTCAGTTTCAAAATTTCTTCAAACCGGATCGAACCGTATTTTTCGGTTTCATTGAGTTTTTGGTTTGGTTTTTAGAAACGGTTTGATTTTTGCGGTTTGAATGACCACCCTTACCTTTTGCATCATACACACTATGCTTGACAATTCTATGACAGCTTGTGAATCACAGTGTAAAGAGATGATAGAGTTAGAAAACGTGCAACGAAAGAAAAACGGATCATTAAGCATTCTAACTCATTAATTTTGGCTTTGAATAAAGCATGCTCATAAACTAAAAATAGGGTTTCATTACTAACTTTGAAGAACTTCTTGAATCACGATTCCAACTGCAAATCTTCTCAAATCTTGTTGTGGATCAGCACAAGGTCTTCTTTACTATCCTCTTGGAGCCTTAGATTGAGTTGTGGGACTCAAAAACAAGCTTTATTAGGAAAAATTGGGAGAAGAGGTCACTGGTTTTGTAAACAGAAGTCCATCTTCAACCTTTGAAGACCCTCAGCAAAATTACTTCAATTGTATGCCCGATTTCCACTCAAAATTGAGTTATTTATTTCATGACTTTCATGTATGTATTACACCTTCTACTATGAATTTGATTGAAAATTTTGAAGTGGAAGAGTGATTGAGTTACTACCATTAGAAAAGTGGAAAAATCCCACTTTTGTGGGTTTTTCCATTTCCCCAATTTCTCAATTTTATTTTTGATTTTAAAACTAATTTCAAAACCAAAATTCAATTTTAGTTTTTAATTTATATTTAAAACTGAAATTATATTAATTTTACAAAAAAATTAATTCAAAATTAATTTTTCTAATAAAATTAATAATTAATAATTAATTAAACAATTTAATTAATTTCTAATTAATTTAATATCAAATATTAAATTAATTAATCACTGATTCCACTATCATGAATCCCTATTTGTGAATTTAGTATTTAAATCATATTTAAATATTAATCGATTCTCCAATTTTGTTTAATTCAAAATTAAACGTGTAATTATATCACATATAATTACTAATTCCCTTATTCGAATTTGAAGTTTTCAAATCAACTTATCATGCTACTCTAAGGCTAATCCGTTTGTGAGCTAGTTGTGGGACCTAGTGGACCTAAAGATCATGGGTTCTAACGATCCGATATTAATTGGCTAAACTCTTTACACCGAATTAACCCTCATTCGTTAACTACTGGGTCACTCCACTAAAACCCAAAGTTGCACTCCCCTCACTGTAAATATATTATGTCCACTCAATATAACCATGATTAATAAGTTAACCATTCATAGGTTGTTCGTAATAACAGCTGGGTCAAATGATTGTTTTACCCCCGAGATTATCTATTGTTCCTTAAGTCCCACTGATCTTCTAATGAACAATATGTTTATGATCTGATCATCAAACCAAGTCCCTCTCGGACCATTGAGAGGGTGGGGCCCTTTGTTCAAGACCCGAAGTCAATACTTAAGGGAACATCCTCTCTATCCCTGAAAGAGGGTAGGAGCGAATTCTATCTTGTACCCTATATCCCTATGTATCTACCTGGTCTTATCTCTGAAATGGAAGGATTATTGAGCCAACCCTCACCTATGCAAACCTAAGGATAATCCCGAATAAACAGGAGCTCATAGTTAGTTCAGGATTAAGGTCAAGTTACCTAGGTCATCGTTTTGAAATAGTCAGTCTTAAACAGTAAACAACGTTATAAAGTAAGAGTGACTTATTTTGTGGTCCGATCTTATGCAAACTCATTGCATAGGACGACCCCACTCCTCATGTCATGACTTGTACGAATTATGATCACTTTTTTTGTAGCATTTTACAACTCTTTGTAACAACTACAGAGTGGACCGCATCAGTGTTGCCAGAATAAGGTACCCAACCTTATTCATATACTATAAACCATTTTGACTATTTATTCAAACCTGATCCACTTTTATGTCTCCACATAAAGTTCAAGTACTCATGTAATAGTCATGGATATTTTAGTTTATTGGATTTATTTCTAAAACGAAATAAGCAATTCATATATTCAATGACAACTTATTGAATTGTCAGAATAAGTTTAATGTTTACAAACCACGAGTTTTAGGACATAAAACCCAACAAGAGACTTGTACTAATGCCCACCCACAATGGTACATCTCCCAGTAGGCTTCTAAGCCACTAAGCCTCTTGTCCTGCTAATTCTAGAGCAATAAATTCAAACTCCATAGTGAACCTTTCTATACAAGTATGTTTTGTAGACTTCCATGAAATAGCTCCTCTACCCAATAAGAATACATCCACTAGTAAAGTTTACTTCGTCTTCTAAGTTACCCAGTTTGCATACCCTTCTTATATGGAAAAAATTATTAAAATGCAAACAATAATCCACTGTACCATTAAGATATCTTTATAAACGATGAAGAGCAATCAAATAATCTCTATCATGATTATGTATATATTTACTCAATCTTCTTACAACATATGCAATAATAGGTCTAGTATAGTTCATAAAAAACATAACAGTTCCTATAATCTTTGCATATTCAGATTGAGAAATATTATCTCCTTTATTTTTCTGAAGGCTCATATTAGCATCATAAGGTGTTCTTACAGGAGTATCGTCATGACTATCAAATCTCTTTAACAATTTTCCAATGTAGTGTGGTTGACCCAAATAAAATTTGTTCTCAGTTTTTCTAAGCTTGACACCAAGTATTACGCCAACTCTCCTTTATCTAATTCATTTCAAAATGTGACAATGATAACTTGTAAAAAAAAAGGTAATCAATAAAAAAAATGGAAATAGTGAATCAAGATCTAGATGGATACCTATCTTTATCTCTATCCATGGAGATATTGATACATATGGATAGAAATCGATCTAAACGAGACTCGAGATGGATAGATATGTCCCTATGAGCAACTACGCCGATCTTTATATGGCTGTTTTTGTTTCTGTATTCCTGATTTGTCCACTAGGTCAATCTGGTTGGTTCTTTACGACTAGTTTTAGTGTAGCAATTATATTTCAATTCATCCTCTTTTTCCAAGGGTTTCATAATTGAATATTGAACCCCCTTGGTTAGAACCATTAAGGGGCTTAATGATTTGTACCATTAAAGGAAAGGCTCGACGAGGAAGGAAAACGCTTTCGGAGACCACGGGATTGGATTTCTTTTTCATAAAAAATGAAGAAGGTCGATGATGGCCTACGGTGCGTGTTATCTGAAGGGAACAACTTGGTATTATTGATTACATTTACGTTTGTTCAAAAAATAAGTATATTATCAGCGTACAAACATACAATCACACAATTAGCTCAAATAACTTTGAGCAAACACATGTATTAATGGATATTTACTAGTGTACCGTTAAAGTTCTAATCACACAATTATTTGGAAGCTAGGCCACTATTGAGAAATGACTTTTTTACATCCATTTGATGTATTATACTAATGTTATTAAGGCTTTGTTTCCTTTAAGAAATTCTATTAAATCATGAAGTTCAATTTTCACTTTCTCTTTCCATGATCCTAGATAGGCTCAATAAATTGAAATTATATAGTTGTGTATCCATGAGCATCTCCTTATCTAATCAATGTGGGACTTTGGTCGCATTCCCAACGATCCTCCTCTCGAATAAAGGACCAACTAAACCTCCCCTTAAATAACCATCCATCTACTTAACTCTTATCTAAGCAAACTTCTTTTCACTAAAGTATACCTCCTATTCAATAGAGTTCAATCATGGATCATACCTGACTACTTTTGGAGCTTCATTACATCTTTGTTCGGCACTGAAGGATTTATATCAACGTGGCTAAGCTAGGGGACGACTCTGATACTACTTATTAGAGATAGCAACTCTCTAAATATCTCCACAATAGTATGATATTGTATTCACTTTAGACATAAGCTCTCATGACCTTGATTTTAGGTTTGACCCCAAAAAACCTCATATCAACGGAGATAATTGTTCTAACTTATATATCCATGAAAAGTCCTTATAAAATGTCCACATATTTATAGCTTAGACAATATCTCAAATTACCATCAATTTTACAAGCTTCCACAAAAAATGATGGAATTTACATATTTTCATACTAGAAACAAGCTAGGTGAGTCAAAATAATGTTATAAGGTCACATTGAATTTAAAAGTATAATAATACTTTTCAACTTCATAAAAATTAATGACCAAACATGATAATTTAATCATGCATAAACTTTGTCAAATATAACGTACATGGAATATTATTTCCATTCATGCTAACATGTTAATAAACATGCTCAAGTACAATAGCATCTTATTTAAGATAATACAGTTTACTACTCACGAAATATTCGAATACGTACTCATCAAGTTATATTGAATATCATGCTATACAATAGCAGTAAAATAAAATTGCTAAATTTTCATACCATATATAAAAATTAAATTTGTGGAACAATCTGATAAACCACGTGAGCCAACTGTGTCAACACATGTCACATCAACCTCATCAATCAAGAGCAAACTCAACTCGACAGTTCAACAAGAGATTACAGTCCAATAGATCAATAGTCAACACCTCAAACAATAGAATGATGCATAATTTCTTGTCAAATTTTCAATGGCTATAATATCTAGTATTACAAATGTTATTTTTCTTGTTGGATATTACACCAGCAAAAACTTACAATTTTCCTTACACGATATCTCTCACCATGAGCATATTTCTCTACTTTATATTTCATTCTTTTTGAGAAATTAATCCCTAATACATTTTCCAACTAACGTACCATTGGCATTTTCTCAAAATCGATGTTGAATTAATTATCAAAAAGATTATTATAATTCTTTCCTTGTATACAAGAGCTCTCCTTTGAGCATTATATTTTGGATATTTTAGGAGGCTTGTAGACAATTGGTCACATAAAAAAAAAAAAAAAAAAAATCTTTGGTTATTGTAATTGTATGTCAAGATTGTCTAAGAAGAGTTCAAGAAGTCTCTATCGAGTTTAACTCAATTTTTAACCAATCAAAATATTTTTAATATATGTGAAACTTAATCAAATCAAGAAAAAGATCACTAGCATCATCATCCAAATTGTTAGTGATATTTAACCACAAAATTCAATATCATGCTACAAGACCCATATATTCCAAAAGTTCTATCACAAGAACATATTCAACAAAAATTAATCACTAATTTGTTGAGCACAAAGTGAAAACTATATATGTTGAATTGTCTCTCCAAGTTTCTCAAATCATGTCTCTAGCCGAATGATTTTGTCAACAAATTATTATTATTTAAAATTAATAATAATAAGTGTACCTATTTCCTAAATCTAGTTTACCAAAATTAATTCTTTTTATTTTTCCTTAATTTTTCTTCCTAATTTGGAATGAAAGTCTTTCTTATTTTTAGATCATTCCTTATCAATCTCAAAACAAGAATTAAAGTATAATATCGCTCAAAATTTCTTTCCAACACAATTCATTCATAAAGAACAAAGCAATTATGCTTATATGTTAAAAAGAAAAATTACCCTCTCAATTTTGTACATCTTCATTCATTAAATCCAAGCTGAACCATAATATCAGATTTGAAGTTCCTCACTGACATCCAAAGAGATGACTTCTCCTCAAACAAGAATGTCATGCACAACTAACTCCAGTGGGATTCTTCAAGTTCCATATTGATCGACTCAACTGAGATGATTGCAAATGTGGATTCCAATTTGAACTCGCTTCTAAGATCCGACCATGAGATGAACCTTTTCGAATTTGATTAAGTGCTTTTTCGACGACCAGATCTGAATTGAAGTAGTTGCAAAGATGAGAATGGTGTGAGATCCGTTGACGGTTCCAGTGTTCTTGATTCGATCTGGAGAGGGAGATCGAAGATGGAGGTGCAATTAATCGGTATTCTTTAAATTTTTGCTTTCAAATTGTTAGTTGTCTTCAATTCCGGTTCTCAATCATTGTTGTGTGGTGGAAGATCCACTGCCTTGAAAGAAAAATCGATGCGACCTTAGTGCTAAATCGCCAAAATCCGATTGCTCTCCAAGGTTACTAACACAACACCCTTCTTAGATGTGCACTCGTCGAAGAATGATTGGAATTAAGTGGAAACTTTGCTCAAAATTAAATCATTTTTAATAGAGAAAAATAACATTCAAACTCAAATTTCACTCTTGTGGACTAAAACAACCATCGTTTTTCTAAATTAAACGTAGAAAACATTTCAGATATTAATTAAATATGAAAACATTTCATATCTAAATTATATAGAAAAACGTTTCATATCTAAATTAAATAAGAAAAAATTTCATATCTAAATTAAATACAGAAAGCCATTTTCAAATTTAAATTAAATATGAAAATACATTTAGAAACTTTTTGGCTAATTTTATTACAGGTTATTCCAACAAATGACTAATTGACTAGTCATTCCTAACAAAATTTATGGATACTACTTCTACCTCAAAATTTATTTTTTTATCTACTTTTCATCAATGATTTAAAAAATCAAGCCAAATTTCTATAACTCTAAAAAAAAAAAAAAAGAGTAGTTTTCAAGAAGTAGTTTTTGGAATTTGGAATTTGGCTAAGAATTCAACCATTGTACTTAAAAAGATGCAAATCATGATAAGAAATGTAAATGATAATATACTTAATTTTAAAAAATAAAATGGTTATCAAACAGGATCTAATTCTAAGACTTTTTTCCATTAAGTTCAACAAAGGTTGAGGTGAGAGAGAGATTGAATTTTTTACTTAAAAGAGAAGTATCAAATGTTTTTATCAATGGTTGAGGCTCAATTTGACCTAAACTATAAAAAAGTAAGCTAATAGGTTAAGGAGTCGGTAATGTTTTGCATAATCATGAAAACTACAAAATAATAAGTTTGGAAATGGGTTAAGTTATTTGGGTCCTTTGTTTAGATTTATGAAAATAGTAGTGATAATGCTATTTATTCTTTTAAAGAAAAAACTCAAGCCACGATTGTTTAATAAAAAATTGTCATGTGACAAATTTGTATTTTTAAAAAAATAATTTTCTTTTGTGAATACAAAGGAAAGAAGATTATAGAATTAGAAACAATCTAATCGTTGCTTTATTTTAATTATCTTTTAGTTGAGTTTAGGTATTTTTATTGTAAGTATTTTAAATAATTTATGCTTGATATTATGGTTAGGTCAAGATACTTTTGTGGTTAGGTTTGAGTATCCCGTAGCTTTGAACTTTCTTATTACGTTAGAAATTTTGTGGTTTATTTTTTAAGTTCATTAAAAAGATTTAAACTGTCAATCCAAACATAACTGAGCGAATAAGATTCTAACACTCATCATAGACGTCAATAGATTTTTCTACACATTGAGATAAAAACCAAATTTCAAAATTTAGTTTTGAAGAAACGTTAACTTCATTATTTATTCAAAGTTAGAGTAATTACTACCATTGGAGTAAAATGAAATGAAAAGTCAACAATATAATTGTTGTTTATTTTGGACATTGGGAGAACTTGAAAAAATTATTGTAGCTTGATTATGTCATATGTTCAACAATAAGTTCACTTTTGTCAATTGATTATGTGTGATTGGTTGAATTTTCAAATTTAAATATTATTTTAGGAAATTTCTTTAAGTAACTATAAAGTGACTATTAATAAAAATTGAAATAAAATAATATTTTTTTAATTTAATTTGGGAGAGATTTTGAGGATCTTGTTTAGCAAGAGACCTTGATCTAATAAATATGTACATATTTTTTTTGTTTGTTCAACTATTACGTTGCAATGGAGATCACAAATCATCGACACTAACAATGGATAAAATATGTACTTTATTTTTATCAATATATATATATATGGTAGGATCATTTCCATTTGAATCATAACTATTATTATTATTCTTCGAATTTGCGAAATATTGTTTAAACTTCTAAGACAAAACTTACTTAACCAAAAGGAAAAGAAAATAGTTGCTATTTATTTTTGGCAGCTTTGAATTACCCTAAAGACTCATTAAGTGAATTAATTTATACATGACATAATAATGAAAAAAGGGAGAATTTTCTTTGGGGGAAAAAAAACAACTAAAAACCAAACCATGGCCAATTTTTAATTGTCTCTAGCAACCAAACCTACTCACAAACCTTTTACCTAAAATATTTTTAATCAAATAGAAAAGTTGAACCCAAATTTGTACAATTATCTAACTTTATTCATCTTCATTCATTTCATTTTCAATGTGACAAAAAAAAAAGTTACTTTAATTTTTTTATTTTCTGGCATATACAAATATTAGATTTTTTTTTTTTCCCATTACCCAAATAAAGAAAGCATTGTGTGGTATATTGGAGTTTGATTGTACTTAATGAATAAAACAAAAGACAAACACAAAAGGGTAAAGAGTTATGAAAAAAGGGGTGGGTGGGGGTAATTTGATATGATTTTAATTTTTATCCATCATCTAAAAAATACAAAAATATTTTTGTGGTAAAAGAAAAAAAAATGATAATTTAAAAAAAAAAAAATCGGTTGTTTTAATGATATTAAATTTGGCTTTTAATAGTCAGCCGTCAACGTGGCCACATACCTGCGAGAAAATAAAATTTTTATTAAAAAAAAGAATTTATTTAGTTTAGAAGTTAGAACTTTAGATCTCATTTGATTTCTAAGGAATACTTCATTTTCCTCCACGAAATATTTAAAAAAAAAATTAGAGCGTAAGAAAAACACGAAGGAATATATATATATATATATATATATATATATATATATATATTATATATATATATATATATATATATATATTTATATATATATTATATATATATATATATATATATATTGGTTCAATAATTAAAGAAAATATTTATTGAATAACATTTTTTTTTTTAAGATGAGATAGCTTAAAAATTCAAGAACAAAATATAAAACCTCGATTAAATTATAAATTTATTTTCTGAACTTTTAAGTTCTATGATAAAATCTTTTAACTTTAAAATAATGTTGTCATTTAAATTTAAATTTATAAATTTTATAATTATTAATACAGTCATAAACTTTCACTTTTGTAAATTTGTAAATTCTATAAAATTCGAAATTTTATAATTAAAATTATAAATTTAAAAATTCATACATCAAATAGATATAAACCTATTTCGTCCCTTAACTTTAAAAACATCTAACTGGTATCTAAATTTTAAATTTATTATCTAATAGATTTCTAAATTTTTAATTTCGTATTTAGTAAATTCTTAAATTTCTTTCGAATCGAAAGCTTAAACATTAAATTTGATAAATTTAAAAGTTTATACACTAAATAAATACAAATCTCAAAATTTAGAGTATAAAGTTATAGTTTAACCTAAAATTTATGATAAATCTATAAGAAAAATATCTAGGCTCATCTCAGACATCACCTATTGTTCTACATCCCACCAAATTGTCTAATCATAATAGGTTAATTATCCACGAAATTATGCAACGAAATCGGACCTATTTATTTTATTTTATAACTAATAAAAAAAGTTGACATCACCAAAGCAATTGTTATGGGAGAACCTCATGTGGGGGAAGTAAACGGAATTCGGACGTCCATGATTTGACGTTTGGATCAAAGCTATAAAAAATGGCACGTGGCGAATGGATAGCCGTTGATGGTAATGGTAAGAATAAGATTAAGCGTAGAGGAAAGGCCGACCTGGTGCCAACGTAGAGACGCAAGGAAGATCCAAAAGCAGCGTAAGAGCCAAACTTTGCCATCTCTGTCAATTCCATCTAACGGTTGTAATTACTCTCGAGCCACCAAATCCCATCTCCACCGTTCACAACATACATTAACCTTGTCCCTTCAGTCTTGGCTTATTCAATTTTGTTCCAATTCTCTCACAAATTGGCATCTCTTTCTTCTTTCTTCTCTCTCTCATTTCTCTCGTGAGAGAGTTATGTCAATAAGGCAAAATATCACATTGTTTCCGATTCCTACTTTCATTTTCGCACATTGAGCTTGGAATATAATTTATAATGGTAAGTACCCCCCAAAATAAAAGAGAAGAAAAGAAATTCCCTAATTTCATTTATTTCTCTTTTTTCTTGTTAGTACATTTTGATTTTTGATTTTTGATTTTTTGGTTCATAATTGCTAAAAAGATGAAGCAAAAATCAGTAATGTCGGCGCCGCCGTGGCTTGAGCCATTACTGACGACGCCGTTCTTCTCAATCTGCCACACGCACGGCGACGCCGCCAGAAGTGAGCGGAATATGTATTGTCTTGATTGCCACTCTGACGCATTTTGCTTTTATTGCCGCTCATCACACCACAACGACCATCAAGTCATTCAGGTTGGTAAATCAATGATTTTTATTTTGAATTTGAGAATTTTGAGAAATGGGTTTTGTTAAGCATTGTGTTAGGAGAAATGGGTTGGTTTTAAATTTTAAATTTTGGAAATAAAAATTGGATCTTTTTTGGTATATAGATAAGGAGATCTTCATATCATGATGTGGTGAGAGTGGCAGAAATTGAAGATGCTTTGGATATAAGTGGTGTACAAACATATGTGATTAATAGTGCTAGAGTAATGTTTTTGAATGAAAGACCTCAGCCAAAAGCTGGTAAAGGAGGAGCTCATATTTGTGAAATTTGTGGAAGAAGCTTATTGGATCCTTTTCGTTTCTGTTCACTTGGCTGTAAGGTTAGCATTTCTATCTTAATCTTGATTTATTTTTTCTAAAAAAAAATATTTTTTTGGGGTCTTCATTAACATCATCATCATCATTCATAATTCATGATAAGTTAGTGACCCATCACTCACACATCATCACCCACTTTTTTTTTTCCCTTTCATCATCCTTTTGCATTACCATAAAACTTAATTCTTTTTTTTTTTTTTTTTTTCTAAAATGGAGAGAGTGAAAAATTGGAAATTGGAAATGGGTAATTGTGTAATTTTATGGTAAAATTAAAATAAATGGTGTGTGTGTGTATGTGTATTAGCTTGTAGGGGTGAAGAGAAATGGGGATGCAAGCTTTAACTTGGAGGCAAAGAAAGAGGCAATGGGAATAGAAAGAAGAGAAGGAATTTCATCAAGGAGAAGAAAAGGCATTCCTCATAGGGCACCTTTTGGGTCCTAATTAATTATTGCCTTCCAAACCAATTCTTTGAAGGCTTTTAATCATTCTACATACCATAATTTGAGGTCTTTGTCCATAAAAATATAGGGCACTCATGGTGGGTATGTCCCTAAAAATAAAAATAAAAAAAATAAAAAAATAATTTCATATTTTTTTTATATAAAAAAATTAGGGTATAGGGGGAAAAAAGGTCTTCTCTTTCTAAAGCTTTGGGTCCCATATACAACAAATTCTATCTTGAGGATGTGAAAGAAGCAATAATGGAGGAATTGTTATGTTGATAATTGTAAGGTGTATATTTGTTTATTGAGAAATTAAATTTCCCCAAAAAAAAAGAGGAAAAATTAGAACATGTCCTTGTGGAGTCCGTTTCATAGTTTTCGAGGGCCCACTGACCACATGGGTCGTTTTATATAAATAAATACTTTAATTGTATTTTATTATTATTATCATTATTTTTTTTTATGGTTAAACAACCATATTCATCTTTATTTAATTATGTCATCTATTTGTTTTTTCTTTTTCTCTTCTTCCTTTCGTTATTATTTAATTTAGTTTGAATTTTGAATTAATCGAAACTTCTGACTGCTTCTTTATGTGAAATTACTGTCCAAATGATAATTTTTTTTTTTGTAAATTATTTTAAGCATTTTAATAGTAATTGTTTGAAGTTTGTTCAATAAAATATATATTGACAAAGTAGTCTTTTTAAAATNACTTTGATATATAATACATCAAGAATCGCTTGTTGGTAAAAAGAAAAAAGCAAATTAAAATGAAATAAATATTGCTATTTGCTAAATATATTGAAATACAATAATTATCAAACATAATGGTTGCAATTCAATCTATTTAGACAATAACTTAGTTTGATTAATTTTAGTGTGATTAGATTGATTTGCACCTATTCTATTTAAACAGTAACGATCATGGATTGGTCTAATGGTAAAATGTAAATATAGTTTTCATAAATATCTTATATGGAAGTCAAGTGTTTAATCCATAACCATAATGGCTACCTACTTAGAAATTAATTTCCTACAAATTTATTTTGATACCCAAATGTTGTAGGGTCAGACAGTTGTTGCATGAGATTAATCGAGATGCACGTAAGCTGGCCCGACACTCACAGACAAAAAAAAACTGTTCTATTTAAACAATAACTTAGTTTGATTCGGTTTTAATGTAATTAGCTTAATTAAGGATAGCCAAAGTAAGTTTAGCTTAACTAACACAAATTATGTTGTAACGAAAAAGATATATGTGATTTGAGTCCCTTCCCCCATATTATACTAAAAATAAAATTGGTTAAAACTAAGTAAAGAAAAAAAAGAGTCAATATTAATATTCAATTTCAAATTTTATTAATAGAAAAAAATTAAAGTCGATTTGTTTACACCTACCAAACCAAAACTTGCTCGTAAATCTTATTTATTTTGTGATTAAGTTTAGCTATGCTAGATACTATATTATTTAATAGCTTTATTTTATTTTATTTATGAGTTGTCATATTTATATCTCTAGTGCATAAACTACAAGAAAAGAAGATCAAAATATAGGAAGACAATATATAAAAAACTCTTCAACTAATTTACTAAAATCATATAATTTTACTAATCGAGAAAAAAAAGTCTTTTTTTCTTACTCTATACCATTTTCGAAAACCCGTTTACAGTTTTTTTTCCTAATAATAATAAAAAAAACTTCTAAAAAGCTTCTTTTTGTTTTTAAAAATTTGGAAGATGAAGCTACCAATAAACAAAACCATTACAATATTATGTATAAGTAAAAACAAAATAATTATTAATAATTAAATAGGGGGCATAGATGATTAAATAAATAGATATTAATTAATGAAATAAATAAAAGAGGTGTGAAATAATAATGTGAGGTGGAGGGGTGTATTTGGAGGAAAACAAGTTGGTAGGGTTGATGTGGATTGATGGATTTATAGGTTCTTAGACTACACATCTTCCACAATTTGGCCAAAGAATTAGGTATACTACCTTATTTATGTAAATTGTGACCATTTACCTTTTATTTATTTATTTTTTTTTCTTTGTTGATATGTTTGGGTTTTGGTTTCTTTTAAATGATTTTGAAAAGGGGTGCTTTTTTTTTTTGGTGTGAATTTAGAACTTTAATTTTGAAGAATTAGTGAGGTAATGCCTTTTCATAATCAAATTAGGAATTTTTCAATTAACGTATTTATAGATTGAATAAAATTGAGTTAACAAAACACTTGAAACCAAGCCATTAATGTTCCCAAATTCAATGGTGAAAGTAGCTAAGTCTAGCCATAAAATTAACTCGAACTTTGCATTTAAATATTAATTGCCATCATCATTATTGCTATAAGGTCAAATATTGTTAACAAGTTAATTAAAGTAATTGATGAATTTTTACATTCATCTACCGTAAAATATATGGAATGGAAGTTTTTTTTTTTGGTTAATTAAGTAAGACCATAGCATTTCCAGTGAATTGTCAAAGTGAACATAATTCAATGGTAACATATATTACTTCATTTGAGATCGGAGGTTCAAATTCTCATACCTCTATTTGTTGTACTTGAAAAAAAAAATCCAATGAATTGCCTTAAATTTGGTTACCAAACTTACAATAATGACTAATAAAATTAAATTCTCACAAACTGTCAAATTATTTTGGTAGCTTTTTTATTTGGATTATAACAAATTGGTTTGAAAAATATTAGCATAAACTCTATTAATAAAAAGTTTAGGGTTTGACAAATCATTAGTTGAAAAACATGAATATGAAGGTTTTTTTTTTTAATGAAAAAACTATTATCGTTAGAGAAGAATATACAAAAAGGTTTATATTGTTGTTGTTATTTGTGTACAATAATGATAATAATATAAAGTTTTTCTCCTTTTGAAAGTCAACATAAACGATTACTCAAGTTAGTTTTGAGAAATAGGATGAACTCATGAACACAAACTTCACTATAATAATACCATAGATGATAAATAATTTAGAATGTGGAAATAAAGTTAAAAAATTATAACTTTTTTTAGCATAAAAAAGTTAAAGATATTAAAATTGAGATGAGAATAAAAATAGGATTTTAAAATAAATAAATAAAATAAGAAAAAGGAAAAAAAATAAAAAAACTTAGATTGTTTGGACAAATGACCAAAACCTAATGGACTTTTTAAATAATGGTCGTCAAACTTTTTATTTAAATAAATGGCCAATAGATTGTTTTAAAATTTTTAATCGGATTTATCAAATATAAAAAAATCCTTATCTAACTGCTAACAAATTTAAAATTCAAATAAAAACAAACTAATTCTTCAAATGAAGGAATATTATGTGATTTATTTTAATGAACCAATTTTTGAAAACAAATCTTGAAAACAACTCCTAAAAACAAGCAAAAATACTATTAACACTACAAGAAAAAAGGATTCTTCCGACGGGAATATCGATCGTCGGGAGAGAGACCATCTCACGACGAAGTAAGAAGGTCTTCGGGAGTTCAAACTATCTCCCGACAGGCATAGTTAAGTGTCGAGAGTTCTCTAGGACTCCCGACGCCACAAAAGTCGGCGTGAACTCCCGAATAATTATTTAATGTGTTGGGAGTTCTTGGTCTATTGGAGAGTGTTGAGAGTTCCCATTTAAATTCTAGCCCCTTATCTTCTTTCCTAAATCTGCTCATTTTCTCCCTTCTAAACCCTAGCACAACAGCGAAAATCGTCCGCCACTTCCCCAAATCTTAATCCTTCGTCCAATCATCGTCCGCACGCTCGTTTTTCCGTCCGACCAACCCAACTTCCGTTCGTTTGCACAACCATTCGTCTAATGGATGTTTATATCTTTCACTTGATTTCTTTAAATGATAAAGATATTTTGTTAAATGATGAGGATGTTTTGTTAAATGATCACTTCTGTACGTCCGCGCGCTCGATTCACTAGGATTTTAGAGTGGGAGAGAGACAATCCCAAGGCCTTGCCCGTCTCTGAGGTGCTACTACAAGCAGACCTTGCCAATGAAAGCTACTGCCGCTAATTCTATTGGTGTTTTTTGGGGTCTCCATTGAGCTCCATTTCCGGCGAATTGAACCCTTGGTCAGTCCCATCACTACCTATTTTATTATCGCTTAGTTGCCTGGAAGTTTAAGGAGAATAGTCATTCTTGAAGATCGTAGAATTGAATCACGGTGGCGGCGGAAAGCCAAATCCGTCGATCCCGAAGCCCTTTCGAGTGGTGTCATCCACGAAGAGTAATTTTTTTTAATGTCTATCTCCCGACGATGCTAATACGAGCATTAAGAGTTAAACTCCTAACGCTCCATAATAACTCCCAATGCAGTATATGTAGCATCGAGAGTTATCAAAACTCTCGACAGTATATGTTTCCACATCGAGAGTTCCTCTCCGACCAAACTCCTGACGACTAGTTTGTCATCGGGAATGGATCTCCCGACGCGTTTTTGACCAATTTACGACGATTTCTAGCGTCGGAAAAGGGGTGTTTTTTTGTAGTGTAATAACAACAATTTTAAAAATATAACACCTAACATAAAATTTATGGATACCGCAAAAGTTTAAAAAATTGTGTCAGAAGAAATATATATCTAATTTGGGATGCAAAAATACTATGTACGTGAAGAATAAAATCTAATTTGGGATTGTCCATTATATACCGTATACCTACTCGTCCCAACTCCTTTATTAACGAGTAAACCCTTTATGATTTATTAATTATCTATTTTTCATAATTATAAGGAGGATATTTGTGTAAGACAGGGTATTTGTGTTTTGTCTTATATTCCCAATTCTTTTACTCTATAAAAGTAGCATTCCACCATGTATCTCTTAACGAAAAATGTTAGAATTTTCTTATCAGTTTTGCCACACAAATACCTTGTGCTACAACTAGCTAGATTTTCATTACACTTTTAGTAACACAAAATACCTAAGACAATTTAAATCTCATACCTTGTAACAACTAAAAAAGACCTCCTCATAGCTAAAAAACAACTAAAATGAGTCATCTAAATATGCACTTTGTACTATGGTATGCAAATACCTTGTATTAAAAGTAACTAAAACCTTCATCAATTGAACCACACGAATACCATAAACTTGAAAAAACCCTAAACTTTGTCAGTATAGTTGTATTTTAAGATGAATGTGCTAGGAAGATTTATTTCAAAAGATGCATCATATAGAACCTAGCCCCAAACCCTTTTAACGATACATCGTCTGAGTTTTGATTGGTGAATTATAATGTGATACTGATTAAACAAATATCTAAAGTTAGACATTAGAGTACACCAATACGTACCTTAAGCTAAAAAAAAAAAATCCATCACTCAGAGCTTATTGCCATATTGATTGCAATCCAAATCATGACTCTTGGCACCATTAATTACTAGGGATAGAAGCTTCTTTTTTGTTGTAAAAAAATCAGCATTGTATTTTTAATAAAATTTTAAACCATCCGTACTAATTAAAAACTAAATCTTAATAAAATTTCCCCTAAATCAGCTAAAAGATTGTCGTAGATTTTGCTAAATTTGTGGGGATATACCCAGAGAACTTTGGGTTAAAAATTGCCATTTTTCCAAGTGGGCTTTGCAAGGCAGCGTAGAAATTCTTATGGGTCGTCGAGATGGGCCTTTGATATCTGAGCTGGCAACCTGTGATTGGCGAGCACGAATATTGAGAGATTCCCTCAATTATTTTAATAGTAAATAAAAGATTCTCATTGACTTTTATAGTATTTAATTTAATATATTTTCTTATTCAGATCAGATTCAGATTTGGGATATATCATTTAATCAGGAAACAGCTCTTTTGTTATTATTATTATTTTTTTAAAAAAAAGAGAGAGAAAAATACTCTATATTTTATGTCTATTTTTCATTTATTTTCAAAATATTACACATTTATCTATAAGTTTTGAGTTAAATTTTAACTTTGACATGAGTTTCAAAATATGCATTTTTGCTCTTGAATTTTAAATTTAAATTTCATTATAGTCCATAAATTTTGATATTGTACATTTTTATCCCTTAATTTTCACTAATATTTGATTTTAATCTTTGTCGTTGTCATTTAGTTAATTGGTTTAAAATAATTATGATGTTAATTTGTTTAATTAATTTTAATAGTGATAAGAAATTAGTAAAAAATAATTTAGTCAGAGTTAATTTGATTCTTCTAAATTAATTAGTAGATATTAACATACCTGAACACCTACAAGTGTGTAATTAATGAAAATCAAGGATAAAAGTGTAAATCTTGAAACACCATGATCAAATGAAAACAAATTTCAAAACTAATACTATAATATTTTGAAACTTAAAGACCAAATTAAAATCATACTAAAAAAAAATCAAGAATTTTCAAGGCCATCTATACATTAAGAATTAGAATATTATATCATTATTGGAATTTCAATATTACAAAATATATCCATCCATAAATATATGGATAAAATATCGATATAAACATATATTTTTGTAAATGCAAAAATTAATAATTAAATTATTTTTATTCTCAAATTAAATTATAAATTTTATTATTAAGTATATGCACACGATCATATATTAAGAATGTTTTTAAAAGATATTTAAATTAATATTTAAATGTTGATCACGACCCTTCGGATTATGAATAATATATTGACATATTGACAAATACTTTGATTTTTTGTTATAGGCTGAGTTTCTTACTTTGAAACAGTCTTGAATAATTCACATAGTTCAATACAAATCTAGTTATTGTTTGTTTTTCTTTGAAGAACAACAAAATCCAAACTTTCATTCTTTATAGTCAAAATTCATGAGGCAGTACTGTATTGCCTCTGCTCAAATTTCTAACGAACCATTATTTTATTTTATTTTTATCACAATTCAAGCCATGAAAATTAGTTGAATTGTTGAAGTGTCTTGAATTCTAATCCGAATTGATTTAGGAGATTTCAAGTCCGTGTGAAGATTTGTTGGAATGCCTTGAATTATAATCAGAATTGGTTTAGGAGATTTAAATTATTTAATTTAATTCTTTCCTTTCCCATTTAGGATTTAGAGAATGTGTAGGATCTGTGTGACAACCCTAAAGAGGGGTGAGTAGAGTTTCTTTAAATTAATTGAAACTTTTTACTAATGTGTGTCCAATTAAGCAAATTAATAAAGTTTGCTAACAAGTAATTTGAACAATATTTTTATGCAAATAAGTTCAATCCAAAATAATCAAGAAGTTAATAATAATATTTTAAAGGAAAAATACCTTTTTACTCCTCGAGTTAAGGAGTTAGATGTAATTACATAACTAAATGACTCACTGGTTATATCCATGGACACAGAAATACATCTACATTGCGAAGGGAGGGATAATCAATATCGATTGATTTAATTAAAAGAGTTTAATTAAATTAATCTCATATAATTGCAGCTTCTAATCTGTAGGTCCATAAGATACTCTTGTTAGCTCGTTAAAGATAGTAAAAAAGAATGAATTGAATTGTTTAAATTAATTAAAATAATTTTATATTAATATAATTAATATAAAATATAGTGAATTTTGATAGATATGATCTATTATCCAAACTATATTATAAGAGAAATGTATTTGAATGAGATTCAAATATTAGATTTATATGAATTAGATTCATAAAGAGATATATGCATATAAATATGTGATATTTGTATGTTAATTATTTAATTAATTTTATATTAAATTTGATTTAGTATATAGTTATTTAATTTGTATGCTAATTAATTAAATAGCTAAAAGGAGAAAAGTGGAAAAGCTTGGAGAAGGGATTACCCCCTTTCCCTATAAATATACTATTATAACCTTTTTTAGAGTAAGATTTGTTTTTGTGAAAAATGACCTAGCTTCCACTATTCTTCTCTAATCTCTCTCCTCTAAAAGAATTTCTCTCTATAAGGTTTTGGAGTCCACACTTCCAACCCTTTTTTTTATTCCAAGAGAATAATAAGGTAGCCTTAGAAGTGGTGTTCTTGTTCGTTGAGAAGCTTAGGATTGTTCGTGGCCTTTGGAGGGAAAAACGTGAAGAAGGAAAAGAATCCACAAGGATGAGTTCATTTCTTCCCTTATTCTTCATGAGAAGTATGCTTAGGTCCTTTTGTATGTTTATCCTTTGAATATTTCCTTGAGTTCATTGATTTTAGTTTTTCACAAAAAAAAATTCAAAATTGTAAGGTGATCACATGCTTCTACGGGAATTAACAAATGTGAAGAAATTAGAACCACGTTCAAAATTATGCCTCTTTGTAGGCTACTCCAAAGAAATGAGAGGTGATCACTTTTATGATCCAAAAGAGAATAAAGTGTTTGTATTAACAAATGCAACTTCTTAGAGGAAGACCACATTAAAGACACGTAGACCAAATGAATTTACCAAAGAAACTACCGAAACTTCAACAAGAATTGTTGAAGAAGGAAGCACTTCAACAAGAGTTATTGATATTACTTATCCAGTCAAGCACATCCTACCCAAGAGTTGAAGGAGCCTAGACGTAGTGGGAGTATTGTAACCCAACTTACTCGCTATTTGGGTTTAACAGAAACTCAAGATGTCATACAAGATGATGACGTTGAGGATCTATTAACCTATAAACAGGCAATGGGTGATGTGGACAAGGATTAGTTGACTAAAGCCATGAATCTAGAAATAGAGTTTATGTACTTCTATTCTATTTGGCAACTTGTAGATAAACCGAATGGAGTTAAACCTATAGGTTGCAAGTGGATCTACAAGAGAAAAAAAGGTGTAGATGGAAAGGTGCAAATCTAAGGCTAGATTAGTAGGAAAGAGTTATACCTAGGTTGAGGGAGTGGAATATGAGAAAACTTTCTTGCTTGTTGTTATGCTAAAATCTATTTGATTTCTCTTGTATATTGCCACATATTATGACTATGAAATATGACAAATGGATGTCAAAACTGCCTTTTTGAATAGTAATCGCGATGAGATAATCTACATGTCCCAGCCAGAAGGATTAATTGAATAAGGAAAAGAACAAAAGGTTTGCAAGCTAAATCGGTCCAGGATTGAAACAAGCATCTCGATCTTTGAATATGAGTTTTGACGCTGTGGTAAAATCTTATGGCTTTGATCAAAATGTTGATGAATCTTGTGTTACAAGAAAATTATCAATAATTCAGTAGCTATCCTAATGTTGTTTGTGGATGATATCCTACTCATTGGGAATAATTTAGGTTTTCTAATTAAAATTAAAGAATGCCTAATTGCTTAGTTCTAAATGAAATATTTGGTTAAAGCGCAGTTTGTTCTAAGGATCCAAATCATCAGGGATCGTAAGAACAAATCACTAGCCTTGTCTCAATCATCGTATATTGACACAATGCTTGTCAGGTATTCGATGCAGAATTCCAAGAAAGGTTTATTAGCTTTTAGGCATGAAATTATTTTGTCTAAGTAATAGTGTCCTAAGATACCTTAAGAAATTGAGGAAATGAGACGGATTCCCTATGCATCTGTAGTAGGTAGTCTTATGTATGTCATGCTGTGTGCTAGACTCGACATCTACCATGTAGTGTGAATGGTCAACAGATATCAATCTAATCAAGGATTTGATCGCTAGACATTGGTTAAAACTGTTCTAAAGTATTTTAGGAGAATGAGAAACTATATGCTTGTGTATGGAGCTAAGGATTTGATCCTTACAGGATACACTGACTCTGATTTTCAAGCTGATAAAGATTCTAGGAAATCTACATTAGGATTAATGTTCACTCTGAATGGAGAGGCTATAGTATGACGTAGCATTAAGCAAAGATGTATTGCGGATTCCACTATGGAGGCATAATATATAACGACTTGTGAAATTGTTAAAGAAGTTGTCTGGCTCAGAAATTTCTGATGGATTTGGAAGTCGTTCAAAAAATGATCTTGGCCATCACCCTTTATTGTGATAATAGCGATGTTCTGGCAAATTCCAAGGAGTCTCGAAGTCACAAATGAGGAAAATATATTGAGCGCAAATATCCTCTCATTAAGAAGATTGTATAACAAGGAGATGTGATTGTCACAAAGATTGCTTTGGAGCACAATGTTGCTGATCCATTTACAAAGGCTCTCACGGCTAAAGTTCTTTAGGTCATCTAGAAAGTCTGGATCTACAGGATATAAATCATCTAATTTAGGGCAAGTGGGAGATTTTATTGAGTATATTTTATACCCTAGTTTATTGTATTATATTTGATACTACACATCTCACTCGCTTTTGGACAAGTAGGAGATTCTTAGATTTAATGTCATTCGTATATCTTGTAATTTGTATTTTGAAAGAACAAATTATTTATTTATTAAAATAAGAGGTATTTTATTTGATATTTAAACTGCATTAAGTCAATCCAATAAATTAAAACCAAGGTTATATGATATCATTTGAACATGTGGTAGACATAAAAGTGGTTTATGTTCAAGTTATAACTTAAAAGGTTTGCAGTAAATGGATAAGATTGGGTGTCTTGTCCTAATAACACTGTGGATATGACTTACTTTGTAATTATTACATGAATTATAAATGTTACATAAAATATGAGCGATATTATTCATGTGGGGATATGTGAGTGGGGTATCCCATATAAAGAGTTTATACAAGACTGGACTATGAAATGATTGGTTTCTCTTTATAACACCATTACTTGAAGAAACCAATATTCCACTATAATGATCATAGGCGACTTGATCTTAATCCTGAGTGAATTGTGAACTTTTGTTTACGAGGGCAATCCTTTGATCTGTATGGATAAGAGTGACCGTATTAGCCGACTTTACAAGCCTACCATTCTGGGGATTTGTCTAAGTAGGGAGTTAGAAACACGTCTACACAAGAAGGAATTTACTCTTTCTCGATCATAGAGAAAATAGATAAATTGCTCTCTTAATAGCTGCTTCCAGGTCTTGAACAATGAGGCCTCAACCTCTCATTAGCCTGAGATGTGTTAGTTTATAGTTAGACTATAAACTATTTGTTCATTAGAGGAATCAGTGGTACTTAAGGAGTTAGATGTAACTACATGGGAAAAACGACATTTTGACCAATTGTAGTTATGAACAATTTGTGAAGGGTCGACTCACTATTGATTGGTTATATTCATGGTCACAGAAATACATCTGCAGTGCGGAGAGTGTAGCTATCGATCTTTAATGGAATGCTAGTAGTTAATGAATATTGATTGATTTAATTAAAAAAGTTTAATCAAATTAATCTCATAGCACTAGAACTTCTAATCTATGGGTCCATGAGGTCCCTTTATTAAGTCGTTAAGAGTAGTAAAAATGAATAATTTGAATTGTTTAAATTAATTAAAGGAATTTTATATCAATATGATTAATATAAAGTACAGTGAATTCTGATAAATATGATCTATAATCCAAACTATATTATAAGAGAGATGTATTTGAATGAGATTCAAATATTAAATTTATATGATTTGGATTTATAAAGAGATATATGCATAAAAATATGTGATCTTTGTATGTTAATTATTTATTAAATTTGATTTAATGTACAATTATTTAATTTGTATGCTAATTAATTAAATAATTAGCTAAAAGGAGGAAAAGTAAAAAAAAATTAGAGAAGGGGTTACTTTCTCTCCCTATAAATATACTATCATAACCATTTTTAGGGTAAGGTTTGTTTTTGTGAAAAATGACCTCGTCTCCACTCTTTTTCTCTAATATCTCTTCTCCAAAAGAATTTCTCTCTAAAAATTCCTCCATCAAAAGGTCTTGGAGTCTACATTTCCAATCATTTTTTGATTCTAAGAGAATAACAAGATAGCCTTAGAGGTGATGTTCTTGTTCGTTGAGAAGTTCGAGATTGTTCATGACATTTGGAGGGGAAAACGTGGAGAAGGGAAAGAATCCACAAGGTTCATTTCTTCCCTTCTTCTTCATTAGAAGCATGCTTAGTCCTTTTTGTATGTTTATCCTTTGAATATTTTCATAACTTCACCGATTTTAGTTTCTCACAAAATCGTTTTTCAAAATTGTAAAGTGATCACACGCTTCCATCGGAATTAGATTCCCTTCTCATAACGCATACTCATATAATTAAAATTTAATCCATTTCAACCTAGAGCATAAGTAACATATATCTTAATCATAAAAATCTCTTGCAAGACTCAATATCCTTTTGCTCAAATTTTTCATAAAAATTAAAAGGATAAAACAAAACATCTAATTTACCATAAAAGTCAAATAATAAGCAATATAGATAAATGCCAAATAAATAGATATACAATTACTTCTCATGGCATTAAATCAAATAGGAATGCAAAAAATTAAATTCAAACCTTTTGAACTCCTTCTAGGTATATGATTTCCATAAAATATACCAATATCATAATTATCTCAATAATTCAAAAAATAAAAGTTAACGGATATGCAATTTTCTTTGTTGGATTCAAGCAAGCTTTTTAGTTGCTCAAATTTGATTTAGTTTCACAATATTGAAGTCCAAGCAACCAATTGCTTCTCGAGGTCACACCTACAAAAAAAAAAAAAACTCAACCAAAAGATTTTGATACGCATTTCTTGGGTATTCATTGTTAGTGAGCAAAAGACTTGAAATAAAGTCACATTAGGCAAAAATTTATTTTTGACTAATTTATTTTGCACCTTATTTCTATTCAAGCAATTCTTGTCAGGAGCATTTTTCAGTGTTGGCTCGATATGGCAACCCTAGAGGGGGTGAGTTTAATTAAACTTTTATAAAAAGTGTGATAATTTAATTCTATCAAATTTTAGCAAATAAATAAGAAACAAACTAAAACATACAATAAATTGCTTAAATTAATTGCAAAAATAAAAAGGAAGGAGTTAGAGAAGAAGCACCCGTAATTTTTATAGTGGTTTGGTCAAACTCGACCTACTCCACTCCCAAGCACCTCTTGGGAATTTGAGGAAAGATTTTCCGACTTCTTCCACGGATTAAAGCCCAACCGTTATCAACACCGCTTCTTTTACGGGTTCAAGAGCAAACCTAATCCTTTCCACGGTTTAGGATAAAACCGTTACAAATGTTGGAATTTTTGAAGAACACAATACAACTCTCACTAGAGTGAATTTACAAGTTTAAGCACTCAACAAATTTATCCTCATAATACAATAACAGTTTCTCAAGAATAAGATGAAAAGAAAAAAAAATTGGGAGCTTAGATAGCAACAATGGAACTTTTGAGTTTTGGAGGATTATGAAATGTAAATTTATTAGTTCAAAATTTGGAGAGGAAGATGGTTTATAAAGAGATGGAAAGAGAAAAAATTAAATTTAAATTGGACCATTAGATTTGTGTTAAAAAAAAATGAAGGGTGGACATTAAAAGAAATTAAAAGAAAAATAAGAAGATAAAATATATAATAATAATGAATATATATATATATATTCAAATTCTGAAATTTTTCAAAACGGTAAAAAATAATAATAATAATAATAATAAAAGTTACGTTAAAAAAAAGTTGAAGAAAAAAATATATATTAAAAAAAAGCTTCCAACGGCAGGAGCATTTAATGCTTTCTGGATTTTTTTTTTTTATTTCAAAGAAATCGTTTGACACATTATAATATATATATTATATTAAATAACCAAAAGCCACATGTCACTCTCTCAAAGCTCCACGTGTCATCTCCGGATTGGTCATTGATGTTGACTCAGTCGCCACGTCATCGCCACGGTATTTTTCGATAAAACTTGTTTTGGTCATAAACTTCTTGCGTTTAGCTCTGATTTGAGTGATTCAAGAGGTGTTGAATCCTTATTCCGAGCTCTATGCTATAGACATATTAAAATACTAAATTTTTAGTAATTAAAAATTGAGTTTGTTATCATCAAAACATTGATTAATTAATTAATTAAAATTAATTAATTTGAGATTAAAGGCCAAAAAGCAACAATCTCCCCTTTTTAATGATGAAAACCATTCAAGAAAAATAGCTTGAAATATATGTAAACCATATGTAGCAATATAATAAAATTCATAATATCACCCTAAAGATCATTCTTGAAATTCACTCAAAAAATAAATTCTCCCCCTAATTAATACAATCAAAATCATACAAATTTATAATAATTTTTCTTAAACTTTTCCCCTTCGGAATCATCAAAAATAATAATTAAGAAAAATTTAAAACTACATAAATGTTCCCTTAAAAATATGAACATAAATTTAGCAACACTCCCCCTAAGAATATTAACACATGCTTTCCATATCTCCCCCTATCAAATAAAAAAAATGCCTTTTAAAAGATTTAACAAGTAAAATTATAATCAAGAGGCATCACAATGAATATACCGAGCTCAAACCTATTTTTGCAAAAGTTTGCTTCATTCAAAGGCTTGGTAAAAATATTCGGTAATTGATTATTAGAGCCTACAAATTCAAGAGTAATATTATCATTTTGCACATGCTCTCTAATAAAGTGATGCCTAATATCAATATGCCTAGTCTTAGAATGATGTATAGGATTTTAGTCAAATTAATAGCACTAGTATTATCGTAAAATATAGGCACATTATCAAATTTTAATCCAAAATCAAAAAGAGTTGTGTTCATCCAAAGAATTTGAGCACACAACTAGCAACTGCAATATATTCCGCTTCGGTAATGGATAAGGCAACCGAATTTTGCTTTTTACTAAACCAAGAAACTACCAAGAAATTGACAAGTCCATTAGTACTCTTACGGTCAAGTAAACTACCCGCAAAATCCGCATCGGAATATCCTACCAAATTAAATTCAACATTTCTAGATACCATAAGCCTAATCAATAGTACAAAGCAAATATTTAAAAATTCTTTTAACGGCATGTAAATGTGATTCCTTAGGACAAGATTGAAATCTAGCACAAAGACATACACTAAACATAATATCGGGTCTACTAACGGTTAAATAAAGTAAAGATCTAATCATAACTCTATAAGTTTTTATATCCACACACTTATCTTTTTCATCCTTGTCAAGCTTAGTGGATCTGCTCATAGGAGTTTTTGCAATTTTACCTTCATTGAATTTGAACCTTTTGAGCAAATCCCTTGTGTATTTTTCTTGACTTATGAAATACCATCATTGAGTTGTTTGATTTGGAGTCTAAGGAAGAAGCTAAGTTCTCCTATCATACTCACTCAAATTCACTATGCATATACTTAGAAAATTCTTCATACAAAGATGGATTAGTAGAACCAAAAATATATCATCCACATATATTTGTACTAAAAGCATATCATTTTCTTTAGCCTTAATAAAAAGAGTAGTTCAATTTTACCTATTTTAAATCCATTCTCAAGCAAGAAATTACTAAGTCTATCATACCAAGCTCTTGGAGCTTGTTTTAAGCCATAAAGAGCCTTTTTTAACTTATAGACATGATTAGAAAAATCAAAACTTTCAAACCCCGGAGGTTGTTCTACATAAAATTTCTCCATGATATAACCATTTAAAAATGCACTTTTCACATCGATTTGATACAGAATGAAATTCTTATAAGAAGCAAAACCAAGCAACATTCTAATAGCTTCTAATCTAGCAACGGGTGCCAAAGTTTCTTCATAATCTATTCCTTCCTCTTGACAATAACCTTGAGCTACAAGTCTAGCTTTTTTTCAAATGATATTTCCATTTTCATCCATTTTATTTCTAAAGATTAATTTATTCCAATTATAGAAGCATGAGAGGGCCTAGGGACTAACTCAACTTTATTCCTTTCAAATTGATTTAATTCTTCTTGCATAGCTAAAATCCAAAATTCATCATTTTTCGGCATCTCTAAAAACTTTTTGGTTTAATTTGAGAACAAAGACAAGATTATTAAACATATTAAGAGGAAACGAGTTTTCACACCTTGTTCGGGATCATCAAGAATTAATTCTTTGAGATGGGAAGGAGCATACCTCCACTCTTTAGGCATGGAAGAAGAACCAACTTCGTTCTTTTGATTAAGCTCACCTCTTGCTTACTTGAAACAATTTCTTTGTCTTTGTTACTAACAAGTAAATCTTGAAAATTTCCTTCTACATCACTATAAATAGGCTCATTAGAATACATTGCAAGATTTATCAAATACTACATACATAGATTCCTCAACTACTAAAGTTTCTTTATTGAAAATTCTATAAGCTTAACTAGTAGAGGAATAGCCAAGGAAAATACCAATCCGTCTTAGAATCAAATTTTCCAAGTTTTTATTTGTTATTCAAAATAAAATATTTGCAACAAAAAAAACTTTGAAATACCTATATTTGTAATTTTGTTATGCCAAAGTTCATAAGAAGTTTTATCCAAAGAGGTCTAATTAAAACTCTATTTAAAACATAACAAAGCGGTGTTAACGGCTTCTGCCCAAAAGTATGTAGGTAAATCATACTCATGCAACATTGATCTAGCAAATTCTTGCAAAATACGATTTTTCCTTTCAACTAACCATTTTGTTGAGGAGTTCTTGGAGCGGAGAAATTATGAGAAAAACCATTTTCTTCACAAAAATTTTCAAAAATATTGCTATCAAATTCTCCTCCATGATCACTCATAATTTTAGAAATCAAAACCTTTTTCATTTTGAACTATTTTTGCAAAACTAGAAAAGCTTTTCAAAGCATCATCCTTATGTTTTAGCATCAAAAACTCAAGTAAATCTTGAAAAAATCATCAACTATCACAAATGCATAGTATTTTCCTCCAAAACTAACAATTCTTGAAGGTCCAAATAAGTTCATGTGTAATAGTTGAAGGGGTCTAGTTGTAGAGATCGCATTATTAGATTTGAAAGAGGACTTAGTTTGCTTACCTATTTGACAAGCATCACAAACTTTGTTCTTTTTCAAATTTAAATTTGGGAAGATCTTTAATCAAAGAATTCTTGGAAATATTTGAAATTAAGTGCATGCTAGCATGTCCTAGTCTTCTATGTCATAACCAAGAATCATTATGCACAGCCGATAAACATTTATCATAATAAGACAATTATTCAAATCAATAGTATATACATTTCATCTCTATTTCCAACAAATATACATTTTCTATCACTAGCATTTTCAATGGTGCAATTCTATATTCAAACACAACTCTAAGCCTTTATCACACTTGACTAATACTAAGTAAATCATGCTTCAAACCATCAACAAAAAGTACTTTTTCAATTAAAATAGAAGATTCATTACCTATACTACATTTACTAATTATTTTACCTTTCTTGTTGTCACCAAAAGTTACAAGACCTCTATCCTTTTTGGAGAGAGAGACACACTTGGATGGGTCTCCCGTCATGTACCTCGACAAGCACTACCCTCAAGTATCACTTGTTTTTTCTTAGAGGCTTTCAAACAAACCTACATACACAAATGTTCAAGTTTGATTCTTTGGTACCCACACTTATTTGGGTCCTAGATGGTTAGCATTGACAAACTTGGGAATCCATTTCATTTTTGTATAGACATTTAAGGCATTGGATTTAGACAAGTAACAAGAATAAGTTGTATGTCCAAACTTGCCACATGAGAAACAAACAACATTATGCAAAGATTTATCTCTTACAACAAATTTATGCACTCTACTTTTCTTGGAGAAATTATTCCTTGGAGCATTGTGAACTTTGCCTTTGAGAAAAATTTTCTTCTTGGAGAAGTAAGTATGAGCATATTTCAATTTAAAACACTTAGGTCTAATTGACCTTCAACACCACAATAATGATATATAGGCACAAAGTTAGATTTAACATGCTTAGACACAACCTTAGGCATATTATGAGATGCTTTAACAAAGATAGTTTTAGAACTTGAAGGAGTAGAAGATTCATCAATATAGCCTAAACCTCTTTTATCACCAAAAGACTTATCTGCTTCAATTATCTTGTCTAATCTTTGAGCACTTATTGTTAAATTTTTAATAGATTCTTTAGCCTTATCAAGTTCTTGCAAAGCACTAAATTCCTTTTCTTTGAGTAATTTAATCAAATTATCTTTTTCACAACTATCATGCTCAAAAAATTTAACTTTGTCAAGTAAGACATTTTTCTCATCACAATCAAAAGCATGCTTGTCAAAAGAGATATTCATTTCATCAATATGCATAGCATCATGCTCATTCTCTTTTAAGCATGTAATTTCTTCAAGTAAAGACTTATTTTTACTAGATAAAAAATTGTATTTCTTTTTAAGCACAACATACTTAAAAATAAGTTTTTCTAAATCATTTTGCATATTTTCAAAAGCTTCAAACAATTCATTATAAGAAAAAGGTTCTAGAGTTACCTCATCATTTTTTTCATCCTCTTTGTCACTATGAGCTATGAAGCAAAAATTGGCTACTTCATTATCACTTTCACTTTCGCTTTCATCGCTATCATCCCAAGTAGCTTTCATTGCTTTCTTCTTGGATTTCTTGAATGATTTGAGAAGAGGATAATCGATTCTAATATGACTCGACTTCTTGCATTCATAGCATATTACCTCATCCTTTTTGCTCTTTTTGGTTGGAGAGATGCTTCTCGAATTGCTTTTTTCTCTTGATGAAGTTCTTATAGTTACGTGAAAGATAGGCAACATCATCTTCATCAAGGTCATCTTCATCTTGGGAGTCAACTTCTAAAGAGATGGTCTTTAAAGCTATACTCTTTTCTTTCTTTTTCTTTTCATCCTCCATGTTCTTCTTGATTTTTATCTCGTGCGTCAACAACGAGCCAATGAGTTCATCAATAGAGAGAGATTTGAGATCCTTTGCCTCTTGAATGGCGGTGACTTTAGGCTCCTACTGTTTAGTCAAAGACCATAATAGCTTCTTTATCTTCTCAAGATTTGAGTACTTTTTCCCAAGTCCTTCTAAGGCATTGACAATATTAGTAAATCTAATAAACATATTAGAAATAGCTTCATTTTCATCAATTTTAAACATTTCATATAGATGAACTAACATGTCAATCTTTGTTTCTTTTACTTAACTAGTTTCTTCATGAGTAATTTCTAATCTATCCCATATCTCTTTAGTGGTTTTGCAAATAGACACACTATTATACTCAACTTCATTCAAAACACAAAATAAGCAATTAATAGCTTTGACATTTAAAGAGCATGCTTTCTTTTCAGTTATTGACCATTATTCCCTAGGTTTTATAGTGCTAACACTATCAACATCTTTTGTTGGAATTTTAAAACCTTCCTCAACAATATCCCATAAATCATAATCAATAGAAAGCAAGAAAAATCTCATTCTATTTTTTCAATAACTATAATTATATGATTAAAGAAATGAGGCTTTGTAATAGATTGACTATCGGTAAAAGGATAAAACCTAAAGTTGCCATAGCTAAAAACAATTAAGTTTTATCAAGAAATAAATATTTCAAGAGGAGCAACCCACTCTGATACCAATTGTTGGATCGATATGGCAACCCTAGAGGGGTGAATAGGTTTTAATTAAACATTTTTTAAAAAATTAACCCAATTAAACTAATTAATACATTTTTTATAAATAATAAGAAAAATTCAATTTATGCAACAAATAAGATGACAAAAAGTGTGATAATTTAATTCTATCAAATTTTAGCAAATAAATAAGAACAAACTAAAACATACAATAAATTGATTAAATTAATTGCAAAAATAAAAAGGAAGGCGTTAGAGAAGAAGACACCGTAATTTTTATAGTGGTTCGGTTAAACTCGACCTACTCTACTCCCTAAGCGCATTTTGGAAATTTGAATAAAATCTTTCCGACTCCTTCCACGGATTAGAGCCCAACCGTTACACCACCGCTCATTTTTAAAGGTGCTAGAATTTTACCCATTACTTCTTTGGTTAGGCCAACATTCTATTGCACAATATTTTATTTTGAATGACGGAGACAAGAAATCAATGAAGCACTCAAGCGTGGGGATATATATACAGAATATGCCCTAAAGAAACTGCAGAGGTAGGAAAAACGGGCATCGATACATACAGTGATATCCATTGACATGGAAAGTCAAACTTTTGAAGTACAAACTGGTATAAGTAAGATTTGTCCCTGTAAAGGACAGCACACCTAAGTTTTAAGTTTGAAAGAAGGGACATGTTCTTGCAATAAGTAGTAATCATTCAAGATTCCATGCTCTCATATAATTGCAGTTTGTAATTACATGCATATGATATACCTACCACTTATTGATGAATGTTACAAATTGTCCAATTTCAAGTGTTGTTACGAATGTCGTTTCCATCCAATTCAATACCCAGATTATTGGCCAGAATTATCATTTACAGAAGTTCGTCCAAATGTGGACTTACTTAGAGAACAAGGTCGGCCAAAAAGTACGCGAATTCATAATGAAATGGATTGGAGAGAAGCAAGCCAAAAGGTACGATGTACAATTTGTAAAAGAGAAGGACATAATAGACGCACTTGTTCACATTTGTCCACACCATACACTTAGTGTTTCGTCGTCTTTGGGTCATTAGGACTTTGATTTTTATTTTTTTTACTTGTATTCTTTATTTCATGTATTTGTATTCTTTATGTAAATAATAAATTTTCATGTAATTGTATATTTCAGGTATTTGTATTATTTATGTATTTATAATGAATTTATTTAATAAACTTATTTTATGTAATTGTGTTTTCTTATATACTTTTTATGTATCTTTTATGTTATCGATTCTATTATGTAATATAATTTGAACGAGTCTAGTCCTTCTGATCCTGTCCAATTGTACCAACAAAACACGCATCGTTCACAGGCAGTATAGGATAGTTCGTCCACTACAGTGTTGAGTTGTTGGAGGAGGGAGAATTAACAGATGGGCGTTGAATCCATGCAGAGTATTTATCCTACTGGCATGGACAACGTGATCGTTGTGCACAGGGAGAATTAACAGACAGGCCAGCTGTATCAGACGACTATTTTTTCTGGTACAATTCGATTACGAGTCGATTTATCTTTCCAGACGGCGCTTACTATTACTGTATAGTAAGATATTTCAAATTCGACATTTTCCATATATATAATATGAATATTGTTTAATATATTTTTTTTATTCTACAGAATAATTTTATAGGCGAAGTTCAACAATATTCAGTGCAGAACAACCTTCCAAAATTGGATTCAATGTGTCAGCAAATATTGATGAACGTAGAAAGTATTATTCAACAAACAAGATGACTCAATGTTGCTGACACCGATCGAAGACGTATTCGTCATAGACGAGCGCGACAACGGGGTGAACCTAATTTAGAGGGACACGAAGACACCTCCATGAGGAGTAAGGGCCAAGTGGAGTTGTTTTTAAATCCCACATTGTATCATTTTCAAATTGCAAATCTCAAAAGAACTAATTGTAAATATTATTTGATATCAATAGAGTCAAAAGTACAAATTTATGTCCGTTGAGTTATACTAATTTTAGAATTGTTTGTCCAACACATAAATTAGAATATTTGGATTACATTTATTCATGAATTTTAGTTTTGTAAGTCAAATATAATTTTGTGTTTTACTTAAACTAGTAATTTGAAATAATAGAAGTACAAAATATTCAAAACTCATCTCAAAGATTGTACATTCAAATATTTACAAATTTCAAGCTTGTAAATTATGCAAACCTTCTAAAACTCATTCTTCTAAATAATACAAACATAAATCATAAGAATCTAAGGGCTTCCCAATTCCAAAGTAATTTTTATAGTTTTAAACAAAAAAAATTTATAAGTGAAGGTATACGATTTCACACCCTAAATCTGTCAATACTTTTCCAAAACACCTATTTTTGAAAAAATTTCCCCATTAACCCTATTTTTGTCATTATTTATTAAAAAATATTATTTAAAAAAATTAATGAAAAAGTGTTCAAATTTGGAGAGAAGATGAGTTTAAATCGAGAGAAGTAGATGAAAACTAACTTCAGTTTGGACCATTATTGGACGTTAGCAAAAGAAAATTGAATGGTAGATATTTGAACTCAGCTAGTTGTTAGACACAAACATAAAATAATATAATAATATATAATTTTTATAAAAATAATTTCTTTTAAAAACCAACAATAAAAACAAAAGTCCACTATATGTCTTAGACACAAACATAAAATAATATTAAAATTATTTTCTTTTTAAATTCAATATTTTTAAACTAATCTAAAAATAAAAACCCCACCATGTGTCACTCTTCCATTGCTCCAAGTGGCACATTTCAATTGGTCCACTTTTATGAGAAAATTTTTGCTACGTCATTAGCTTGGGATTTTTCGTTACGCTGGTTTCGGTCATGTCTTCTTTGTTTATACTCTGATTTGAGTGATTCAAATTGTGTTGGAATTATTATTTCGAGTTTTACACAATAGACACTTTAAAATACTAAAATTATTAGTGAATAAAAGTAAGTTTGTTATTATCAAAATATTAATTGATTAATTACTTAAAATTAATTAATTTGAGATTAAGGACAAAAAAGCTAACAAAGTGCGCTATATAAACTCTCTAATCCTATAGGCATTATTCTGTAGATTCTGTATTTTCTATAACATTCTCTATAACGAAATTGTTCTTCCTTTATCCCATGAATGTAGCTAACATATTATTAGTGAATCATGTAAATCTGTGTGTCGATCTTCTCTATTTTATGTTCTTTGTATTCTTTAATTGTTGATTTTCTAACAAACTAGTATCAGAGTCTAATCATTAGGGTTTCAAAATTTTGCATATGTTTGACAATTAAAGACATCTGGTGTGAATGTAAAATCGAAAAATTCACCGGGAAGAACAATTTCGGTCTATGGCAAATCAAAATGTGATCTTTGCTGAAGTAGCAGGGGCCGTGGGCACCGCTTGTACCAGACCTATCGCCATCTGCCTTTTGTTCGTGGATGTTGTATATCAGAATCGTTCGTGGGTCTTCGATCAGCCTTGCGAAACCGCTGCCCTTGCCTTCACACTATTCTATCAACCCATAGAGATCTGGCCCCATTCATGGGTTTGTATGTGGTCCGTGATAAATGGTTTTTCTTGTCCGCCTTTTATGTGGGTTTCATGAGATAATTTCAGTTCAGGTAGATCAATTCGATTCAGTCAGTCCGATCTGTTTCAGTTATGTTAGACCAATTTGGTTTTGGTTTGGTCTGATTTGATTTGATTTGGTTTGGTTCAATTCTGTTTGGTTCACTCAGTTTGGTTTGATTCAAGTTGGTTCAATTTGGTTTATTTGCAATTATTGCAAATCTGCTTATAAACAGACTTTTTGTGAGTCTTTGTTCCATTTTCAATTAGCCGTCCATGGATTCTGTTTTAGATTTCTTTATGAGGATCTCTGTTTCCAGCCCAAAGATTTTATGTGTTTTAGTTCTTTGTGGGTTATGTTTCTAGCCTAGAAGTTCTTTGTGTTTTTAGTTTTTCATGGGTTATATTTCGAGTCCAAAATTTCTCTGTATTTTAGTTATTCGTGGATCTCTATTTCCAATGTAATGAGATAAGAAAAGTTTATTATACACAGAAGAGTTTGAATAGTAGTAAAACAAGCTAAACAACCTCTTACTAACTTGGTATGTGTTAACAAACTACATTTAGGCTAAGTTTACTCCAAAGAAAATATAATAAATCAATGATAATTTGAAAAGTGGGCGCCATTTGATTACATTGGTCTTGTTTACTTGTATATTGTTGGTGTATTGACATTTAGAGCCCCCAAATTTGTAAAAAAAAAAAAAAAATGCAATATGATTGACGAGCGAAAATTGCTCATCCAATTATGTTCGAAAATTACGTTGATATCATTATTGTTATAGCATGATAATAAAAAATTATGAATTTGAAATGTTTACAAACGACAACTGTAATAGTAAATGTGACATATTTATAATTCTAAGTAAATATGATAAAAAAAAACAATTCAATTATATTTACAATCGTGGCCCACTACGATTGATTATTAATAAAATTTCATTATGATTACATTAATAAAATTAGAAATTGGTAAACATAGACTTAACTCAACTAATATTTTTCTCGAAGATGGAGTGTAGTTATCCAAACCACCATCTTTTAGGTAATATAGTGAAAAGCATCATCTTTAAACCTTAGCAAACATATAAACAAGTTGGATTTAGAAACCAATGAAAAGAAGCTTAAAAAACTTGTTGAACATTATTTAGGACAAGTCGGATTAGAGTGTAACAGAAATAACAACCTATTATCACACTAAAAAAAAATATAGGAAAAGAAGAATCAGCTTATGTGTAGATTAATCATTAATGATCCAAATCAACATATATACAACTAAAAATGTGCTACATTACATGTGTAGATTTGTCGTTTTTAAATAATTGAACAATTTAAATTATTAGTTTAACCATAATAATAATAAAAAAGTTTCCACTTACTTGTGGACTGGAGGAGGACATATCAGTAATTCTTCACCACTCGTGTCTCAATTCTCATCTTTTTCCAAAATCCTCTGTTTTCAATTTCATTTTCCCCTTTTTGGAATCTCCAAAGATTCCGGCCAAAGTAAATGGTGACTCAGTGCATTAACCTCCATCTTCACCACCACATCTTCCACCTCCCTCCTTCTCTCTCCGCCCTACGCCACCGCCATCGCCACCACCCCACCGTCTCTCAGTCTCCGCTACTCTTCTCTCCGGTCACCCCCAAATTACTTCTCAAACGCCGCTCTAATCTGAAGTTCACCCCTCCCATGGCCTCCGCCGTTGACCACCCTTCGGAAGACACTCAGAACGAAGATTCCGGCAGAGAGGATCTCCGCCCGACAACACCGGAGCAGAGAACGCTCTCGTGGCCGGAGATGGCTCTGCTCTGGGTCGGCCTCATCGTCGGAGTTCCAGCGTATTATCTTGCTGGAAGTTTAGTCGATCTCGGAATGTCATGGTGGCAGGGCATCGCCACCGTCGTTGCCGCCAACGCCGTAACCCTAATTGCCCTAATTCTCACCGGCCATCCAGGTACAAAATACGGCATCTCTTTCCCTGTTTTTGCCCGATCGTCGTTCGGAATCCATGGCGCTCATATCCCCACGCTTCTCCGAGCACTAATCGGCTGTGGGTGGTACGGAATCGAAACGTGGATCGCCGGTGAGGCCATTTTTCTTCTATTGCCTGAAAGTATCAAGAAATCTTCATTTTCACAGGTTCTTCCATGGCTGGGAACTTCCCCTCTTGCATTTATTTGCTTTTTAGCCTTTTGGATCGTTCAATTAGCAAGTGTTTGGAAAGGAATGGATGGGATTCGTAAACTCGAAATCTTCTCTGCTCCGATTCTTGTTTTTCTCACTGTTTGTCTTTTGATTTGGTCTTGTGTTAGAGCCGGTGGATTAGGGCATATGCTTTCTTTAACCTCAAAATTGTCTTCCTCTGAATTTTGGGCTCTGTTTTTTCCTTCTCTTACGGCTAATATAAGCTTTTGGGCTACTCTGGCTTTGAATATCCCTGATTTCACTCGCTATGCCAAAAGTCAAAAAGACCAAATTATTGGTCAATTGGGGCTTCCAATTTTCATGGGGGCGTTCACTTTCGTCGGCGTTGCTGTCACTTCCTCCACAGGATTGATTTTTGGTCATATAATTTCGAACCCAATTGAGCTTCTTGGCCATATTGGGGGTTTTGCCACTAAAGTTTTGGCAATTTTTGGGATAATTTTAGCCACCGTCACCACTAATGTCGCCGCCAATGTAGTGGCGCCGGCCAATGCGTTGGTGAATCTCAACCCTTCTTATTTCACTTTCACCAGAGGGGCTCTGCTCACTGCCGTGATCGGCATTCTGTTTCAGCCATGGAGGCTTCTGAGCTCAAGTGAGAGCTTCGTTTACACTTGGCTTGTCGGGTATTCGGCGCTGTTGGGTCCAATCGGCGGTGTGATGGTGACAGATTACTATTTGATTCGGCGGAGGGAACTGAGTGTTGAGGATTTGTATTCTACGAGTCCGACAGGGGCTTATTACTACACCGGTGGGTTCAATTTAGCGGCTGTGGCGGCGCTGGTGGTCGGAGTGTTGCCGGTGATTCCTGGGTTTTTGGAGAAGGTGAAGATCGTGTCTAAAGTGCCGAAAGTTTTCAGTGTTATTTACGGGAATGCGTGGTTTATCAGTACGTTTTTGGCCGGATTTTGCTACTGGGGTCTCTCTATTCTGTTGAAACGGCGAAAACTATCTCGCCGGTTTGGGCCTCTACTTTGACTTGTACAAAATGCTGTGCACCGCGCTTAAACAATAAAAAGTTGGTGAAAATATTATTTTGGTCGGTTTCATTTCGATTTATGTATTTATTTATTTTTCTTTTGTGTAATTTGAATAATTCATAAATTTAACCCTTCCAAATTAATGGAATACCAAGACATTATGTAAATAGACATTAAGGTAATAATCTAATAGAGATTAGGACCCGTTTGAATTGACTTTAGAAAAATGTATATTTTTTAAATATTATTTTTATTTAAATATTTTTGATAAAAATTTATTAAAATACAATTGAAAAGTTATTTTGAGGTTAAATACTCTAATTTCTTCAAAAATGATTTATTTTTTAAATTACAAACTTGAAAATATATTCCAAATGCTCCCACATTTTATTTTGAAAAATGTCCACAATAAACTAATTACATCAATTGAATAGGTTGGAGTGAATTTCATCACCCAAATCCAGATCAAATAATTTAACCGTATCCACCACTACAAAATCTGCTAATTTTAGTGGCAAGATTGGATTAAACATTGAACTTCAGAATTTCGCAATTAAACGATTTAAAGCCCAAGGGTAAAAGAAAGGAGGTGGTTTTTGAAAATTATTTTGTATCAAGAGAAATTTAAATGCATAAAATAAAAGTAGAGTGGTGAAATTCAACTTGAGAAATCCTAGCTTGGGTTATTATGAAATTCTTCTGGTCAATGCATTTGATCATAGAATTCTCGTTGCTAGAGTGAGAAATTTTTTTATACCTAACGAAATTAATTGGAACAACTAGTTAATTCGACCTAATCAATTAATTAGCCCAATTTAAATCGAAGAACAACATGCAAATTCAAGTTAGCCTAATTGCATTAAAATCTAGGACAAAGTTAGGTTGAATATCTAACAGGAACAACCTTAATTAAATATTCGGTTGATTTGATTCTAGGTTGGTTGGAACAGTATTCATCTGAATGATTTGCAAGATACCCTAACCTATTGCTTCTAGTTCATCAACACAAGATTAAATGTCACATATCAAATGTCAATAAAAAACAATAATCATAAAATTCTCAAGTATTCAGTAATATAATCATAAATATTCAAAAAACAGAATCGAATCTGACAATTGTAATAAACTAGTTCGAAAACTCACAAATACATGAAATAGGTAGAAAAATCCTAAATCCAAGCTAGAAAGAATTACCTTAGCCCATAATAATCACCAAGGAATCATGCTAATGACCAAAAGAGAAAAAAAATGAGAGAAATCGTGTGGGAATCGACATTTTAACCTAATTCGGCAAGAATTCAATTTATATTAAAGTCGCAGCATAACGACGCTGATAGGAGCATAATTATGCTCCAATTGGAGCGTAGGCCTCAAGCGTAAAGTAGGCGTTGTAACGCTGTGGTGATTTGGGTATGCGCGTGCACGTTCATCTTGTTTCCATCAATCTCTATAGCATAGCTACGCTGGGTGTTGTGTCGTTGCGCTATCCTTAATGTTAGATATTGCTTTGTAGCATAACGATGTAGCATAAGGTTAGGTAGTGAGGCTGCAACAACAACTAATTTCCGTCTTTAAGTGTAGCTATACACTTGGTGGAGAGTAGTCACGCTGGCTCTAGGGGTATTTTGGTAATTTTGACATTATTTTCTCAGTTGATGCAATTAAACTTCGTTTTGGCCCGTTTTAGCTCAATTTTGTCACTAACGCCTTGTTTTATCCTTAGTGTGCTCAAAACCTACAAAATAGTCAATTAAACACATAAAATACAAGAGTATTCCTCAATTAAGCCAAGCAAGGTAACACATTTTCAGTACTATCAAACACCTATAACTTAATTATTGATCATTCTCGAGCAAGGTAGAATAGAACACACAGTCATACAAATGATATACTCATTCAAATTGCATGGTTCATTACTCAAGCCTCAACTGTCTCCTAGGATTTAATTTGCACCCAACAATGAAATCAATTTATAATCAACCAATGAAGCATAAGTTAAAATTAGTTCTAGACTTATTCATGCAAGGGTGAGTTCTCTTTCTAATTAAGTCCTGATAGCCCGAAATGATTTTAAATGACCCTCAATTTGTTTTTCTCCTACACTGGCTCATGCACCAACTAACAAGCACGGAAACAATCAAGACAATAATGTTTCAAATAAGGTGCCTGGAATTTAACTTTAGAGATCCGTAAACTTGCATTTATTTTACGTAAGGGCATTAGCCAAGATTGCAGGGAACTATACTCACTTTTTTCTTGTGAATGTCCTAAATAATCATAACAGGGTAACTCTTTCTACCCCTAGTCATGCATAACATTACAAGTTCATTTTTCCCATTTTTTCCATGATATTTTCTTTTTAATGCAATATATATCAACTATTATTTTTAGGAGGCATATAAATCATTTTTCTCCCTCAGTATTACATTACAATCCATCATGCAAGACACTTTTTAACCAGTGGGGCTTACTACAGGTTAAGTACAGGTTAAGTATTGACAACAAAAATACAGGTTAAGTACAGGTTAACCAGTGACAACAAAAATACAGGTTAAGTAATACGATTCTAAGCATGACAAGGCCTAATTTAGACGGAGAAAGAACTTAAACATGTATGAGAAGAAAGATATTTTTTTTAAAAGGGCTAAAAATCATGATTATTGATAGCAAACCTCATGTCATACAAATTAAAAACAGAAGGGGGTGTGTCATAGACTACTCATCATAACAAATCACTTAACATGAGCAAACATGCATATAAGCACACAAACAAAATAGCCCGAGCTCAAGGGTTCTAGCTAGAACACAGACATACCCTACCCCCAATTTAAAACCTAATATTGTCTCCAATGTGATAAAGAATAGAAAACAAGGGACAATAAAAAGGGAAACAAAAACCTTTTCTGAAATTTGGCACACTGGATGATGGTGACTTTTAGCTCAGTAAAAATATAATTCTCCCAATCTTCTCAAGAACAACTAAAACTTAAATATCAAGAAACATAGGAAGAATTAAGCTCAACAAAAAAAAAATAAATAGAAAGAAAACCTAAAATAAGAAAGCAATAAAAATGCATCCTAGTTGCCTCTAGGTAGCACAATTATTTATGATTGTTATGCTCGACCACAATCAACTTCCTCATCCAAATCCATAAACATCCGCTGATTTGCCATCTCCCACCCCCAAAATAGGGGGATGGCCACTATCCTGAAAAATAATAGAACTGGAAAATGCAGGATAAGTAGTAGAAGGAAAATCAATCACAACAAATCTTTCAATTTTATCTTCATGCCTAAAGGTTAGGGACCCTGTATTAAGATTAATATTAGCCTTAGAAATTTTTAAGAAGGGTCTACCTAACAACACCAATAATTTAGAAGAAGCAGAATCAACATTCATGTTATGACATAAAAATTGGAAGGGAAGGGAAGACTATTTATTCTAATAACCATATTTTTTACCATACCAATTGGCCTAACAAGGGAATGGTTAGCTGAATGCACCAAACTATCAGCAGGATGGAGGATGTAGGACTGAAAATCAGCATACATAGGGGTATGCATAATATTAATTGCAGACCCTAGATCTATCATGGCTTGTTTAAACTTCCTTGTACCTATCTGACAAGGTATAGAAAACATACCTTGGTCTTCCTGCTTAAGAGGTAGTTTACCTGAAAGGATTACCTTCTGCTTGATCTCTTCTTCTTGTTTCTTTCCTTCTGAAAGAACCTCAACTTCATTTTCCTTTGGAATCTCCATCCAAACCTTCTTCACCTTTATAAATGGGCTGTGACCACCAGAAGAACTGTATAGAATGTACCTTGTGCACAACTTCTTTAGCAACAGCTAACCTGCTAGGGAAATGAGCAACAGGCTTGTAAGAATTAAAATTCAGGGGTGGATCAAAACTTATACCTCAACTTTTAGGCAGGTTGGCAATCTAATTTTCAGTATTCTCAGTGTCTACAACTTCAACTAGCTCAATCACTGGCTCTAAATCAATCGTCAGAGAGCTCTCCATACAACTTACAATAGATATGGCACTAACATTGCGCACATTGGACATAGGTTGGGAAGGAAACTTCCTATACTAAGTGTCCAGTTAACTGACCGCATCGGCAGCTGGGATATTTGAGTAGCCATACTATGGATTTGATTGGAAGTGATCTGTTGGAACTACTCCTGGCTCTTTTGAATTTTCATGGTGGATTTAGCTAGGTTCTTCACCATGTCCTCTAGAGACATACTGGAACTGCTTAGGCCCTGGTATCCCTGATTTCCTCGACGGGTGTTGTTGTACATCTGGCCGCCTTGCTGATTTCTCGCGTAGTACACCTCAACAATAGACTCCTTAGTAGAGAAAGCATGTTTCACAAGAGTAGAAAGTTCAACGAGTTTAGTTTTAAGTTTACTTACCTTTTGTGAAGATGTAGAAGATCAAGAAATGCGATCTCGCATCCCAAATTGTTGGGCATTGGCTGCTATAGGGGAGATGAGTTCTCTGGTATCTAAAGATGTTTTATTAATAAGGGCTCATTTTTCAACTGCATTAATGGTACTTCTATCATTAGAGATAAGCCCTTCATAGAAGTACTATATCAGGAGTGCATCAGAGATCTGATGATGTGGACAGCTGCCACAGAGGTGCTTGAAGCGCTCCCAATACTCGTACAAGGACTCCCCTCCAAACTGGATGATGCCATAAATCTCTTTTTTGATCCTTGCAGCTCTGAAAGCAGGAAAGTGAAAGAACCAGTGAAGGTTCTTGAGTGGAAGCATGAGACCAGACCAAATAACCAAAAACTTTATAGAGAGCATAAATTTTACTGCAAAAATAAATAGATTATGCATTTAAAAAGAATTACAGCATGCATTAAAACAAAGATTACAGAAAAGTAAAAGGGTTTAGAAACCTTAACCCTTGAAAGAACACTTCTTCACGAAAATTCCTAACTTGATTCTTGCCATGAACAGTATCTGAACTCTCTAGCCTTCTATGAGAATACCACCATGAAGAATTCCTTCTGGATGAGAATCTAAGAGTTTTATTGGCTCTGGCTATTTTTGAGAAAATAGGGATTAGAGAGTTTTGAGAGGGATATATATATTATACATATATATATAAACTATATGTTATATCAAATATAAACACACAACCTATAGTTTCTGTTCTCTCAACAATGACATTTAATATAAATCTCATTTATATTAAATTTAATTATATGAATCAAATTCATATAATTAATATTTGAATATATTCCAATATTTATTTCCTCTCAAATAAACTTTATATTATAATGTATCAAATATTATAGTAATCATATCATATATAATTAGATTAAATTAATTATATCACTATAATTAATCCAAAAACTGATTCTCATTAATTTTCGTTGAGCTATAGAGGGGACCTCATGGACCGGTAGCTTGAAGCTCCAACGGTACGTGAATAATTAGTTAAACTCATTTAGTTAAATTATTCACCATTTGTTAACTGTCGGACACTCCACTACAGACCAACAGCTGCACTATTCGCACAACATATATATTTATGTATCCATTGGATATAACTAGTCAACAATACGATGACCCTTTAATTATTACTCGTAAGTACAACTAGGCCAAAAATTACCGTTTTGGTTTCTGTAGTTACATCTAACTTCTTAAGTACCATTGATCCCTCTAATGAACAATAAATCATAGTCCAAATATGATCAAACCCCCTCTTGGACCAGGCAAAAGGTGTAGTGCCACATTGTTTAAGCCCCAGAATCAACTCTTAAGAGAGCAATTTATCTACTTGGCCCGATATTGGAGAAGAATGAATTCCTTCTTGTGTAATTATGTTTCCAACTCCCCAATCAAAAAAAATCCCCAAAAATGGTAGCTTGTTGAGTTGGTGATCTGGCCACTCTCACCCATACAAATCAAAGAACCGCCTTCATAGGTAGAAGTTCATAACTCATTCAGGATTCAGGTCATGTTACCTATGGTCATCCTGGTGGAATGAAAAATCTCTTTTTTGATCCTTGCAGCTCTGAAAGCAGGAAAGTGAAAGAACCAGTGAAGGTTCTTGAGTGGAAGCATGAGACCAGACCAAATAACCAAACTTTATAGAGCATAAATTTTACTGCAAAAATAAATAGATTATGCATTTAAAAAAAAATTACAGCATGCATTAAAACAAAGATTACAGAAAAGTAAAAGGGTTTAGAAAACCTTACCCTTGAAGAACACTTCTTCACGAAATTCTACTTTGATTCTTGCCATGAACAGTCTCGAACTCTCTAGCCTTCTATGAGAATACCACCATGAAAGATTCCTTCTGGATGAGAATCTAAGAGTTTTATTGGCTCTGGCTTATTTTGAGAGAAATAGGGATTAGAGAGTTTTGAGAGGGATATATATATATAACATATATATTAAACTATATGTTATATCAAATATAACACACAACCTATAGTTTTCGTTCTCTCAACAATGACATTTAATATAAATCTCATTTATATTAAATTTAATTATATGAATCAAATTCATATAATTAATATTTGAATCATATTCCAATATTTATTTCCTCTCAAATAAACTTTATATTATAATGTATCAAATATTATAGTAATCATATCATATATAATTAGATTAAAATTAATTATATCACATATAATTAATCCAAAAACTGATTCTCATTAATTTTCGTTGAGCTATAGAGGGGACCTCATGGACCGGTAGCTTGAAGCTCCAACGGTACGTGAATAATTAGTTAAACTCATTTAGTTAAATTATTCACCATTTGTTAACTGTCGGACACTCCACTACAGACCAACAGCTGCACTATTCGCACAACATATATATTTATGTATCCATTGGATATAACTAGTCAACAATACGATGACCCTTTAATTATTACTCGTAAGTACAACTAGGCCAAAAATTACGTTTTGGTTCTGTAGTTACATCTAACTTCTTAAGTACCATTGATCCCTCTAATGAACAATATAATCATAGTCCAAATATGATCAAACCCCTCTTGGACCAGGCAAAGGTGTAGTGCCACATTGTTTAAGCCCAGAATCAACTCTTAAGAGAGCAATTTATCTACTTGGCCCGATATTGGAGAAGAATGAATTCCTTCTTGTGTAATTATGTTTCCAACTCCCCAATCAAAAAAATCCCCAAAATGGTAGGCTTGTTGAGTTGGTGATCTGGCCACTCTCACCCATACAAATCAAAGAACCGCCTTCATAGGTAGAAGTTCATAACTCATTCAGGATTCAGGTCATGTTACCTATGGTCATCCTGGTGGAATGAAAAAATCTCTTTTTTGATCCTTGCAGCTCTGAAAGCAGGAAAGTGAAAGAACCAGTGAAGGTTCTTGAGTGGAAGCATAGAACCAGACCAAATAACCAAACTTTATAGAGCATAAATTTTACTGCAAAAATAAATAGATTATGCATTTAAAAGAAATTACAGCATGCATTAAAACAAAGATTACAGAAAAGTAAAAGGGTTTTAGAAAACCTTACCTCTTGAAGAACACTTCTTCACGAAATTCTCTACTTTGATTCTTGCCATGAACAGTCTCGAACTCTCTAGCCTTCTATGAGAATACCACCATGAAAGATTCCTTCTGGATGAGAATCTAAGAGTTTTATTGGCTCTGGCTATTTTTGAGAAAATAGGGATTAGAGAGTTTTGAGAGGGATATATATATATACATATATATTAAACTATATGTTATATCAAATATAACACACAACCTATAGTTTTCTGTTCTCTCAACAATGACATTTAATATAAATCTCATTTATATTAAATTTAATTATATGAATCAAATTCATATAATTAATATTTGAATCATATTCCAATATTTATTTCCTCTCAAATAAACTTTATATTATAATGTATCAAATATTATAGTAATCATATCATAATATAATTAGATTAAAATTAATTATATCACATATAATTAATCCAAAAACTGATTCTCATTAATTTTCGTTGAGCTATAGAGGGGACCTCATGGACCGGTAGCTTGAAGCTCCAACGGTACGTGAATAATTAGTTAAACTCATTTAGTTAAATTATTCACCATTTGTTAACTGTCGGACACTCCACTACAGACCAA